>NW_022111312.1:6424626-6443467 GCF_000313985.2 Echinops telfairi
CTACCTTAATACTAAACCTATAAATATATGCACATAGAACTATTTCCCCATCATCATCTATAAATATATTTACATATGTACATGCCTTTATTTAGACCTCTATAAATTCCCTTTGCCTCCTAGTTCTTTTCTCTATTTCCTTTTATTTTCCTCTTGTCCCACTATCATGCCCAGCCTTCATTTGGGTTTAAGTAATTCCTCTTGGTTACATTGCCCTTGATCAAACTCTACCAGCCCTCTTACACCCTCCTTGTCACTGGTCTTGGATCACTTGTTGTTCCCTTGTCCCTGGGCTTGTTAACACCACTTCCTTTCCCCCACCTTTCCCTATCCAATGTCCCTCTGGAACCGTTGGTCCCCTTGTTTTCTCCTCCAGATTGTTTATGTCGCCTATCTTATTTAGACAGACCCGCAGAGATAATAATATACACAAAAACAAGACAGAGCAAAACAAAGCAACAAAAGAAAACAAAACAACAAAAACAAAACCAATGACAAAAAAGAGAAAGGTCTATAAATAGTTCAAGGTCTGTTTGTTGACCTTTAGGAGTGTTTTCCGGTCGATTTTTCTGTCGAGTCTGATGGGGTGCCATGCCCTGGTCCCACAGTCTATTTTTGGTATTCTTGGGGGACTTCGTTGCTCTGCTCCCCTTGCTGTTCTGTTGCAAGCCCTTAGTGTTTTGACTTGGTGTGGTGAGTTCAGCTCAGGCACAATTCCCACACTGTGTCTCCAGTGTTGTCCCCTGTAGGGCTATGGGTCAGTGTGGGATGTCGTGTCTCATAGTGGGGCCGGCCATATGATCCTCTTTGTGCATTGGCTGCTCTGAGCAGAGATATCGTCCTCAAGGCTTGGTGGGCCAGGATGTGCTCCACTCTCTCTTCCTCCCCCTTTCATTTGCTGCCATGTGCTCTGATGGGACATGTCCCTCTCCTTGAGCTGTAGCTTCAGTGCTGTCTTCTGAAGTAAATTCTTCTGGGGGGAGAGGTGGCTGTCCAAGTAGTTGGGATTGGGGCCGGTCCCTCAGACTATTCCACTGGTTCCCTGCTTCATGCCGGTATGTTGCATTCACATCTTTGAGCACTGGGTTGAAGTCTGGTCCCTTTTTCCCTCAGCAGACTCATGCTGTACTTGTCCTTTTAGCTTCCAAACCCTTGAAGACTTATTTGTTAGAAATATCAACGTGTAAAGCTGTAGTTTCTTGAAGTATCGTCCATCAAGGTGTGTACCCTTCTGAAAGGAGGATTCCCATCCCTCTAGTCCTTCCCCCGAAGTAGTTTGCACCCTTTGATTGACACCACATCCCATGGCAGCTTGGGCACCCTCCAGGAACTCAAAGTGTGTGCCTGTCCAACGTTTTTTGAGTTTCGGGAGCATCACAAAGTCTGAAGGGATAAGAAAAAGTCATGGCTATTGGGTGGGTGGGGTGAGGCTTCCCAGTGAAACTGCCCTAGGGAGGTCCTTGAGACCCTGGCAGAATGAGGAGTTGCATTGCTATGATGCGGGGAAAATCCTTGATGCAATTTCCCTGGCCTTTTCCCTCATCAGTGAAACTTTCAAATTTTCGTGAACTTTGTCTTTATATGCCTTTGCAATGGTTCCGTATCCTTTGAGAACACCAACCAAGATGATTATTTAGGAACAACAGGAACTGCCCGGCCTCCTGAACTGGCCACTCTGCTTTGAGCTGGCCCCGCAGATCCCCTGGGAAGCACTGTTTGGACCAGACCTTGCTCTTTGCACTGCATTGGTACATCCACCATGCACCCCAGGCTCCGATCCAGTCCATAAAAGGGTCTGCATCCGCTCAATCTTATTTAAGAGACGGACAGAAAGTCCAGATCTTGGAGATAACTAATCTTCAAGCCACAACACCACCCCCACCATTTTTCTTTCATGTTTGAAACGAACCTGCAAGAAACTAAAGACTGCAGGCCCACTGCAGTTTTACTTTTTCTCCCCTTTTGCAGCCACTCAGACCAAGATTATATCCATACAGTAAGGACGCTGGAGCATTTTAAAGGCTCTGAGCCTTTACGCTCTCGCTTTTGTTTGGCAAGAAGCATATTCTATAGAGCTGCACGGCCCATCTCAAAAGATGAAATCAGGAATGATATCCCATTAAACCCACCATAAGTGTGATCCTCTCCCCGCCCCCCCCAATAAAGACCTTCCCTTCTACCTGCCCCTCCTCTGCCCCTGGTCTTCACAGTTCTTGTCTTTGGGTGTGAAAGCCACTTTTCTCTTTCTTTGTTTTTCTGGATAATAATGGGGTATGAACTGTTTATCTCTATAGGATTGGCCAACGTTGCTGAGCATAAACGTTCTCTAGCTCTGCCCACGTCCGGTGGTGTTTAAGAGCGTCGTCATTGTTTGCTATTGATGCATAACATTCCACCATACGAATGCACCTGGGTCTGTTTATCCATTCCTCTCTCATCGGAGATTGGGATGGTTTCCAGGCTTTTGCTATTATGGAAGTAGCTGCAGCAAACATAGGGGAGCATATGTCTCTTCGTGTTGTATTCTTTATTTCCTTAGGATACATGCCCAGGGGAGGGCTGGCAATGACCTTATGTGGTGGCATTTGTCTAATGAAACGCCATCCTGATTTCCAAGGTACAATGCTGCAGTCCCACCAGCCACATCTGGGAAGTCCAGCCTCTCCGTGCGACGCTCTTGGACCGAACGTTGAAAATGCAGAACCACGAGCGATCCCGGCGTTAGTACACCAGTGGTGGTTCTACGCGCTTCTTCCTGCAGCTTCCGACTTCAGCCACGGCGTCTTCATCCATGGAGGTTGACGGTCTTCCCTCTCTTGGCTCACCTCTGAGGTCTTCCTGACCTTCCTGCACTTGAGTCATCGAAAAGCTGTTGTTTTATGTGGGGGCACCGTGCCTGTGAACTTGCTGCCAAGCTTCAACAGTTTGGGAAGATGGCCACTCAAGTCTTGTTAAAAATGTGGTTTTAGCCCTGACTTCAAAATGTTTTTTTTTCCCCCATGGCACAAAATGCATCATTTTAAATTTTACAGAAAGACTTCTTAACACGTCTAGACCAAAATAACCCAACTCCCTGCCGTGGCGTCAATGCTGACTCACAGTGACCCAGAAGGACAGGGTAAAACTGTCCCCGTGAGTTTCTGAGACGGCAACTCCTTCTGGGCGTCGAAAGCCTTGTCTTTCTCCAGTGGCAGAGCTGGCTGGTGGCTTCGAACTGCTGACCTTGCAGTTAGCATCCCAACTCGAAACCAGTACCCAAGTGACCGTGTCTGCCATCTATTGATCACAGAGCCGTGCTTAAATGTGTCTGTTAGTTTGAAATAAAGCTATGCGAGTAGCAATACTTTATGACTTACGCTTGTATGTATCAAATGCTTTGGGAAGGTAATGGGGAGGGGGGTGGGGTCACTTTGAACTAGAACTGGAAAAAGCTTCATGAAGGAGAAGAACTCTGTCAGGGCTCAACAATGCCATCAGGGACCCCAGGCTATGTCTTTATTCTGCCAACCTCAAGGGGCTTGGTGATGTCTATTCTCATGGTTGCAAAAAGGCCATCAGACGCTTGTGTGACCACGTCAAATGCAGAAAGAGAGGGAGAGGCGGAGGAAGAGGGAGGAGAGCAGGGGAGAGAGAAAGAAAGAGGAGAGAGAGAGAGAGAGAGAGAGAGAGAGAGAGAGAGAGAGACCGACCGAATACATTACTTTTTCTGTTGGGGATAGGAAATGTTTCTAAGACCACCCCCCAGCAGACTTCCCTTAACCTGTCATTGGCCATAATTGAGCTATAAGTCTGCTTTTCCACCAACCACTGGCCAAGTGGACCAACACTGCCATATTATTAGTATTATTTAGACAGAATTCATCTGTTCCTTTTCCATGTGCACTGGGGTAGGTGGCGGTGAGCACCTACCTGTCACCACTGTGGTGACTCATCAGTGTTCCATTGATCGGACACTTACTGCCTCCCAGGCCTGGGACAAAGCTCTTCCTGTGCGTCCCCTTGTCCCCTTGTCACAGCTACCCTACAGGACAGGCTCTAGGGTCTACTCATTTTACAGATGCCTAAACAGGCCTGGGAAAGCTTATTTCAATTTCCAAGTTACCCAACAAAAACTCCCACCTCGGTTTCTCTCACCCCAGAGACATCACCACGAACTGAGGGCAATGGGGGAGTTCGTGCAGGGGAGGGGAGGCGGTGGCCCCAACAGAGCCTTGTGTCAGGAAGCTTGTCGCCATGGCAGAGGTCACGAAGTTCCTGTCCGTTCCCAGTCTCTTTTATCCTGGGCTCCCTGTCCTGGAGTCTGGTTTCCAGGAGACAGGCAGAACCCCCTCCCAGGGGCCTCTCATAAAAGCCCCAGTGCAGAGGAGACGTGGTAATTAAGTCCATCTCTGCCGTCTCCTCGCTGGCCCCACCCTCCCAGTCCCTTTATCCTTCCTCTGGCGAACCTGAGGTCTGAGCCTTTGATCTCGCCTCACTCAGCCAGGAGCCTCTTCAGCTACTGCGAGGGCCCACCAGCCAGGAGCCAGTGGGGAAGGATGGCTGGGAGTGAGGTGCCCCGGCACGGTGTGGCCATGGTCAGCCCTGGACCCCCATCTGTGCCCAGAGAGGGACTGGATGATGCTGGTGTCCCGGTTCCTTTTCATGATCCTGCTACCCAAAGCCACTTACTCTCCCGGAACCTCTATTTGGCCCGTCTCATGACAGCTGGTATAGCAACAAACACCAACCCCCCTAATGCCACCCCAGCCAGATGCCCTCAAGTTGATGCTGACTCATGGTGACTCCACTGAGCCAGGGTTTTTCTTGCTGTCATTTTTAAAATTGTGAATTGGGTGGGCGGAGGGTTACGGAGCAGATAGGTTTCCGGTTCGACAATTCAAGACGCATTTCGTTTCATCACAGCGATGGCCACCCCACAGGGTTGCATCCTGCATCCTACTTCCTCCCAGTGTGTCCTGTTTCCATTTCTCCTCCTTTCCTGCCCCTTCCAGCCTGATGAGCGTTGCCTTTCAGGAAATGCTGCCCTTTTCATCGGCTAATTTCTCTACCTGCCTCGTGTGACTGTTCTCCTTGTAGACCTGGTGATTGGCCAAAGACTGAGCCATGAGGGTAAGTTCAGGCCCAAAGCTAAAGGGTGACCAAGGGACGTAGCCTTGGGGAGAGGGGGGAGGTGTTCAACTGGCCTCTGTCTGACCAGTAAGCCTTTCTTTTAGGATTCTGAGTTTTGTTGAATATTTTTCTCCCACTCTATCCAGGACCTTCTACTGGGATCCCTTTCAGAGTGGGTACCATCTAGTTCCTCTGGTCTCAGGGTTGTGGAGGCTGATGCCTGAGTGTCCGTACGTCCACTGGACTCGTTGTTTCCACGTGTCTTTGGCTTTTCCCGCCTTTCTGTCTTCTGGACAGGGAGTGACCAAGAGTTACATTCTAGATAGCTTCGCAGCTTTTTTCTGCCTTCCCATGTTTATAACATTTTCGTAGTTCATTTCTGGGGGGTTCCTAGTCACATTTTCTATAGTAAAAGAGGTGATTGGCAACTACTTCAGATTTTATTTTTCCCTCTCGATCCATGGAAAACCATGAGTGTGGGTGGGGAGGTAGACATCCAAATGGCCAAGAGGAGGGTTAAGCAAGGTGACCAGACGTCCCGCTTTTGGTGGGACAGTCCAGATTTTTAACAATTTTCCCCGCATCCCACGGCATTTTTAAAAAGTCCCGATTTTTGGAAAGAATGCACGACACGCTAGGGTATACGGTTTTCGGTTGCCATGTGGCTATTTCACCAGGATATGAGTTTTATCAATGGTGTCCCGCTTTTGTTCCGCTTTACCAATGTTAAAATCTGGTCACCTTAGGGTTAAGGAAGGGAGTTTATTCAAATTAGTATGCTGAGAGTCTGATATTAGTATTCACGGGCATGCCCGATGCATTCCTCCAATTGGATTCGTTGGTTTCATGTAATTATTATTTTTTAATTGTGGCAAAAATATATGTGACAAAACATTCTCTGCTTCTACACCTTCGACGTGTCTAATTCAGCGCCACCAATTATACTCTTCAAGTTGGTACGACCAGTGTTGATATCCTTTTCCAAATTACTCCCCACCATTAACATTGACTCAATGCCCCGAAGCAACAACTCTTCCTCGTTCACCCCTGGCAACCATTGGTCAAGTTCGGTTTCTTCTCACAGACTTGTGAAGAGCCCGGTAGAAACGCACTGAAGTAGGGAAAAGCACATTGTCTTTGTGGACTAAGCCATTTTTTTTTCTTACTTTTACTGGGGACTCTTACATCTCTTATCACAACCCATACATTCATCCGGTGTGTCAAGCACGGTTGCACATATGCCGCCATCATCCTTTTCAAAGCATTCTCTTCCCACTTGAGCCCCTGATATCAGCTCCCCATTTCTTCCCCATCCCTCCTTCACCCACCCTCCCTCATGAACCCTTGGTAAATTATAGATTATTATTTTCATATCTTATATCATCCTCTGTTGCCCCTCACCCACTTTTCCATTATTTGTTCCCCTGGGAGGGGTTATAGGTTGATCCTTGTGATCAATTACCCCCCTTTCTCCCACACCCTCCCCTAACCCTCCTGGTATCTCTACTCTCCTCGTTGGCCCTGAGGGGTTTATCTATCCTGGATTCCCTGTGTTGGGGTCGCTTATCTGCAGCAGTGTGCATGCTCTGGTGTAATCCGATCTGTAAGTTGGAATTGAGGTCATGATAGTGGGGTGACGGAAGCACCAAAGAGCTAGAGGAAAGTTGTGTGTTTCATCGGTGCTATACTGCTCCCTGACTGGCTCATCTCTTCCCTGTGACGCCTCTGTGAGGGGATGTGGACTAAGTCATTTTGCTGTGAATTTTACAGAAGGCATTTGCCAGGTCTTTTGTCAGCGGTGCCGCTATGTGGGCTTTCCCCTTGAGGGTCAGTTGTACGGGTAAGTAATTTGTACCTCCCAGGCTTCCAGGTGTACATCAGGGTTAACTTTGCTTGTTGTTGAAAAGAGAGAGCGTGAGAGAGAGGGAACAAGGGGCTGGGCTTTCTGTCCTGAGTCATCGCAGAACTCCCCCCCCTCCCCCACCTGGGGCCCCTTCCTCCGAAATCTCTCGTCAGTTGGCGAGGTTCCTACGCCTGCCCAATGAGTCACCAGATGTGGGAAAGTTCCTTAATTTTGGCAGGTTTCACCAATCACTCCTGGAAACGGAGGCTTCTGTACACATAGAGTCGATCTTTGTGAATCACTCTGGTGATTCATTCATTCCTCCCTGCATTCATTCATTCTCAGAGCACGTGACTGCCCCTCCCGCACACAGGGTGGGCCACACCATCTCTAGGTTTCTAGATCAGGGAGGAGAGGCTAGTTCATACCAAACAGGTCTGAAAACGCTAGAAGACAACCATCGTTCACCCCGATTCAGGAACCCGGTGGCACTGTCGGCTAAACAAGACTGGCAGTTTCAATCCCCCAGGCGCGCCAACAGAGAAGGATGAGGCCGTCTGTCCCTGTTAAAGATTGACAGGCTCGGGAACCCTACGTTGAGTCACTAGGAGTGGGAACCCCTCAATAGCAGTGAGTCAGCCTGATTTAGCACTAATTCCGTTTGGTTCCATTATAAGCTTGTCTTCCTCTGCTTACTAGGTAATACATTTTGTATTTACTGTGATGAAATATAAATATATACATACATATACATGGAGGGGTGTGTGTGTATATATATCTCTATGTATATGTACACACACACACAGATTTTTTCATGTCAACCATTTTTCCAAGTATGATCCAGTCGCATCAATGAGGTTCACCTCCACGGTAAGCTTTTGTTGTTGTTGTTATTACTTTCTTTTTAAAAAAAACATTTTATTGGGGGCTCATACAACTCTCATCACAATCCATACATACATCCATTGTGTAAAGCACATTTTGTACATTCATTGCCCTCATCATTCTCAAAACATTTGCGCTCCATGTAAGCCCCTGGCACCAGTTCCTTATTTTTTCCCCTCCCTCCCTGCTCCCCACTCCCTCATGAACCCTTGATAATTTATAAATTATTATTTTATCATGTCTTAGACGGTAAGCTTTTTAGCGACTGCTGCTTCTTGTTTTTGGTCTCAGTGCCAGTCACTGAGAGCAGGGCCAGCTACGATCTTCCCTGGAGAGTTTCTGTGGGGGAAGCTCAGGGAGGTCAAGATCAGTAGGGCATGGCTGCCCCATAGTTCCTAAGTGGTCACTGGCCCCAGCATCTGCACCAGCATGCCCTGCAGTCACACCCTGCACCTGTCGGTAAGGTGTCGCGCACGCTGGCAGGCATTAGACGTCGAGCTTGTTTCCCCTTCCCCCATCCCACGCGTCTTCCCACACACCTGTGACATGGAGACTGTGATGAACGTCGCTGGTGTCCAGCTGAGCAAACACAGAGGTTTGCGCTGGGAGGCACCTCACTGAGGAGGCAGAGTATGACCCGGGAGGCCTGGGCTGGAGAGGTCAGTGGCCTGGTTTCAAAGGCATGCTGCCTTCATTGTTAGCCCGGGGCTCCGGGCACAAGTGTGCCTTCTTGTTGGGCACCCTCAGTGCCAGGATCGTCCTCTCTGGCATGCCCCCGCCCCCTTTAGGATCCCGGGCACACAGATTCTGCAATCAGGTCAATGCTAGACAGTTACTGAACCCCAGGTCCTCCTCCTTCTGGACACTCAGAGGGACTATGTTCCCCAGAGTCCTTGCAGTGAGGTCACGTGACTTAATTCTGGCCATTGGAATGTGGGAGTAAGTGGTGGAGGGCACTGCCAGGGCTGGGACCTGTACAAGCCCACTGAGCTTTCATCTTCTGGCCAGGCTGGAGGGCTCTGAGCTTGGGGGTGGGGGGGTAGAGCCACAGATGGAAGTTGCCTGGGTCCCTGAGTGATGGCATGGAACGGAGCTCTTCTCAACCTGCTCGGGGAGCTGAGCTGAACTGTTGTGGTAGTTATACAATCGCTGGTCAATTTGAGAGGATCATGAGTGAAGGGGTGGAGTCTAGCCTGCCAATCAGGTAATAGCCAATGAGGGCTCTGTGTGGGCATGGCCTTCTCCCAAGGATTCTGAGAAATCTGGTATTCCTTCTTGGAGTGAGAGACACACTCACTCTCTGCTCACTCCTTGGGAGACACTGCAGCTGACAAGACACATGAAACCACGCTACTTCTCTGAGCTGGAGAAGCAACATGGAGACCCTTGCCAGAGCTGAGATGCTTCCACTGTCACTGGATCCACAAGACTTTCCACCCACTGGCCTGTGATCTTCCTGCATTCGGCATCATTGCATGTGTTGGGTGAGTCTGAAGAGGACTTTATAGATTGGTATCGGATATATGGGCTAATATTGGACTTATGGACTTGATCTGGACTGGGCTGGGATGTTTTCTTAATGTTTAATTGCTCTTGTATATAAAGCTGTTTCCTATACACATATGGGTATCCATGAATTTGTTTCTCTTGTCCACCCGGACTAACTCAGCTGTGATGTGAGCAAGACTTCCACCTAATTTAGTGCCTCGCTGAGGTGAGATGTTACAACAGCCTCAGTGAGCCTCCGCTGACTGATACAGACGTTCCCAGAAGGGCTTCTTGACACAAAGCTCTTTTGGTCTGGGGCTTCCTTGGGAAAGGGCCCTCCTCCACCTTCATCCAAGTGGAGTCTCCGACTCTGAGAGCAGAGCTCTTGTGGTCAGCCACTACCCCCACCCCACGGCAAGTCCATGCACAATGGAACGGAGCCCTGCCCAGCCCTGCCCTTTCCCCACTGCAAGCCAGAGGGTTTTCACTGGCTGATTTCTGGAACTAGATCACCAGGCCTGCTTCCTAGTCCGTCTCCGTCCGGAAGTTCTGCGGAAGCCGGCTCAGCATCAGGGCCACATGCAAGCCTCCAATGACACACAGGTCTTTTTCTTGCTTTATGTTTCTTTAAAAAATCATATTACTGGGGGTTCTTATAGCTCTTATCATAATTCACACCTCCATCCATGGTGTCAAGCACATTTGTACATCGGTTGCCATCACACTTTTCGAAACATTTTCTTTCCACTTGAGCCCTTGGTATCAGCTCATCCCCCCTTCCCCAACCCTCCCTCCCTCATGAACCCTTGATAATTTATAAACTTTTATTATTTGCATGTCTTACACTGACCGGACAGAAAGGGTCTTGCTGTGCACTGGGCAGGACCCAAACCTGGGGCTCCCGGGAGCATGGAAGGCGAGAATTCTACCACTGAGAATTCTACCACTGACCACTGCCTCCACACACTAACTAAACCTAAAGAGCCAACCCAACCTGCCGCCATAGCAACATTATATAGGGTTTCCGAGGCTGCACATCTTCACAGCAGTCGATGGCTTCTTCTTTCTTTCACAGAGAGGCTGGTAGGTGGCTGATAGGTTTTGAACCATCAACCTTGAGGTTAGCAGTCCAACCTTACCCGACAATGTTACCAGGGCACTGCCCCCCCCCTTGCCCCCCAACCCACCCTACACACAGTAGGCCCTTAGTGGCAGCAACTGAAGGAAATTTCTACCTCAGAGACCTTGAGCCACCATGGGGAAGCCTCCTGGCTGGTGACAAGAGAAGAAAGTCTCCATGCTTCCCGAGCACTCATCCCAGCTAGCTCCCATCCTCCTGCCTCGTGTCCCCCGCATGAGGGGGACAGACAGCCCTGGCAGGAACTTCGAGAACCTGTTTGTCGCCCTGGATGTCCTTGTACAAACCCCTCTCCCTCTCCCAACTTGCCAGGAGCCCCAGGAAGAGCTGCGCTGAGCAGTGGGGCTCCGGGCGACACACGCTCCACGCAGATGTTTGTCGAGAGCCAGTGCGCAAGGATTTGCTCCAAAGCTAAACTTCCTCTCTGCCAAAGCCCAGAAATACCTTTTAAACCCTGAGCAAACAAGGCCGAGAAGAAGGCATTTTCCTGGTGACGGAGCCTCCTGAGCCCGGGAGCATTTCCGTGGTTGGAGGTGACTAGCTGGCTGCACGTGACTGCGTGCCGGACCCCTTGGCCACCCACCCTCCGAAGGTTGGGAGGCCGTGTCCTCTGCGCACACAGCCCTGAATTTGGCCTGGGAATAGCCACTCTTTCTCTTATTTCCCTCTAGGTGCACTTAGGGCGAGAGAGCATTACTTCAAAAATAAAGGAGCACTTCTTTTTTTAAAGTCACCAAACAAACAAAACCCTTTCACTCATGGAGTTGGAACCAACAGTGATGTACCCAGAGTATCAGTTTGCTGGCACCCAAGCTGATGGTGAGAGTGCTACTACTGGCTGGCGTTTATTGGGCATTTACTATGTACCAGGTGAGGGCGGTCTGTCCAAGAAGCCCACTAAATTCTCACAGCAAAACAACAACTCGCTGCCATTGACTCGATGTCGGTTCAGGTTGACCCTCTAGGCCGGGGTAGAAACTGCCCTTTCCGAGGCTGTTAACTCTTTAAAGGAGTCAAAAGCCACGCTGTCCTCCCATTGAGCAGCAGGGGGTTTGTACTGCTGACTCTGCAGTTAGCAGCCCCATGCATTACCTCTAAGCCGCCAGAGCAAGCTTCTGATGATTCATTCCTCTTTTGCCGGTACAGAGAGGGAACATGTCCACATTCTCAGTGCTATCTGAGCCAGGGTTCTAACCCAGTGTGTCTAGAATCAGGCAGACCCAAGTGCCAACTCTCAGGATGGTAGTGGCACAGTGGCAGGATCCGTGCCTTCCACAAAGAAGACCTGGGTACCATTCCTGGCCCAGGTGCCTCTTGGGCAGCCACCACGGATGTGCCAGTGGAGGCTGATGTGTTGTTGCTATGGTGTTGATCGGGTTTCAGCGGAGCATCCACACTAGATGGAGCAGGAAGAAAGACCTGGTGATCCACGTCCCCCAAATCAGCCAGTGAAAATCGAATGGGTCACAACAGTCCAATCCTCAACTGATCAGCAGACTGCCCCCCCCCACCACCACCACTACTGAGACAACCAATTGCAAGCCCAGTCCAGCAGGCCGCATGCCCTTGGGCGAATGACTTCCCTTCTTTGAGCCTTGGTTTCCTCCTCTGAAGACCAGGATGCTAGCAATCCCGATGTGAAGAGAATGACATGAGACGGTGTGTGTAGGAAGATCTCGGATGTTTGATGGCCACGGTTGCATTTCCTTGCATTTGATTATTTATACACCGTATTTACTCGGCTGGCGACTGGCAGCCAGGCTCGGCAGTCCTGTTTGTTGTTGTGATTTATAGTCGAGTGAACTCTGACTCAGGGAGAGCCTGTGTCCCAGAGAACAGAATGCTGCCCACACCCTTTTCCTCATGGCAGCAGGCTCCTGTCCAGCCCTGTAGTAGACAGTGCTCACTTGCCATCCGGGAGGTTTGCATGAGCTAAGTAGACTGCCAGCTTTTTCTTCCTAGTCTGTCCTAGTCTGGAAGCTCTGCCGACCATACTCGTGTTTGAAATAGCGGTGGCATAGCTTCCAGGACTACAGTGACGTGCAGGCCAGCCCAGGGACAGATGGTGGTGGCCTGGGAGGGGAGGAGGTGGCAAGGAGGTAGGCACACGGAGGCCTTTGCAGGACCAGAAATGGGACTTGCAGATTCAGCCTCAACCATAAACTCCCAGATACAATCCACTGTGGCTTCCACTGGGCATGGCCACGGTGCACCTAACTTTCTCCCTGGCTGCAAGGGACAGAGAAGGTGGGGGAGGAGTAAAAATCTTGCTCGTGGTTGGGGAGCAGGGATAAACAGAAAGGCAGTGTTAGCTCCCTGTGGGTGCTGGGACAGATGACCAGGAAGCACATGGCTTAGAACACCAGGGAGGCATGCTCTCAAGGCCCTGGGGGTCAAGAGGAGGAAACTAGGAGTTGGTGGGGTCAGGCTGCCCACAGAGGCTCTAGGGGAGGGTCCTCCCCGGCCAGCGCCAGGCATTCTTGGCTTGTGACTACATCGCTCCCATCCTAACACAGTTCACAGGACAATGTCCTACTTTCGTGAGTAGCGATGGGAGTCTTAAAAGCTCTCGTAAGTAACCATTTTAAGTGCACCTGTTGACCTCTTCACCTTGGGTGGAAAGTCCAAAAGACCAGTGGGCCATGCCCACGTTGGTCTCCACAACTCTGAGACCAGAAGAACTAGATGGTGCCCAGTTACCAAGAGCAGCTGCTCTGAAAAGGACCACATGAGAAGGTCCAAGGTAGAGTGAGGGAATATGGAACAGAATTCAAAATCATCAAAGAGACCAGGCTTTCTGGCCAGATACTGGTGGGATCTCCAAGACTCTGGACCCTTAATCATCCTTCAAGTCTGGAAGCGAGCGCACCCCCCACTTTAGAATGATTAATCACTTCAGATCAGAAGGACAGAGTTCAGAGGGCTAAGAAAGAAGGAGGACCACAAAGGGAGCATGAGGAGGAAGTAGGGTCAATGACGGTACATTGGAAGGACGTCAATGGATGAGGTGAATTCGAATGGGTGTAAGTTGTGGAGTGTAAACCTACGGCCGGCTCGGAAGTTGCCATCTAATTCACAATCAAGTTTAAAAAGATGAAAAAAACCCAAATAATCTCTCAAAGCCCTTGCAGACTAACAGGATCTTCCTTCCCCATCCCTCTCCCTGTAGAGAGACGCGCCATCCTGAAGCTGACCTCATTCGCATGCCTGTCTTTCTACTTCTGCTGCCTCAGTGTGTATCCAACGAGTTACCAGTATTGATTGGTGCAAATCTTTAAAATTTCACATAAATGGTTCCACATTAGAGCAATGCTTTGAAAAATAACAGGTTTATTGAAATACCTTCACAGCTCATACAATTCACCCTTTAAAAGTATGCTATTCAGAGTATTTTTTTTAAAGTATTTTAAAGAGCCGTGCAACCAACACTGCTGGCTAATTCCAGTTCGTTTTCCTCGGCCCCAGAGAAACCCTGGACCCATTCCCAGTTCATTCTCCTTTCTCCTTCCCTGGAGTCCCCAGCAACCATTCGTCTGCCTTCTGTTTCTATAGGCATTTCCCTGAAATGGACTCATGGAACATGTGGTCTGCTGTGTCTGAATTTAAACATTCTTCACATTTACGACAGGGTTTTCAAGATTCAGCCATGTGGTAGTGTGTATAAAAGTACTTCGCCCCTTTTTATGGTCAAATAGTATTCCCCTGGTGTGGATGGACCAGATTTTACCTAACCATGCATCTGTTGATAGACATTTGGGTTGGTGTGTGAATACTTGTTGTTGCTATTGTGAATAGTGCTGCTATGAAGAATTATTACAAGTTTTTGTAATAAGTTGGGTAGAAGTGGAGACATTGGTTCGATTTTCTTGCATATATAGTGAAGAAGAATGGGATTGTTGGTTTGCATGGCAAGTCTGTGTTGTAAACATCTGAGAAACTGTATGGGTCCTAACAAACTATGGTTAGCGGTGAGCAGAGTGAGCGTTCAAAAAGACTTCATTGTGCTCACGTGGAACCTGTACATGGTCTCTTGTTCAACCAGAACAAGAGCCTATGTCCTGGTTTAAAACCAGGGAAGGTGTGTGTCAGGGTTACATCCTTTCAATCCGTATGCTGAGCAAATAATCCAAGAAGCTGAACTCTATGTAGAATGTCACATCAGGGATGGAGGAAGGCTGATTGACAACTGGCAAAACGCTGATGACATAAGCTTGCTTGCGGAAAGTGAGGAGGGCTTGGAGCACTTACTGATGAAGATCACGGACTGCAGCCTGCAGTGTGGATGACAACTCACTGTCAAGAAAGCTAAAACCCCTCACGACTGGACCAAGAAGTAATATCATGCTAAGCAGAGAAGTACTTGAAGTTGTCAAGAATTTCATCTTGCTTGGATCCACCATCAATGTTCCTGGAAGCAGCAGTTAAGAAATCAAACGATAGTAAATCTGCTGCAAAAGACCGTTTGAGAGCATTGAGAAGCAGGGAGGTTACCATGAGGACTAAGCTGCCCCTGACCCAAGCTATGGTATTTTCAATTGCCCATACCTGTGGAAGTTCGACCATGAATAAGGAAGACGGATGAAGAAGCAGTGTGTTCGAATGATGGTGCTGGTGAAGAATATTCAAAGGACCACGGACTGCTCAAGGGACCAACAGATCTGTCTTGGAAGAAGTCTAGTCACATAGTCACAATGCTCCTTAGAAGGGGAGATAGTGCTTGGGACACATTATCAGCAGAGACAGGTCCCTGGAAAAGAGCACCCACCTGGTAAAGAAGAGGGTCAGTGAGAAAGGGAAGAGCCTCAACCAGATGGACACAGCGGCTGCCACAATGGGCTTAAACCGAACAGCCATTGAGAGGACAGCACAGGACCAGGCAATGTTTCAATCTGCTGTACACAGGGTCCTTATGAGCCAGAGCCAATTTGATGCCACCCAACCAACACCCTCTTTAAAGGATTCCTCTACTCCTTCCTCCTTGCCCCTCCGTCTCCCCCTGCCACCTTCTGGGCAGTCAGGGCTCTGGAGGACACAGCTATTTGTTGTGCCCAGGTTCAAATCCTCGACCGCCTCTCTGTCACTTAACCAAACACCCGTTCCTGTCGAGCTGATTCCAGTGTGCGTCGTGTGTATCAGAACAGGAGAGCGCTACAAAAACTTCATGGAAAAATGGAGTTAAGATCTATTGAGTTTTGCCTACGGACTTTTTGAAGTTCCCACTAGAACTGTCCTCCATAGGGGTTTCAATGGCTTGATCTTCGTCATTGTTTGTTAAAAACAGAATCAATCTCCAGGTCTAAGGCACTTCGATGGACTTGGACCTCCATCTTCTTGGTTAGCAGCGTATCTCCATAACCATTAGCCCCGCCCAGGGCCCCCCAAACTTACATGCCAGGGACATAAGGCTCCTGGTGGCCATCAAGTCGGCCACGACTCTAGATGAGTCTGTGTACACCTGAGCACGAGGCTGCCCCCTCCTGCAGCAGCCCCTTGTGCTTCACTGGCTTCCCACGGGCTGCTTTTCAGAAGTGGCCCACCAGGCCTTCCTTCCTAGTTCATCTGGGTCTGGAAGCTCCGCTGACACCATTCATGGTCACAGCAGCTCGCCAACATCCTCTGACAGATGTGCTGCGCATGAGGTGCCCTGGCAAGGAGCAGAACCCTAGCCTCTGGCATGGAAGGTGACTCTCCCCCCAGCCACCACAGGCTGCTGCCAGGTCAATAGCGCCTCCTTTATGGGCCTGGCTGGACCGGGAATGGGATGGTGCATCTAAAGGGGCCTGGCATTGTTATGTCCTGGCACACGGTAAGTGCTCCATAAATGTTGTTATTGGTACGATCTGCAGCTACATTCGGCGTGGCCAGCTTGGGAACGCAGCTCCTCTTGGCTTGCATTCACTCACTTAACTAGCACTTAATGAGCCCCTCTTCTGTGCCAAGCCCTGCGCTGGGAGCTCAGGCCAGAGCGAACGAGAAGTTCATTTTCCTTTAAGTAGCTCGCGGGCTTTGGGGAGGCAGAGTGCAAACAAGCCTCCTCCCAGGTTGATGTTGGAGCCCCCGCTGGTCTGACAGTCTCAACCTCAACCCCGTTGCCTACCAGCATGTTGATTCTGAGTCATGGCAACACCATGGCGTGGGAGTAGAACTGGGGTTGATTTTGCACAAGTCGATGGTCAGGCCTTTCTACTCAGCAGCCCCTGGATGGACTTGAACTTCTGACCTTTCGGTTAGCAGCTGGGCACCGTTTGCACCATCCAGTGAATCCTAGGCTTTCCTGGGATGTCATCTATGGAAGATTGCCCAACCTCTCTCCTACGGAGCCAGTAGGGGAAGTCCAATCGCTAACTGCCTTCCAGTCGTCATTCGCAGCCTAAACCCAGGGTTCCTCCATTTAATCCTTGCAAAAAAGGGCTATAGGTGGGGAAACTGAGGCTCTAAAAGGCCATGTCTTTGGTCCAAGGTCATGTGGCCACAGGAGAGAGATCTGGGAGTCTGAGCAGGGTGGCATGGGAATTCACGAGCAGGCGAGGGCACAGCAGACTCATGGGTTTGGGCTCTCAGGGACTGTGGAGAGATCAGAAGGGAAGAAACACAGATTCTGTGAACCATCAGCCTGTGGCAGGTCCTTCAGACCAGGGAGCAGAGTCACCAGGGTGAAGCAAGGCATTGACTTGGAAAGTCTAGCTTTAAGCCTTTCGCATTGAAGGTTGGAGGTCTGAGCCCTCCCAGAAGCACCTTGAAAGAGAGGCCAGGTGAGTCTGCTTCTGTAAACTCAGCCATGAAAACTCCTGTGAAGCACAGCTCTATTCTGACACGTACGGGGCTTCAGAAAGTTCGTTGAAAAATTGAATGAAAAGATCATGGAATTGCACCCACGCACTTCTTGAAGATCCCTTGTACAAGCACTTGGGAGCGATGCTGAATGCAGGAGGATCACAGGTCAGTGGGCGGAAAGTCTTGTGGATCCAGTGGCGGTGGGAGCCTCTCAGCACTGGCTTGGGGTCTCCACGTGGCTCCTCCAGCTCCAGGGCTCTGCCTCCATCAGTGTAGCTCCATGTGGCTTGTCAGCAGGAAGAGGAAGCAAAGAGTGTCTCCCCCCTCCAGGGAGGAAGACAGGAGGTTCCCAGAATCCTCAGGAGAAGGCCATGCCCACACGGAGGCCTCATTGGGTAGGGCCTGATTGACAGGCTAGAGCACACCCCTTCGCAAAGTTGACAGGAGATGATGTCACTGTCACAGAGGCCTCGGGTGTGCCTGTCCCAAACCATGGTACTTTCAATCACCTCTTATGCATGTGAAAGTTAGACCTTAAATGAGAAAGACTGACGGAGAATGGATGCATTTGAATTATGATGCTAATGAAGGTATTGAAAGTACCACGGACTGCCAAGAGAACCAACAAATCTGTCTTGGAAGAAGTATAGACAGCATGCTTCTTAGAAGCAAGAAGGTGAGACTTTGTCTCGCATATTTTGGAAAAGTCAGAAGAAACCACTACTGGGAACGGATAACATGGTGGATAGAACAGAGGGGCAGCAAAAAAGAGGAAGGACACAGGGGCTGCAACAATGGGCTCAAATGTGAGGACCAGTGTGAGGACGGCGCAGGACTGGGTGGTATTTCGTTCTGCTGTCTGTGGGACAACAGCAGGGGCTGACTCCATGGCACCTAACAACGACGACGACAGCAGGGCGCCCTCCTTCTTTGCAGGTCTGCTTGAATGCATGCATTTCAGAAACTGCTGTTTAAAAAAAAAAAGAAAAAAGAACACCAGTTTCTCAACGCCACGGTTTCAATTCCAGCCCCATAAGAGATTAACGGGGAGTATATTGTGTCAAGCGCCAATTGTCCTGCTAGCTCCTCAATCCACAAATCACTAGGCACGTAACAGATGCCCATCACGACTGGCAGCCAACCACGTCGCTTCTTTCAGAGTCTGTCTCTGATTGGCCACTGGGACGCTGCTATCAGTTCCCGCACAGACAGCAAAGCATGCAGCCAGGTGCCTTCCCTGTCTGACCCCAATAAGCCCACGGGACACTTTGCACACGGGGATAACCCAAAGCAGAAACTGACCAGCAAAGGCAGATGTGCGGCACAGAAGCCGAAAGGGCAAACGCTGCGTGTGAAAGCCAGACAGAGCAAAAGTGGGAGTCTACGAAACAAACAAAACAAAAACCACCCAAACCTGATGGTGGGCGTGTCAACACTGCCACCTTTACGGAGCTAGATGTCACTTTAAGGAACGAAGGGGTGCCTGCCCCAACCGTCCCAGGGGCCGCGGAAGCAGCTCAGTAGAAAAAGGAGACAGAAGGAGAACTGATGTATTTGAATTACACGGCGCTGGCAGACTGTCAACTGCGTACAGCAGAATGGAA
>NW_022111312.1:6444096-6446191 GCF_000313985.2 Echinops telfairi
GAGGCCCTATAGTGGACGGGGTCAAATTGCCCTGGTGGGTTTCTGAGACTGTAAATCTTTACAGGAGTAGAAAGCCTCGTCTTATTCTTGTGGAGCAGCGGGTGGTTTTGAACCACTGACCGTGCATACTCAGCGGCCCACCAGAGCTCCTTGGGCTTAGGGAAAGTGCCCTAACCAGCAGCCGTGAAGAGAGCTGGCTGTGAAGACGAAGAAGAGGAATGTGATTTTGCTCAGACTCACTGAGACTCTTGTCAACAATGAAAGCGCACAGGATGAGATGCTGGGAGCCGATCCAGTCTTAGCAAAGAGAACGACAATTCACCAAGGCACAGGGAATCTGCTCACTCCATGTGGCTAGTTATGTAACGAGAAGGCAATGGGCCCGCCACGCAGAGAAGACAGCCCTCCAGTTCTCCACGCCTCCAATGTGTTAACTTACAGCATGCT
The DNA here is from genome assembly GCF_000313985.2 of Echinops telfairi. Classification (NCBI taxonomy): domain Eukaryota; kingdom Metazoa; phylum Chordata; class Mammalia; order Afrosoricida; family Tenrecidae; genus Echinops; species Echinops telfairi. The sequence goes on from NW_022111312.1 coordinate 6,444,544, forward strand.
AAAGAAATAGTCGTTTTAGAGAGTCCTTCATTTCCTTCAACTGTTTTCACCGACAGAGTTTTAAGGCCTTGGCAAAACGAAAAGTAACGGGATCATCTTATTTGATATCCTGGCCTGTGAAGGTTGCTTGCACAATTTCAGCTGGCACGGTGATCCTTACATCTTCGCTTCCTGGCAGAGCAAGACTGTCCACGCTGTTTGTCTCATGACATCATTATCATGTTCAGTGCCATCCTCGTCTCCAGCAGCCAGGTCAGCCAGGTGCCTGGGCCACCAGGCCAGGCCCCACCTCCTCCTGATACTGTTTTCCGACTCTGGAAGTTCCCCATGTGGCCCAAAGGGTTTGCACAAGACTGCAAAACCTAAAGGTTTGGTGTTCGAATCCACCTAGCAGTGCTCTGGAAGAAAGTCCTAGTGGTCCAAGAAAATGCTATGGGAAAGTTCTACTCTGTAACCTGCGGGCTTGGTTTGGGGACTTCCTGATTTGGGATAAGGTGCTCCCTTGCAGGCCAATGTCATCTCCTGCCTGGTCCCAGGCAGCCTCCAAGGTGGAGAGTCAGTTTACAGACAAATGTAAATAATTCAGGGTGACGGACGGCCTGGCGTCAGCAGGGCAAGCCACTTCTTTATGCAGCTGGCTGTGATTTGGCTAGTCCCACATGAAAGGATGCGATGTGAAAGACTGTGTGAGGTGCTCACGGTGACGTCACCCGGTGGATTCCCTTAGCCTAGGGGCTGGGGACAAATGACTTTCATGGGGACTCAAGGCAGCTCAGTCTCAGGCAGCGGAAGACATTACAGAAAGGAAGGCCACGCAGTTTAATGGTCAGCCTACCAATTGATTGATGGATTGACCAATGGATTGACTGAAGTGTATTTGATTTCTTTTGACAGAGCTCTGGTCATGCAGTGAGTTTAAGCACTGGGCTGCCAATTTCCAGGTCAGCAGTTCAAGCCTGCTAGCTGCTCTGCAGGAGAAAGATGAGGCTGTCGTCACTTCCTGTGACGACTGAGTCTCAGAAATTCTATGGGGCCCGTCACCTCTGTCCTGCGGGCTGTTAGACGTCAGAATCGACTTGGAAGCAGTGGCTTTGGGTGGCACATCCAAGGGTGGCGTAGTGGTTAATGCTCTGATGCAAATGAAAAGGTCAGCGGTTCAAACTCACCAGCTGTCATGCAGGAGAAAGTTAGGGCAGTCTATTCCCATGAAGACTGCCGCTCAGAAACCCGGGGCAGTACTCCTGTGGCCTAGAGGGTGGCTGTGGAATAGAATCACTCTGAGGCCAACCGTTTCTGCCTTTTTGGGTTTTTGGGGTGTGTGTGTGTTAGTCTGGGTTGACTAGAGAAACAAATCCATAGACACTCATACATATATAAGAAAGGGGTTTATATACAAGAGCAATTGCATATTTGAGAAAACATCCCAGCCCAGTCCAGATCAAGTCCATAAGTCCAATATTAGCCCATATGTCCAATACCAATCTATACAGTCCTCTTCAGACTCACGAAATACATGCAACTACCACATGGGGGGAGCTGGTCAGTGATACAAAATTAAGTATTTGGCTGCTGACAGAAAGGTTGGCAGTTTGAACTCTCTTGGCTCTCTGGGGGAGAAAGACCTGGCAGTCCGTCCCATAAAGATGCC
>NW_022111312.1:6446508-6462155 GCF_000313985.2 Echinops telfairi
ACAAGGCTGGCGGTTCAAACCCACCAGCAGCTCCACAGAAGAAAGATGAGGCTTTCTGCTCCCGTAAAGATTTACAGTCTCGGAAACCCACAGGGGGCAGTTCTGCTCTCTCCTACAGGGTCGCTATGGATCAGAACCAACTGGATGGCGGCGAGTTTTGATTTGGTTTCCAGTGTGAATAAAACACTAGCTACTTTATGAGGTTGCTATGCGACAGCCGCATCCTGGCGGTGCGAATGCGCTGGACCGCTCACCAAAAAGAGAGTCCACGCAGCGGTGCCTCGGAAGAAAGGCTTGGCGATGTTTCGGAGAGATCCGGAAGATGCGGAACCCCACGGACCAGTGTACTCTGACCCCCACGCGCGAGTAGGGGTCGGTTTAACAGCAGGCGGCGGCGGCAATGGAGGTGCTGTTCTCCACGGTGAACGGGCTCAGATGAAGACCCTCGTGTTGGGGTCTTCAGGCACATTCCCATGGCTTCTTCAGGATAAAGCCAGTTTTTCAGTGTCCGCGAGGACGCACCTTGGTAGCCCGGTTTCACCTCTCTCCAAGTCAGAAGAATGAAACCTGGGACCCGGGCCCTCTTCCCCAGCTAGCCTTGGCTGGCACCCAACCAACCCTCAGAGCAGGGCAGGCCCTGGTCTGCCCTGTTCGCTGCCCGCACCCAGTGGGCCCCTTTCCAAGAACAGCCAGGATATTCGCACCAACCTGAGCCTCGCTCGGGGTGGGCGCTCCCTCCCGACGGCTAATCACTATACTGTAGACACCGACCTGGAGGCGTCTACAAAGCAGGCTTTGTTGCAGTCTATAATGAATAAAATATTAACCGGTGCACTTCAAAGAGAAGAAGGAGGGAGCGAGAAACTCCCCCAAGAAGGAGAAAGCTGCCACAAAGCCAGCCGAGGAGGGGGAGTCGAAAATAAATAAACGCATCGTGGGCCCTGGCGTTTGATTGACACGTCTTGAATCATTTATCGCCAGCTCCGCCTCTTTCTAATGAGATGGAAATCGGGACCGTGTTGCTTTTAGTCATGATTATGCGTGAGTTCCAAGAAGTGTGTTCAGGTGAGGGAGACAGGTGGTGGTGGTGTCACAGTCATTAAGGTGCGCAGTGATTTAGGGGCATCTGCTGGAGGGGGGCGGGGTGCACTGAGCACTGCCTGGGGTTCTCTGGGCCTGGGCAACGCGGGTCAGGGAGGGAAGGGTCGCTGGTGTATCTGGGGGCGGCTGTCCTGGCGAGGGCGGCTCATTGAATAGTGATTGAGCACACACCACGTGCCAGCGTTGGTGCTCACTGCCAAGGTTGGGCTGAGATGGATCGTCAGGTGTCACCCACTCGAACACCCCTACTGTGTGCCAGGCACTGTGCCAGGGGGTGTGGACACAGAGAGGGCGAGCAGAAGACTCTGGGGGAGCAGAGCGGTTCAGAACACAAGTAGCAGTCCCCCTGAACCTGGAGATGGGGGAGCGGCTACATTTACTGCAACCCATGGGGGGCAGGAAACGCCAATGTTTCTCACAGAAGCCTCCATGGCCACAGGGTGGAGGGCTGGACTGTGCGGGGGTAGGCTGACCTTACTTGGGACCTCATTCTGCCTTCTGAGCCTCTGTTCCCTCATCTCTGTGAGGATGTCTCAAAGTATTGCTCCCGGGGACTCCAGACCTCACAAACAGGAGTCATTTCCAAGCAAAATATGTTTGAACATGTTTCTGAGATCCCTGGGTGCCTGCAGACAGGGTCTCTCAGTAAGGAACTTCTCAGTCTGTCGAGGATGCCTTCCCAAAACAAAAGATCCCACCAGGACAGTGGCTTCCTCGGGGACCCACTGGGTCAGTTCAATTCAAGGTAGAGAGGTCAGCTCAGAAGGTCACGGCAACTGCTTATTTTGGGGGGATTGCAAAGGCTGCAGATCACCTTGATACCCCAGCATCCTCAACCGACGATGAGTGGAGATCATGTGGAATTTGTCAAGGGTTTCAGCCACAATCAGTGCTCACGGAAACAGCTGTCAGGAGATCCTAAAATGCACTGCATGGGGTCACTCTGCTGTATGAGAGTTCCTGAGAGTGTTGGAAAGCAGAGTTGTTACCTAAGGACAAAGGCCCGCCTGGCCCAAGCCAGTTGTGCTGTCGTCCATCGCCTCCTCTGTGTGTGACAGTTGGACACTGACTAAGAAAGACTGAAGAAGATTCGATGTATTGGAAGTGTGGTGCTGGTGAAGAATATTGAGAGTTGGCAACAGAACAAGAGGATCTGTCTTAGCAGAAGTGCAGCCAGAAGGCTCCTGGAAGCAAGGATGGAGAGACTTCTCCCATACTTGGACACGTTGTCGAGAAGAGACCAGTCCCTGGAAAGGGACGTCATGCTCGGTCAAGTAAAGGGACAGCAACAAAAAGAAGAAGGGCCTCGACAAGACAGAGGGACACTTGGGCCGCAACACTGGGCGCCATCGTAAGGACAATGGTGAGGACGGCGCAGGGTCAGATGCTGATGAGCCAGAATTGACTCCACAGGCCCTGACAACAATAACCACAACCCTGGTAGATTTTCTCCAAGGACATCGAATGATCACAGGGGCACGGTGGGAAGTGGATTTAAGGAGATTAAGAATGGCTTTGGGGAGCAAAAGAGGAAAGTTGCACAAAGGGGGTGTTTCCCATCGTGACAGTGGTGAGGGCTGTCCCATGAGAATTTCGTTGATCTCACCTTTTTGGGGTTTTCTGGTTTTGTTCCCTAAACTCAAAGAACACTGAAAAGGAACATTTGATTCCCTTGAGCAGTGGTTCTCAACCTTCCTAATGCTGCGACCCTTTCATATGTTCCTCATGGGATGGTGACCACCCCCAACCATAAAATTGTTTTCGTTGCTACTTCATCACTATCATTTTGCTACTGTGATGAATCGGGCGACCCCCGTGAAAATTTCATTGGGCCCCCAAAAGGGTTGCGACCCACAGGTTGAGAACCGCTGCCCTGAGGTTACCCAAACGACTCCTTTGATGGGTGTAACTTGAAGAATTCCCCAGGGAAGGGTGAGAGAGAGATGGACACATCACCTTCAGAAGCGTGTTGACCTTGATGGTGGATGTGTCGAGGCACGATGCCAACTCACTGCCATTGAGTCAATGCCAACTCTTAGTGACCCAGTAGGTCTAGGTAGCACCAGGTGTGTTACTGAGCTTGTGTCTGTTTAGAGGAGTCGAAAGCCTCATCTTTCTCCCAAGGAGCTGGTTGGAGGTTTACAACTGCTGACGTTTCAGATCACAGCCCAACTCAAGAAACAATAGTCTCGAGTTTTGATATTTTTATTTCATAAATACTTTCTGACTCGCCCTGGCAGGTACCCAGTTGAATTTGTATCTCAGAGAAACACGAAGCAATTTGTGAGTATGAACGTATCCCAAACCTTGCCTGGGACCTACTTACACTTAAACCACTGGACTGGCTGCTTCTCTGAAGTTCACGTTTGTCTGGGTGCCTTTTGTGTGCTTGCTTGCTCTGCTCAATCTGGCAGCCCCAGAAAGGAGAACCAGGATAGCTTTGGACGGAGAGTTCTCAAGAGCGTGGGGTTAAGTGGAAAAGGCGAAAAGGCATGAGACGTGCTGTGTTGTGTGTGACATGTGAGGTTGACAACCAACTCACTCAATAGCTTTTGCCTTGGTGGCAGAGTGGTTAATGAATTGGCCTGTCAACTACAAGGTCAGCAGTTCAAAAGCACCAGCTGCTCCTCGGGAGCAAGACGAGGCTTTCTACTGCTGTAAACAGTCTCTGAAACTCACAGAGGCAGTTCTACCCTGTCCTATAGAGTCTCTATGAGTTGGCATCAACTCGATAGCAGTGAGTTTGTTTGTTTTGTTTTGTAATTGAAACACAGCATAAAGAGGATAGATGTCAACTGATCGGTAAATAGACATATGAAAGGTAGACCAGAAGAGCATATGCTAAGTACGTGGGTGCAGCGGCTGGGGCGGCAACTGATGAGGCAAGCAGGAGTGGAGGTGAGAGGTCAAGGTGGATGTCGATATAAAATAAACTTTTGTTGTTCTTGTTAAAGTTGGACACTACGGGAAAACAACCGAGGAAGAATCCATGCATTTGAATTACACCGCTGATGAGGAATATCGACGGCTATTGAGAATATCGACGGATATTGAGACGGCCAACAGATCCGACAAATCTGTCTTGGAATAGGGACCACCAGAATGCTCTGAGAGGTCTTTGTCTCAAGTGCTTTAGACATGTTGTCAGGACAGACCATTCCCTGGCGAAGGACATCGTGCTCTGTAAAGCTGAGGAGCAGTAAAATGGGGAGGCGCTGAAGGTGATGGATGGAAGGATGCAGTGGCTGCAACAATGGGCTCAAGCCCAAGGAAGCATTGTGAGGACGGCGCAGGAGGAGGACGTGTTTCCTTCTATGGTGCGTGGGTTCTCTGTGACCCAGAACCCACCTGTGGGCACCTAACAACCACAACAATGCAACTGTTTCATGCCTCGACTTCCTGATCATTTAAATAAAGCTGGTACTAAATAACAAGAGCCAATGGGAGGTCTAATCATAAAATGATGTCTAGACACACAGCCTAGAGCGCATCATGTGCAGTCATTCAAGTAAGCACCTTTCCTAGGTAAAAAACATATAAATCAACAAACGAGGATGGGGGTTTCGCATGGAAAGATGATCGTGGGCCATCCACTGGCGGGAGGGGTGTGCCCTCAACCCTGCCACCCTTCACTGAAAAGAGCCTGGTGGTCCTTGATGAGAGTCAGGAGTCGATCCTGACTCTCAGCGCCCCTCGGTGATGGAGGAGCACTGACCCAGCTGGATGCGATGCCAGGCCTTTCTCCCACAGAGCCACGGTGTCGGTGCCAACTGCCACCCTCTGGATTAGCAGAGGGCACGCCACCATCTCACCACTCTTTAGAGAAGATCCTTCTCGAACCCACACTCGCTATCATGTGGCTGATTCCGACTCCTGTCGACCGACCCTACAGGGCAGAGGAGATCCTTCCCCCGGGCGTTTACGAGATTGTGCATCTTTAGGGAGGAGGAAGCCTCCTCTTTCGGGTGGTTGCAAACTGCTGGCCTTGTGGTCAGCAGCGCAGGGCATTACCCGCTGCGCCTCCAGGTCACCCTCAAGTCCACCTCATCCACTTCTGAGATGGCTGAGGAAGCTGGGAGAGACTGTCTGGTTGTTCGCCAGGAGCAAATACCTTGGGGTGGTGGGGGGTTGTTGTTGTTGGTGTGTGTGTGTGCACACGTGTGTGTTTGTGGTAGATCAGAGAACTAGGTGGCATCAATGACTTTCAGGAGTGGTGAGGTCTGGGCCAAACTGGAGAGGGTTAGCAATAGCCCACTTACCACCATCCCAGAGGGATGTGGGCCTGCGTGTTCAATGCCTCCGAATTCTCCAGAGATGCTGGGAAAGTCTCTCTCTCTCTCTCTCTGTGAGTACACTAATACAAAATCTCCCAGTTTTGAAATGCAATGCATTGGAAATTCCTAAGAACACTGTATGGGCCAAAGAAAACACATCAGTGGCCAGACTCAGCCCAGGGGTCACCAGTGTGCAGTACTGACCTGAGGCCTCCCAGCCAACTCAGGGCCAGAGCAGGCCTCCGGAGTCAAGGTACTTTCTCTTATTCTGGAAAAGAACAGGAGAAGGCGCGTGGCAAGGGGAGTGGGGGGAGAAGAGAAGTGGGAGTGGGGTGGCGGGGATGGGGAGTGTCCCTGGAGGGTTAAGTGCCGTCTCCAGGGTGAGCTAGAAGTAAAAGCCCCGCTGTTCTGTTGGTTTGTTGTCCTGTGTTGAAAGGCGGCACAAGATCTGCCCTTTCCCGTGAAGGATGCTGTTGGCATTTAGTGGAGCAAGGTGTTGGGTAACCATGACCCCTATCTAGACCCAGGGCATTTGTATCACCCCTAAAGAAAACCGCCTACCCATAGTAGACACTCCCCCATGTGCTCCTCCCCCAGCCCTTGGCAGCCCTCACTCTGTTCCCTGGCTCCGGGTCCACCTCTTGCATATTTCAAACACGTGGGATCATATGCTACCCGCCCTGACTACTTTCAAAGGGCACAGCGGTCCTGAGCTCCATCCGCACCATAGCCTTGATCAGCACTTGGTTCCTCCCGCTGGCAGGGTCCCATGGCGCTGTGTAAACTCACTAAGCTCCAAAGCCAAACTAGCTGGTCTAGAGTGGAGCCCCCACCACGATGACCCCGTGTGTGTGTCACAATAGCACCGCCCTCCATAAGCCTTCGGGGCTGTGTGATCCTCCCCAAGCGGAGGGCCAGGCCTTTCTTCCAAGAAACTTGTGGGTGGATTTCCGGTTCGTGTGAGCACCCAACGGTGAGTGTCACCCAGGGACACGAGGCGCACCATCTGGACACCTGGCTTGTTCCCACCTTTGGCTATCATGCTTCACCTTTTAAGGAGTGGTAACTCGGGGACACACAGCCAACGGACCCCTCAGGCACAGTACCTCTCTCTTGGCCATTGAGCCAATTTTGATTCATAGCAACCCTGTAGGACAGAGTGGGACCGCCCCTGTGGATTTCCGAGGCTGTAAGTGTTCACGGGAGCAGCCAGTCTCATCCTTGTCCCATGGAGTGGCAGGTGCATTTGAACAGCTGACCTTGTGGTTAGCCACCTATAGTGCCACCCAGGGCCCATCAATTTTCCTTTTTCACTCAAAAGACAAAAAAAATTTAAATGGTCATGGTCAAGGAAAATGTTTGCATTTGTAATTCAAAGGGATTGGAGTTGCTTTGATACCAATGTGTACTAAGGATCACCTTGAGTCAGAATTGACTCGACGGCAATGAACTTGGGTTGGGTTTTCAGATGAGGGATTGCAGCCTCCAGTAGGGACTGCAACTCAATGTAAAGAAGATACCAAAATTCTCACAACAAGACCAATAGGCAACATTGTGATAGACGGAGAAAAGACTGAAGTTGTAAAGGGCTTCATCCTGCTCGGATCCACAGTCAATGCTCATGCAAGGAATAGTTAAGAGATCAAGTGACAAACACACGGCATGAGGTAGTTTATTGTGCCAACCTGGCCAATAAACACAAGTGGGGTTGACTGAAGGGTGGAGAGAGAAATGGCTCGATGAGCCTCTCTTTCTAGCTCTCTGGTCTCTTGCTTTGTGATGGTCGTATCAGGGTGCAGCTGACTTAGCCAGTTCCCTGCTTTAGCAGGCAAGGCTCACTTCCTGCAAGACATCCCTGAGGAGAAGCCGCATGGACCTACCCCGATGCAGCCCTGGGTGCTGGAGCAGCCATGTGGAGACCCCTGCCAGCACTGAGATGCTGACACATTCACTGACTCGGCTTTCCTCCTGCAGTTGGCATCACTGTGCGTGTTTTGTGAGATGGAGGAGGAGTTTGTGGCTTGGTGTTGGACATATGGGTTAATGTTGGACTTGTGGGTTTGTGCAGCACTGGGTTGGGATGTTTTCTTGATGTGCACTTACCCTTTATATAAAACTCTCTCTTATACATGAGTTTCTAAGGATTTATTTCTCTAATGTACCCAGACTAACACACGGCATGAGGCCAATCTGCTGCACAAGATTTCTTTAATATGTTGAAAAAGGCAAGGATGTTATTTGAGGCCTAGGGTGTGCCTGTCCCAAGCCATGGTAGTTTCTATCTCTGTAGCACCTCCAAATGAAGTCATCAAGCTGTGACTTGATTGACAGTCTAAACTCCACCCCTTCACTCTTAATAGTCTCAAGTTGACATCAAATTATGTAACTACCACAGTACACATGGTTTGAGTGTGAGTGTGGTATGTGTGGCAGAGGGGTATATGCAGTGAGTGTGTGGACACATGAGTGAGTGTGAGTGTATGTGTGGGGAGGGTTGTATTCAGTGTGTAATGAGTGTGAGTGTGTGGACACATGGGTGAGTGTGAGTGTACGTGTGGCGTAGGGGGGAGGGAGTATAGAGTGTGTAATGAGTGTGAGTATGTGTGGTGTGTGTGTGAGAGGGATGTATGCAGTGCGTGGTGAGTGTGTGTGGACACATGGGTGAGTGTGAGTGTATGTGTGGTATATGCGGGGAGGGGTGTATGAGTGTGTGGTGGGTGTGAGTGTGTGGACACGGGTAAGTGTGAGTGTATGTGTGTGTGGGGCAGCATGCAGTGTGTGGTGCATGGTGAGTGGGTGTGCATGTGGGTGTCAGCAGTGTGCGCTGGGCTTGACAGTGTGCATGGTATGGGGGGAGGGCGAGGCATGTAGCGGGTCTGGGAATTCTCCCTCCCTGGAGCCCTGCCTGCACAGTGCAGCAGAGGGGTGGGGGTGGGGTGGCTGGGGAGGGATCTGAAAGGGGGAAATGACCTTATCTAGGTTTTGTTTTGATGAGAGGAAATTCTTACCCAGGGAAGCAGTCCCCCCTGAGGGGTGCTCTCTGCTGTGGGTGAAGGGGGGACTCCAGAGAGCCCAGTGAGCCTCTTCAAACCCAATTTGCATGAGAAATCAGTAGGGGTGTGTGTCTTTCCCCCCCCCCCCCTTTTCTTGAGGTTCTGAGATGCCAAGAGCAGGTAATAATGATGCTTTTTAGGCCAGGACTTCAAACTGCTTAGCTGTGATGAGCCTCTTTTCAGAAACAAGAGAACTGGGGTCGACTGGAAGGAATGCGGCTGACAGGTCAAAGGGAGGCTGGAGCCTCCCCGCCTAGGTGACCCCAGGGGTCATGGAAGCCACAGCCTCATGCTGGGCTCCGTTTACCTGGGGGCCACCGCACAAGGAGATCCTGCTGGGTTTGGGACAGAAGTAAATTGAGATTCTTGTTGATGTCTTAGGGGCAGAAACCGCTAGGCAGGAGAGTGAAAGGCAGGCGACCAGTAGAGCCTCTGGAAGATCCTGGAGTGAGCCAGCTGTCTGCAGGCGAGGAGGGTCTTGGTAAAAGAGTGGGTCAGGTAGGGTTGGAGTCCGGTAGGAGTGGCCTCAGTTTCCTCGTCTGTGAAATAGGAATAGTGATCATGCCCTGCTGGATGGAAGGGAGTGTGGGGAAGTCCTATATGGTACCAACTCAAGACAGGGCAACAGCACTGCTGCTGCCGGCCGCTGTCAGGGCAGCCCCGTGCACAATGACCCCGTACACCTCAAGCCCCTTGCTCAGCCGCTGTGTGTTCTGAGTGCCCTGAGGGGTATCCTTCCATCCACGAAGGCTTCAGACAGGTGGGCATCACATAAGGGAGACCAGAGAAGAATAGATGCGTTTGCCTTGTGCTGCTGGAGAAGAACTTTGGAAGCACCAGGGACTGTCTACCGGACAACCAGATCTGTCTCGGAAGCAGTATGGACAGAGTGCTCCTGAGAAGCAAAGAAGGCGAACCTTGGTCTCACTTATTTGGGCGTGTCATCAGGAGAGACCGGTCCCTAGAGAAGGACATCATGCTTGGGAAAGGAGAGAGTCAGCTACAAAGGGGGAGACCCTTGACAAGGCGGATAGACACCGTGGTGGCAACCCTGGGCTCAGGCAGAGGCGCAATCATGAGGATGGTGCAGGACCACGCAGTGTCTCCATCATTCTGTGGTGCATGAGCTTTCCATGGGTCGGAACCTACTGGGTGACACCTAATGAGAAGCAACAAGAGGCCACCCTGACCGTTATGATGTTCATCGTGACCACCACCGTCTCCCTGCAGTGGGACATCCTGGGTGCCCCAAGACTCCTAGATCTGAGGGGCCTGAGAAAACTCAGCTCATCTACCTGACACCCTGCCCCATGCCACCCCCTACTCCCCCGCCCCCCCCAAGCCAGGTGATGCTGCAATTCATCAAAAGTACTCAGATGTCCCCGGGGCTCATTGACCCCTGGCTTCCGAGGGGCTCTCAGGTGACGTGGGCTGCAGCCGAGGGGCTGAGGACCCTGGGGTTGAGAACACCCGGCTTTCAGAGGAGACTTCCATCGGCCCAGCGGCGACGCGCACATAACAAAACACGCTGTCTTTGCCTGCAGGATTCAGCGGCACGAATCGCCTCCCCTGTGTCCCGACCCCCTCACCACTCCATGATGTCAAGTTTCTCATCATCCTTCATGGAATCTCGGAGGCCCATGGTGGGACTCTCACTGTCACGGAAAGAGACCTGAGTTGGGTCCCCACCCACAAGGCCCCTCGTACATAGCCACGGCCCACAGTCAGGGCCTGGGTTGGGTCCCCACCCACAAGGCCCCTCGTACACAGCCACGGCCCACAGTCAGGGAGGTTGGCGTGTTACTGAGGTGACGAAGCCTTTCGGAGTCCCTGCCAGGTGAAGATGAGAGACCTGGTCCTCTTCTTGGGACAAACCAGCCCATGAAAAGCTGATCAGAACCTGACCTTGGGGATGGCGAAGGAATGGGAGGGATTCCCAGCCCACAGTGCACCGGGTTCCCAACAGTGTGGGCTCACACAAGGACAACAAGAGAAGCCCGGTGTCTTTCCCCTGCCGACCGCTAATCAGCAGTGTCTCTGTGCAGGCGCCTTTTCTAGAAATTCCACACGAGAGGGCAAGAACACCTTCTTTGGGGTTGGTGCAGAGCCCCTCAATGGTGCAAGTGGCAAGATGCCAGCTTGCTAACAGAAAAAGTCAGCGGTTTGAGTCCCCCTCGAGGCGCCTGGAAAGAAAGCCTTTCTTCTGAACTGGGCTCTGCTCCCTCGTGCAGAGGGTTGAGGTTGCTGGGAGACAGAGCTGACACCCCCCACCCCACCCCACCCCCCCGGCACCTGCTGGGGCAGGAGGCAGGGGGGTGACACAGGTCTCCCTGCAGGCCACATGGCAGAAGATCCAAATTGGTATCTCACACAGTCATTGAAGGTACCGGTTTGGAGGACCCAAATGGCTTTCTAGAGCAAGTCAGTCCACAGACAGTTGCAAAGCACCTACCACCATGTGCCTGACCTAGCGAATTCTGTGGGGGAACACAGTAGGGGGAGAGGCATAATCTGATCCTGTGCTGCTCCCCCTCCTCTCTGCCTCCCCCCACCCCCACCCCCTACTGAGAGTCACTCTCCAATGGCACCAGCAGAGGGGGAGGCGCTCCTCTTGGTTGCTTCCCTGCAGACAAGCCTCCTGGGAGGGTGGGCCCAAAAGCAGAGTCCCAAGGGAACTGTTAAGAGGGTCCCTGAAGACAGACACGGTGACATTCCTGGGCTTTCCCATCCCAGAAACAGAGCACAGGAAATGAAAAACTTTCTTGAGCTGGCAGGTGGGAGGCTGTCCCTGGAAAGAGAACTGTGTTTTGAAATTCTGAAGCGTAGCTCAATGCGCACATAACGGCCTCACCCCCTCAGGTCATAAAGGACCCGCCCAGTGAGGAGTCGGATGGATACGGGTGCCACGCTGGTGTCTGTGCCTAACTAGCTTAGCTATGGTTGGAGTGTCATTTCCTGGGAGGAAGGGATCTCTCTGCTCTCTCTCTCTGCTTCCAACTGGGAGAACCCCAGGGGTTGGTGGGGGGCAGATGCCTGAAGGAAAGGCAGAGGAGGCCAGACGGAGGATCATTTGGCTTGGGGAGTCCTTGGGCCGCGTGAAATTTCTCCTTGGGTTCCCTCTCAGCCCCACAGCTGGGGCAGGCTGGTTGCTGCCTCTCGCAGAGCCTGGTGCTGATGGAGGGAGAGGAGAATGGACGATGAGGTTCTGACAATGGGAAAGCCCACCTGGCTCAGTGCCTCGTTAGTTTCCGGGGGAGGCCACAAACACTCCCACAAGCCGGGTGGTGTGCAACAAAGGAACTGTCTGCTCTCCCTGTTTTAGAGACCAGAAGCCTGAGAGCAAGGGCTCAGTAAAGTGATGCTCCCTTCGAACCCTCTAGGGAAGAGTCCCTTTCTTGTCTCTTCTACCTCCAGGGGGGCGAGAGGGTGGTGTCTGTCAAGCCTTGGTGCTTCCTAGCTGGTGCCAGCCTCACTGTAGTCTCTGCCTCCATCCGTCTTCACATGGGGGGCTCGGCCTCCATACGTCTTCCTCTTCTCATAAAAGCACCACCAGTATAGTCAGGCCCCCCCCTTACTCCAAGGTAACTGAGTCTCAACAGCCAATGGCCCCTGCAGAGACCTTGTTTCAGGGTGGGGGTGGGGTGTTAGTCTGGGTAGACTAAAGGAGCTTTATATCAAAGAGTAATTTTATCTTAAGAAACATCCCAGCTCACTCTGGATAAAAGTTCATAAATCTCATATTAGCCTATATGTCCAATACCAGTCTATCAATTCCTCTTCAGACTCACACAACACATGCAATGATGCCGAATGCAGGAAGATCACAGGCCAGTGGGTGGATGGTCTTGTGGATCCAGTGGCGGTAGAAGCATCTCAACATCGACACGGGTCTCCACAATTCTCCTCCAGCTCCAGGGCTCTGACTCTATCAGTGTAGCTCCATGTGGCTTGTCATGAGGTATGTCAAGCAGACAGAGTGTGTCCTACCTCCAAGAAGAAAGACAGGAGTTCCCAGAATCCTCAGGAGAGGGCCATGCCCACACAGAGGCCTCATTAGCTATGACCTGATTGACAGGCTAGATTCTACCCCTTCGCTCAAGTGGACAGGGATGATGCCACTGCCACGGGTGGGGTTTTGAGGCACGCGATTCAGTCCAGGGTATTATACAAGCATGGGCGTCACAGACCTTAGGTTTCAAATCCCAGCTCTGCCCCTTGTGGGCCGTGGCATTTGGGTTGCTCCCGCTCAGCCTGTGGGTCTCACAGGAAGAGGGAGGCACAAGTCATGCCTGACAGGGCTGTGGGAGGATTTGAACTAGAGTCTGGACAGTGCATGGTTGTTGCCGTGGTTAACAGCTGTCAAGTCGACTCCTAGGGATCACCCTCCCCTCTCCCCGATCCCTGATGATGCAACAAACTGCTGCCTGGGGTGGTCGCAGACTGGACCACTGGGACATATAGGGCTTCCACTGGCTGGTTCTCAGAGGAGATGCTACTCTGTCTCGGGACCTTTTCAGCATCACTGCAAGATGCCCCTGGCAGACAGCTGGGGGTTGAGCTGGCCAGGATTGAACCCGAATCTCCTGCATCCCAAAGAAGCAAAATCAAACACTGCCACCGAGTTGATTCTGATTCACAGAGACCTGTAATACTGAGGAGAACAATCCCTGTGGGTGTCTGAGGCGGTAAATCTTTACGGGAGCAGAAAGCCTCGTCATCCTCCTTGGGAGTGGCAGCTAGGTTTGAACCGCTGACCTTGTGAGTAAGAGCCCAACATATGAGCTGGTATGCCACCAGAGCTCTTGCAGGGGAGGTAAGAATTCTACCACAGAGCCTCCACAGCCCCTTATAAGTCACAGTAGTTTTCACAAATACAAGAGGCCATTATCTTTCTGACTGCAGGGACCTGTTTGGGACCTACACGCGCCCTGCAGCTGGCTTTTCTGATTCTAGAGTGGCCAGTGTCCCTTGCGCAGGGGACACCGTAACATACATATGTCTGCATCCACTGCCGGCGACCTCCATGATAAACCTGCCTGCAAGAAGCTGTGTTTTCAAACAAGAAGGCCCACTCCCGAGAACCTAAGTGTCTGGCGGGTGCTGAGCTCCAACAGCTGTGCAGGCAGATGAAGGGCAGGTGGAGTCTCGGGGTGTCCTGCTAATGGCAAAGGCCTCAGCACCCACCTCATAAGTTCTGGGCGCTTGGGCCCTCGGAGCAATGGGGTGAGCCTATCTGCTGTCCTCCAGCCTGTTAATATCACCCCGGTCCCTTCAGGTGTGGAAGGCTGTCTCTTTATTAACAGCCTCAAGGGAATTTTAACTGCAAAGCGGATGAGGTTTCCAATCAGATCTAAATACCTGAGCACCTAAGTTCTGACCTGCCGTTGTTCTGCCTGGACATGGGGTGACTGTGGTGAGCTTAAGACAAACAGGCACTCATTGGTATTCTGGGGGCATCCATGGGTTTGGTTATTTGTTTTCTGGTGGTCCATGGGAACCCTTAGAAGGGACATCTTTGAAAGATCTATTAAATATATATATATAATATATACACACATATATATACACACAAATAAATATATATATATACACACAAACAAATAAATAAATAAATAAATATATATATAAATATACACACATATAGTAGTTATTAGCCTTGTTTTGAATTTGTCCTTGTTCCTGCTAGCTGTGGGTATGTCTGACTCCTGACTCGGGATAGCCCCATGCACAGCAGAAAGGAATCCTGCCCAGGGCTGTACCAGCCCCAAGATAGGCTGCAGCTCGGACCATTCTGATCCATAGGGTTTCCTAAGCCAAGTAGATCACCAGGCCTTTCCTACTGCTCCTTCTGAGTCCTGAAGGTCTGCTGGAACCTGTCCAGCATCATAGCAACATGCAAGCTCCACCGATAGATGGGTGGGGGCTGCACATAAGGTGGATGAACTGGGAACCAAAGCCAGGTCTCTTGCAGGGAAGGCAAGAATTTCCCCTGAAGACCTCTTTTGTGTGTGTGTAAAGTTTGAAGTTCAGATCCCTGGTCTGTTACCCCATAGCCACACGACTTTGAAGCACTGACCTCATCTCTCTTTGTCTCTTCCTCTGTAGATCATAGACATTAACCAGATGGATCCAAGGATGAAACAAGAGAGACTAGAGCCTCTAGTTACACACCACCAGTGGTGCACTAGCAGATGGACTCTGGAAGCAAAAAGCCTTGGTTTATAGCAGTTGCCAATTCCCACGGTGTAAATACTCCTACATGGCCTAAAGGAAGCCACCCACATGACATCACTGAGCGAGGAGTTATGAAGAGATGCAAACCAGATGGGCTGGTGTGAGCTGACCCCAGCACATCCCTGAAGACAAGAGACAGCCACCCGTTCTGCTAATTTTACAAGAAGGGACATGTATTGAACAGACATGGGGAGACTCTCAGCACGGCCAGCTGGCAAATCAAATGTGTCAACCACCCCCAACTCACAACCAAGAAGAGGTCGGTTGAGTAAAGACTCTGTTGTGATCCCTTTGGACACAGACCTTGTAATTTACTCCATCAACACTAATATTTGGGGGCACTTGTCATGGCCCCTGAAACTGAAGCCAACTGAAAGCACAATTTGGGTGCTGCTGCTCCCACCACCCTCGCCAACATGGGGGAGGCAAGGAAAGTTGTGGTTCCCGCTTCCCCCCACCATTAGCATGCAGTCACATTGGGCAGGTGCCTCTGATTGGCTGAGCTGAGTCACATGTCTGCTCTCTAGCTGCAAGAGAGGCTGGCAAGCAGATATCTGTATTTCCAGTGCCTATGGCAGGTGGTGAGCTACACCTCATGAAGTGGGGGGAATCCTTGTAAAGGTTGGACAATCAGGAAGATCTACACACATGTCTTCTACCACTAGGTCACAACTCTTTTCTTTCAAGGGTCAGAGTAAATATTCCTGGCTTTGAGGGTTATAACGATTTAACTCACCACTGGGGCAGGAGAGCAGCCCGAGACAATAGGGAACCAAACCAAGTGGGGTGGTTGTGTTCCAATCAAACATCTTTTGTACCAACAGGTAGCTGAGCAGGTTGGGTCTGTGGGTCCAGATCGCTGGCCTGTGCTCCAGAATGTGAAGGAGCCCAGCATGTGCCGAGTGTCCCATGAGAGTAGAGTCATGTTTCCTCCACGACTTTGAAAGGTATTGAATGTGGAGGGCCGCTGAGCCAGGGCCGAAAC
>NW_022111312.1:6462255-6470908 GCF_000313985.2 Echinops telfairi
ATCCCTGAAGACAAGAGACAGCCACCCGTTCTGCTAATTTTACAAGAAGGGACATGTATTGAACAGACATGGGGAGACTCTCAGCACGGCCAGCTGGCAAATCAAATGTGTCAACCACCCCCAACTCACAACCAAGAAGAGGTCGGTTGAGTAAAGACTCTGTTGTGATCCCTTTGGACACAGACCTTGTAATTTACTCCATCAACACTAATATTTGGGGGCACTTGTCATGGCCCCTGAAACTGAAGCCAACTGAAAGCACAATTTGGGTGCTGCTGCTCCCACCACCCTCGCCAACATGGGGGAGGCAAGGAAAGTTGTGGTTCCCGCTTCCCCCCACCATTAGCATGCAGTCACATTGGGCAGGTGCCTCTGATTGGCTGAGCTGAGTCACATGTCTGCTCTCTAGCTGCAAGAGAGGCTGGCAAGCAGATATCTGTATTTCCAGTGCCTATGGCAGGTGGTGAGCTACACCTCATGAAGTGGGGGGAATCCTTGTAAAGGTTGGACAATCAGGAAGATCTACACACATGTCTTCTACCACTAGGTCACAACTCTTTTCTTTCAAGGGTCAGAGTAAATATTCCTGGCTTTGAGGGTTATAACGATTTAACTCACCACTGGGGCAGGAGAGCAGCCCGAGACAATAGGGAACCAAACCAAGTGGGGTGGTTGTGTTCCAATCAAACATCTTTTGTACCAACAGGTAGCTGAGCAGGTTGGGTCTGTGGGTCCAGATCGCTGGCCTGTGCTCCAGAATGTGAAGGAGCCCAGCATGTGCCGAGTGTCCCATGAGAGTAGAGTCATGTTTCCTCCACGACTTTGAAAGGTATTGAATGTGGAGGGCCGCTGAGCCAGGGCCGAAACCAATCAAAATGGAAACTCATCACTAATGATCTGTCCATTACTCTTATCTGTCAGTTTGTACTATTACGGTGTTTTGAAAAGCGCTAGAATCCTGGAAGCTGTGCCACCGGTAATTCAAATACCATCGGGGTGGTCCCTGGTGGACAAGTTTCAGCGGAGCTTTCGAACTGGGAGAGACTAGGAAGAAAGGCCTGGCAAGTTCCTTTAGAAAACCAGCCAACGAAAGCCCCGTGGACTGCACCAGACTATTGTCCAGTATGGTGCTGGGAGATGAGCCCCTAGGGTTGGAAGGGTTGGAAGGGACAACACCAGGCCCACCACGGTGGACTCAAAGAGACCAGCAGATTGAATGGGACCGGCAGCATTTCAACCTGTTACACCTGGAGTCTCCAAACCCTTTGTAGAACAAGGCCATTCCTTTTTCACTCCATTTTCCAATGAACTTTTTGAAGCCCCCTCTTACATTAAGGCTGACAGAAGTCCACGCCAGCTTTATGACAGCTCAAAACAACAAACAGCAGCCTTTGGCTGGCACACTTGCATGAACTCTACAAGGATAAAGGGTAGGGTTGTGGCATCGAACCAAAGGACCCACGGCCACAGCCATCAGCTCTGCCCGATGAGTGGGGCCTGTCTTAGGGTCTGAGTTTGGACCTCTGGCTTCAGGCCCCCAAATAGCATCCCTGATCCAGACCCAGGGCCCCTGGTCACAAACAGTGCAGAGTGTGGCTCTGAAGGAAGTCCCCCAGGAGGAATTCCACAGGGGCTTTGAGCATCTGTGGTTTTGCTGGGTGTGGTAGTTATAGAATTCTTTGTCAATTTGAGAGCATTGAGTGAAGGGGTGGAGTCTAGCCTGTTAATCAGGTCATAGCCAATGAGGCCTCTGTGTGGGCATGGCCTTCTGAGGATTCTGGGAACTCCGGTATTCCTCCTTGGGGGCGGGAGACACACACTCTCTCTGCTCACTCCCTGGGAGAGATTGCAGCTGACAAGACACATGGGACTACACTAGTGCCCTGAGCCAGAGCAGCCACAAGGAGACCCCTGCCAGAACGGAGATGCTTCCATAGCCACTGGATCCACAAGACTTCCCACCCACTGGCCTGTGAACTTCCTGCTTTCAGTGTCATTGCATGTGTTGGGTGAGTCTGAAGAGGACTTTAGAGATTGGCATCAGACATATGGGCTAATATTGGACTTATGGACTTGGCTGGGATGTTTGCTCAATATTCAATTGCTCTTGTCTATAAAGCTCTTTCTTATACACATGTAAGTGTCTATGATTTTTGTTTCTCTAGTCTACCCTGATCAACTCACTGAGCTAGGAGCTTACATGGGGCGGGGGGCGGGGGGTGGTGGTGGTGGTGATAAGGCAGGGGCAAGGCTTATTGGGAAGGGCTTGGGCTGGGGTGCTTGCAGTCTCTGGGTATTAGGGTCACACCGTGTAGGCCTCATCTATTCAACATTGACTAAATAGTGGCCTGTGTCTGGGGGTGATCATGACGTCGTCCCTACCCCTCTGGCTGGCAACCACAAAGCGACTTTATCCATTTGCTGCATAAAAGAACAAAGGCTTCCTTTGCCATGAGACCAGAAGAGCTGGGTGGTACCCAGCAACCATTCCTGACCACGCGATCAAAGATCCCACAGAAGAATCCTGGTCAGAGGGAAAAACTTGCAAGACAGAATTTCAAATCCCCCTGGAGTCCACCAGGCTTTTGCCAGGGAGGCCAGTGAACCCCTGAACCAATGACCCTGAGGTCATCCTGAAACCGTTCAATGAAAACTATCCCCCGAAGTCTTGGTAAAAACAAACAGTAATGTCAGCCAATACGGAATGTCTGCCTCAAGCATGGTTCCCCCTTAAATCTATCTGTGAGCGATCAGATTGACGATGGCAACTCCCAAGATGAGATGGGGTCCTTGGGGGACCGTGAGTTTATGTTAGCCGGGAGGAACAACTCACAACTTGAAGATCATCAGTGTTCCTGAATTGTACATGCGGAGATGGATGAAATGGTGTACGTCCTGCCGTACATATTCTCCATAACGACAACAAAGAACATCTAGACAGTCCACTAGTGGTCCTGGTGGCACAATGGGTTATATATTGGGTTGCTAACCATAAGATCAGCAGTTCAAAATCACCAGTGGCTCCATGGGAGAGAGGTGAGGCTTCTTACTCCCTGCTCTATGGGAGAGACAGGAATGCAGTGCGTTTGGCTGGAGGTATCACAGAGGCCTTTGACCTGGATTATTATGGAAGGCCCAGGTTGGCGGGGAGAAGGAAGACCCGGCTTAGGACATGAGCATAGAGCAACTAAGCGGAGGAGGCAGGCAAGCTGGGTGATGGGCCCGAGGAGGGGAGTTGGTACATGGGAGCCACCAGCCCAGGGAGAGTCAGGGGTGCCCTAGGGGTCATGCACACTGCACAGCATGGGCCTGAGGGAAGAGCCGAGAAAGAGCCACACCAACCAGGTCTGGATCGCTGCTCTGCAGCTTCTGGGCTCTGTGTTGTCTCACAAGTCACTTATGGTGACCTCTCTGAGCTCGAGGTTCCAGATCTGCAAATGGAGGAGGCCCCGAGAAGGCCTCGCTGCAGGGGTGGGGGCCCCAGCAAGAAGGTATAAGGGCAACTGCCGCCTCTCTCCCTCTCTAACTCTTCTCTACATCCAAGCCTTGCAAGGATCAGCCACTCACCAATTGGCTGGGAAGTTCAGAGGGGGCCCAAGCCACAGTTGTGTTTATACCCTCTTCACTACTTCAAGGATAGCTTCCAGCCTCAGGAACTTCCCAAGAGGGCCCTGGCCCGAGCAGCCAGGCCAATGGCTACCCACTCCAGGCCTTCTCTGAGTGGCAGGGGGAGGGGAGGTGGTTTCCATGGGTAACCAGAAGATGCTGGAGCCCCAGCCATCCCTGAAAGACCATGATCCACAGTTCATTGTGATGCCTACTCTGTAAATAGCAGGGCAGGGAGAACTGGCAGAGCATGTAATCATGAGGACCAGAGCTGGAAGGTGGGCAGGGATTTCTCCAGCCTGAGAGGTAACACAGGCCCCAAAGCATAGCTTGCAGTCAGAGGCCAGGTAAATAAGACCTTCCCTCATAGCAGGCAAGGTGCCCACCCAAGGTTCCAGAGCAGCAGTGACATCGACAAGATGCAGTTGTGTTGCTCCCACTGCATAGGAAGCAGGTAGCGCAGACGGAAGGAGCTGACGGAAAAGGTGATGGTTCTAATTCTACTGGCAGCCCTGCGGGAGAAAGGCCTGGCGATCACTCAGCTTCCTCCTGTGAGGGTCGCAGCCGGAGAGATCCTGTGGGGCAGCTCTGCGCTGTTACACAGGTCGCTGTGAGTCAGGACACACTGGGCAGGACACAGTATGGAGGACAAAACCTGCTGAGCACCTACTGTGTGCAGCCTCCATGCCCCACGGGCATCAGAGAAGGCCCCGGGGGCCAGGCAGGAAGTGGGTTCGGTTTGGGTGCTTCCAGGAATGGGGCTGGGTGTTAACTCCTCCCTCTCTCATCTGTCTGATCCTGCCCTGTTTGTAATCATTGATGTTTTTGCACTCAAGGTAGGTGAGATTCCTTTATCATCATGCTAGGCACACATTACCTCCATCCAGATTCCAGAACTTTCTCGTCTCCCCCCACCACCTGCCCCCAGATCCAGGGCAAAAGGGAGATCCCCATTCATTTAGCAGCCCCGTTCACCCCCATTTTCCTTAGTGGTCCAACACTAACAGTTTATTCCCTACTCTTGACACATGTCCAGTGTCCACTGTTCACAGTGGTCACAAGGGACCCGGGATGGTAGAGGGGGTCTCAGCAACACCAGTGGAAAGAGCGAGCGGTGGTGTGCTCAGCCCAGAAGTGACATGCAGTTGGCCTGGACTTGTAAGGGGCTCAGGTGACATATTGGGTGCGTGTTAGACTGCTAACTGCAACCCCACTTATTCTGCACCTCTCATGTCTCTTCACCATGCCAGACTAGAGTCAAGCTCAACAGGGTCTCCTTTCCCCGTGCCCTTGGCTGTGGTTCCACTGGATAGTAGGTGGGGACAGTGGGAATCTCGTTCATCCATTCATGCGCGTCACTAATTAGATGACGAGGCATTTGGCTACATTAAGAGAGTCATTGTTACTCCTGCCGTTTACCCGTGCTTCATTGAATTTCTTCACTTTGACATTCAGAGCACTGAGTGTGGGCGTGCTCAGGTATGACAGTCTGGAACACTGTCATCTCCAAGGTGTCATGGAGGTACAAGTTCTTCCCCGGTGGGGCCTGACATCCTCGGAGCTGACCTTGTCTGTAGGAGTCCTTCTTAAGAAGGAGGGGGGCTTTCCCTGAAGCCCCACTGCTTTTACCATGGGTGAGCCAACCCCTGGACAGGGAGTTGGGGATATCCATGCTGGCTTCACCATTTGGGTACAATCAAGGCTTCCTTAGGAACGTGAGGGGGTTTGGTCTCAAGACATTCTGGAAAGCACAGTCCATGTCCTGCAAACCCTCCTCCTAGATTCACCCTTTTCACCCTGAGCTCCGGCACCTGCGCAGCATCAGCCTTCGGCTTTTGATTGACCCTCGGCTCCCCCGGTGTCCAGCCAGCCAGTGACCTGCATGTCTGTTCTAACCCGTCAGTGTCAGCTCAGGGCCAGGCGGGGCACTTGCTGTTCAGGTTCTGGTCATTTGTCTGCCCACATCAGCCTTTCCTGGCTGCTCACTGGGCTGGGGCCTCTCAGAGCTGCTCAGGCTCTGTCAAACAGACCTGGCAGGTCAGCAGTTCTGGGCCTGGGGCTGGCAGGGCCAGGTCACTGTGGACCTGCTGTCTGTTCACAGGCTTCGGCTCCATGACTGCCCTCTTCTCAGGAAGCTAGCTGCAGGAAGCTAGCTGGGGCTGCACAATGGGCAGGCAGCCTGAGACATGCAGAAGGCCCAAGGCTGACACTGGGCCTCAGTCAAGGAAATGGATGACTTAGGCAAAACGGAACTCTAGGGGACTTTTCAAGGGATGATTTTTCAAAAGCAGATCACCAGGCCTTTCTTCTGAGATACCTGTAGGTAGGCTCGAACACCTGACTTCTGGTTAACAGCGGAGCGCATTAACCACTTACACTGGCAAGAACTCAAAAAACCCAAACCCAAACCCCTAGCCACTGTTGAGTTGACTCTGGCTCACAGATATGCTATAAGGTTTTCTGAAGCTGCACATTCTCCCCGGAGCAGATCCAAAAGCAAAACCGAATCCACAATCCCAACTCCCAGCAACCCTCGAGGCAGGGTGTAAGGTCCTCTGTGGGTTCCCGAGACTGTAAGTCTTTATGGGAACAGACAGCCTCCTCTTTCTCCCAAGGAACAGCTGGTGGGTTTGAACCATGAACGTTGTAATGAGCAGTTCAATGCCTCCCAGCAGTGCCTCTGGGGGCCCAGGGCCACCAGCAGGGCCTCCTAGGCTTGTCCCGTTTCCAGCACCCAGCCAAGGGTCTGGTACACAGTGGGGCTCAAGCAACGCTGACTGAAGTGGCCTGAGAAAAGAGGGAGAGAGTGTGAAAAAGAAATACTCGGGGCAGGAAAGGGGCATCTAGTCACTGACAGTGAGGTGGGTTTTTTGGTTTAGAAACAAGGACTGTGCCTTCTATGTCTTCCTGTTGTCCTCACTCAAGTGTCCCTAGCTCCCTGGGTGGCAGAAGCAGTGTGCACTTGACCAGTAATCTGAAGGGGGCGGTTTGGACCTACCTGGGTGTGCCACGGAAGAAAGGCATGGTGTCCTGCTTCCATAAAGATTCAAACATACAAAACTCACCGCAATGGAGTTGAGGCCGACTCATAGTGACCCTAGAGGACAGGGGAGAACTGCCTCTGGGAGTTTCTGAGACTGTCACTCTTCATGAGAGGAGGCCCAGGTTTCTCCCGAGGAGCTTCTAGTGGTTTTGAACTGCTGACCTTTGGAATTGGCAGCTGAATACATAACCACTATGCCACCAGGCTGGGGGGAACCCCCCCCACACACACACACAATAAAACCCATGGGTATTTCTACCTGGTAAGCATAGGGTCACCAGGAGTCGTGATTAGCAGTAGTTGGTCTGGTTGTATTAGACTGTCCAAAAACACAAACCCCAGCCCACCAGCCACGGAGCCAATTCTGACTCACAGCGACCCTACAGGGCAGAGTGGAACAGCTCGGAGAGGCTCCAGCGGGCTTCAAAGGCTGCAATTGCGATGAAAACCGACTGCCACGCCTTTCTCACTGGGGCCTTTTTTGCCTAGCACAGCAGTTCTCCAGCTTCCTCATGCCGCGACCCTTGAATACAGCTCCTCATGTGGTGGTGAACCCCCAACCATATGAAGTTGCTACTTCATCATTGTCATTTTGCTATTGTTATGAATCAGGCAACCCCTGTGAAAGGGTCGTTCGACCCCCAAAGGGGTTGCGACTCACAGGTTGAGAACTGCCGGCCTAGCGGCTGAATGTTTAACCACTGTGCACCAGGGATCCCCAGTAGTAGACTGTCCTGGCTCAATAAATGGTGATCTTGCTCAACCATCAGGGAGGGAGGAAAAGAGGCGGAGTCCCAGGAAAGGCGGGGTGGGGGTGGGGGCGGGTCAGGAGGGGAAGGCCTTGAAGAAAGGGAGGGCCCAGAAGCCACAGGGACAGATGAGGGCCCTCTAGAAGCCAACCTGGGAGCCAGGAGCAGAGGGGTGGTGCTGGAGCTGGCAGCTCCCAGGCTGGCCCTGCTTTGATGAAAATGCACCATCCGACCCGACCCGTGCTGGGAACTGGCAAGTGCCAGCAGGCCCTGCCCACAGTCAGAAAGTGCTGCATCGCCGGGCTTTCTGTTTCAAAAGTCAGCACTTTCCTTCTTCCCCTGGCCTGGACCCTGCAATTGTGGCTCCCCTCGCTCATCTCCCACTGGCACTGGGGTTGGGGGGTGGGAGCTGTGCCCAGGAGGACAGAGTGGGCATTCCAGGGGGGCTGTGGGGCACAGGAGGGCTCATCTTCTCGGCAGACACTGGAAAGGACCTGCTGGTCTGGGAGCTGCATCTCCCTGCCCTTGGGTCTGACAAGGTGGTGGCAGGCCTGTTAGGGTAGGTGAGGGCTCTAGGCGGCCAACCCCACTGGCCCGTCTCCTCTCCAGAGCCAGAGAGCTGAGCTGCTTTTGGCTGTCCCACTGGAGACGCCTGCTCATCCTCAGGGCCCTGGACTCCAGCCGATGAGGACGGGGCTCTAGGGGGCTTCCAACTGGGTTCAGAGCCTAGAAGGGGTCTCTGGAAGTTGCTTGGCCCAGGGGGGCCAGAGTGGGGCTCCCTCTGGGTGCTCCCTAGGCACTGGCTTTGGACTCAGAAGTTCTGGGTTCACATCTTGCAAAGTCCTAGGCACGAGAGCTTGGGGAGGTCATGTCCAATCGGGGCTCCAGTGGCCTTTGAGAAATAAGAAAGAGCCCTACCTTCTGGGTGCCATGGGAGAATGAGAGCAGAAAATGTACACGCAGGACTTAGACGGGGCTCTAAGAAGCAATGCTGTGAAGATCTTTCTAAGTCCAGTTCTGTGTCACTCTTAGCAGTTACTGTGGGTAAAGGCACTCTGTCCTCAAGTAAACGGAGACCAGACACTCGGATGTGACATAACCAGGAAGCCACGGAGCACAGGGCAGGGGAGAGTGACCAGGATTTAGTGACAGCATTTCAGTCTGACTGAGTCGGCTCTGAGACTGGGTCATGGAGGTAGCTGGGATAGGGTGACCAACTCGTCCTGGTTTAGTTTTAGCATTACATGGCTACATC
>NW_022111312.1:6471163-6482659 GCF_000313985.2 Echinops telfairi
CCATCCATACACCCATTGAGTCACCCACTCATCCATCCACCCTATCCTTTCCTTTCCCTTCCCCTTCCTTCCTTCCTTCCTTCCATGTAGCCACCAACCTATCCACTCATCCACCCGTTGAGTCACCCACTCATCCATCCATCCATCCATCCACCTACCCACCACCCACCCACCTATCCATCCTTCCTTCCATCCATCCATCCATCCCTCCATCTATCCCTCCCTCCCTCCCACCATCTATCTATCCATTCATTTCTCCCTCCCTCTATCCACCCATTCATCCATCCTCCATCACCAGAGCACTGTAGCTAATACATGCCATGGGCAAGACAACATATGATGCTGGAGACCAAGATGGATGCAGCTCCTGTCCCAGTAACCCTTGGATGCACGCCTGCCTGTTTTCATATCTGAATTCAACAAAGCACACCTATTGTACACCTACTGTGTGTCAGGGAAAAAACAAAAGCCAATGCCTCAGGGTCCAAGATGCTCACGACCAGTGCAGAAAATCCACCCCCTCCACCGCTCCCCCACCCCATCTGAGGAGCAAAAAGGGCAATTGTGGCATCCTTTAGCAGAGAGCACCTGGGTAGAGACATGGGACTCCCTGTCCTACGGAGGGGGTGTATCCATATGTCAGCGTTCAGAGGTGAGAACATGCACCTTAGGTACAAGGAACAGGCTGACCAGGCAGGATGGGCTAGGATCGAGAGGGCACTCAGGAGAGGGGGGAGGGGGGGGCTACATGGGCAGAGGGCATGCAGGCCCTGGCAGTCCAGGTGAAGAGGCTGGCAGAAGTCAGAGAAGAAAGTTGAGGGAAGATGAGCACATTCTCATCAGACATTGGCTGCTCAGAGAAGCAGAGTGACCTGTCCACCATGATAGCTTGTCAGCCTCAACGCTGGGAGAGGACCCAGGACCCCTGATTTGCCATGTGTGTGTGTGTGTGTGTGTGTGTGTACCCAGGACACTTGACTTGCTCTGTGTGTGTGTGTGTGTGTGTGTGTGTGTATAAAAACAGCAACCTGCAGGTATCAGAAAAGAATTTCCCAAGCCCCTGCCCTGGCCCAGAGGCACTTCTTGGGGCTCAGCCCTGCCCTGCTCCTGCCGACTTCCTGTCTGCCTCCTTCATTTTCAGACCTTCCACTTTCCTGATCCTGGAGACAGGTACAGCTGGGGTTGGCTCTGCTCACCTAATCGTGTAGGGTGAATAAACAACCTCTTGTGTCCTGACTCAAGGAAGTTGAAGCTCATTCTGAGAGCAGAGGTGAAGTTTGGGGGGCAGGGCAGGAGGGAGTTGCTTCTCTGGTGACCAGCAGGTGGTCTTCACTCTTGGGGGGCTTCAATGTGTCATTGTCATTGACACACAGTGTTTACTGAATGCCTTTGTTGTGGGGAACTGCTTAAGCAGAATATTTGAACGTACTTAAGATGAAGGCTTGCCATCTTCCCTTCTAAGGAACATTCAAGCTTCACTTAGTGGCACTTCCAAGCTAAGACAGGCAGAGAAGAAAGAGGGCCGGTGACCAACTTCAGAGAAAGTAGTCAATGAGAGCCCAGTGGATCACAACAGAGTATGGTCCAATGTCGTGCTGGCAGACAAGTGCCTTGGGTTGGACGAGACACCAAGTGAAGTTTCCGGGACACGGGGCTCAAGCCGACCAGTGAGTGTGAAGATGACGTGGGACCAGCACGTTTCATGCTCTCATACAGAAGGTCCCCCTGTGTCTGAGCTGTTGCATTAGCAACAATCACCACCCTCTAACAGATCCCCACCCCTGCCCTGCCCCTCCACAATTTCTCTTTGGCCTTTGTTTTTACTGGTATATGAAATTTGATACTATAGTGTGACTGAGATAGAATTTAAACATCACACAATTCACTCATTTAAAGGGTAGAGTGCTTTTCAGTATACACTCCCAGATAGGTATAATCAGACCACTGTCAAATTGTATAACATCTTAATCACTTTACCCCAATACTTGCCTTGGCCCTAAGCAGCCATTGATCTACTTTGTGCGTCTGTGGACTCTCCGATTCGGGACAGTTGGTATAAGTGGAGCCGCAGAATAGGGGGTCTTGGATGCTGGCTCCTTCCTCTTTGTGTGCTTCATGGTTCATCCACGTACCTGAACCCGCACTTCATTTTTGTTGTTGCCCGATAACGTTCCGTGAGGCACCTTTGGGTTGTTCCCACACGTCTGTGGCGTGAATTAATGCTGCTGTGAGTATTCTTATGTGCATTTCTGTCAGAGCTAGAGACCGCAGGAAAGACAAACTTGTCTTGGAAGACACAGTCACAATGCTCCTGAGACTCAAGGAGAGAAAGACTGATAGACTTCGGATCTCTTTTCAAGAGAAAGCCATCTCTGGCAAAAGACATCGTGCTTGGTAGCGACTCGATGAACACAAGGAAGACCTCCCGTGGGATGGACTGACACAGGGACTGCAACAATGGGCGCAGACATAACAGTGACCGTGAGGATGGGGCAAGTCCAGGTAGGGTTTCTTTCTGCGATACATAGATAGGTTTGCTGTGAGTCAGAACTGACTTGATAGCACACCTAAGAACAACATGTCTGCAGTACCTATAGACCTAGGAACAGAACAGCTGGGCCATAGTGGCACCGTGGGAGACGTGTTGTCAGACTGTTCACTGCCAAGTTGGTAGTGCACACCCAAGAGTTGCTCCCCTGGAAAAAGATGAAGTTGTTTGGTCCCATTAAGATTTCCAGCTCTGGAAACCTTCTATATCAGTGGTTCTCAACCTGTGGGTGGCGACCCCTTTGGGTAAGGTGACCAGATTTTAACATTGGTAAAGCGGGACACCATTGATAAAAATCATATCCTGGCGAAATAGCCACATGGCAGCCGAAAACCGTATACCCTAGCTTGTCATGCAGTCTTTCCAAAAATTGGGAATTTTTTAAAATGCCGCAGGATGTGGGACAAATTGTTAAAAATCGGGACTGTCCTGCCAAAAGCAGGACGTCTGGCCACCTTACCTTTGGGGAGGTCAAATGACCCTTTCACAGAGACCACTTGATTCATAACAACAGCAAATTGACAGTGATGAAGTAGCAGTGAAAATTATTTTATGGCTGGGGTTCGCCACCACATGAGGAACTGTCCTAAAGAGTGGTGGTGTTAGGAAGGCTGAGAACTACTGTTCTATAGGGTCACTGTGGGCTGAGGGTCTGGTTTGGGGTTGGGCACAGTAACTCTAGGCCTAACCACTGAAGGCTCTACGGAGAGGTTAAGTCTTGGTGGCCACTCTGCCAGTCACCATCGTCCTCATCTTAGTTCCTGCCACCTGCTCTCCCTCTCCTCCTCTAGGTCTCCTCTTAAACCTCATCTCCTACAAGAAGCCCTCTCAAGGAGCCTCCTCTCCAACCGTCCCATCCGGGTGGTCTGTTGGCTTCCGTGGGCACACTTGGCCTGTCCTACAGTCTCACACGCTCAGGTTGGTTTGCTTGCTGGGGAAGGGGGCAGCTTCTGAAGGGGCATGGGTGGCCTCTGTGCTTTTCACCAGACAGTGCTTAGTCCCGGGGTGCTGCAAAGGGCTGGCTAATGCACCAGACTAATAACTGAAAGGTTGGCAGTTCTAGTCCCCCTCAAGGTGCCTTGGAAGAAAGGTCTAGGGATCTATTTCCATTAGAAACCCCGTCGGTCACAGATCTACTTTGAGACAGCAGGCGGAATCGACTGCACCACGGGGCACCAGTGCCTCGCACAGTGTAGGTGTGCTGTGCATGTTTGCTGAATGGATGGATGGATGGATATTTCGGCAGGAAGGGGAGCCCAGGGCCTCTGAACAGTGACAACATGACAGGCCAGAGAGCCCTCCTGCAGGGAGCTGCTTCCTCCCTGGTGTCCTGTCCAGTCCAGGGCTAGGTCGCTGACAGTGACCTGTGCAGACAGCCCTTTCCCCAGCCTTCCAACTCCCCAACAAGTTAATTCCCAAGAAAACACATTACACAGAGCCCTTCTTCCCCTCCCGCTAAGCTCAGCCAGAGGCCTTTGTTTACAACAATACAGCAGCGCCCTTGGCAACCCCTGTGATGTCATGGGAGTGTGAGGTCATAAATCCTGCCAGGTGAAGAATGAAGCCAGTGGGACAGTGTGTCCCCTCCTGCCTGTCCCTGGGCAACCCAGTTGGGGCCATCCGAGATGGGCTTTCCTTTGCTTGTATTTTCTTTCCTCTTGCCCCTCTCCCCCTTTTCCACCCCACCCGCAGCGCCAATGAAAACAAATGCAAGTTTTTAAAGACTCCAAGTGGAAAGATTTATCCCCGGAATTTCCTGTTGGCAAGTGCCCAGTTAGCAGGGAATGCCGGAGGTGGCGTAAACGGTGCCTGCTTGCCCGGGGACCTATGATGGGAAACTTCCCGGACCCTGCTCAGCCTCTCGCTCGAGGCTGGACAAGCCTTGAACAAGTTGCTGGGTTCGACTTGTCGAGGTGGGGTCTGCTAGGAAGCACCTCTGTCTTCCCTCCTGTTACCCAGCCTGACTCGGCCGGCCTCTGTCCGGGTGTCTTGTGCTCCAGCGGGCAGAGCTGTCTGCTCCGCTGTGTCTGTCTCTCTCTGCCCAGGTCTTGATCCCAATTCCTGGTTTTGACTCTCTCTCCCCTTCCCTGTTCACGTTCCTCCTTGCCTTCTCCGGGGCTCCCATTAAGGAAAGGAAGCAACATTTCTGACTGGAGACTGGAGGGCTGGCTGGCTGCCAGGCTGAGGGCGAGGGAGGGGTGGGTCTGTTTCCTGGCTGGGAAGCTTCGAGCTACAAGCCAGGTGTGGGTGCAGAGCATTTATACTCACTCGAGGGACAAGTGGGTCTATGATGGGGTGGGGGTGGGAGCTGCTGGGCATTGGTGGTTCAGTGTAGAATGCTTGCCTTCCACATGGGAGACCTGGGTTCAAATCCCAGCCAAGGCATCTACTGCGCAGGCTGCACCTGCCTGTCAGCGGAGCCTTGGGCTTTGCTGCAATGCAAGAACCGGTTGCAGCAGAGCTTGCAGACTCACATATACTAGGCTGCGGGGGACCGAGGGGAAAGCTATTCTATTGACCCTGGACTCTGGTCCTGCCCAGAGCCTCTATTTTGACACCCAGACCATGATCTGAGATAGCACCCCCATCAAATCTAAACCAAGTTCTTCCATCTCAAGACATATTGAGTGTGTGTGTGTGTGTGTGTGTGTGATAGAATCCTTTGTTTAAGGAGCCCTGCTGGCATAGTGGTTATGCATTGGGCTTTGATCTGTGTGCTTGGCAGTTTGAAACCACCAGCAGCTCCATGGGAGAAAGACTGGGCTTTCTACTCCTATAAACAGTTATGGTCTCGGAAACTCTCAGGGGGTCACTATGAGTCAGCATCGACTCCCTGTAGTGAGCAAGCAAATATTTTGTTTTAGGGTGTGTACTGTGCATTGTAGGGAGCCCTGGTGGTGCATTGATTAAAGTGCTTGGCTGTGAACCCCAAGGTCAGTGGTTTGAACCCACCATAAAGATTTATAGCCTGGGGAGTTCCGGGGAGCTGCTCCACTCTATCCTGTCAGTTCACTGTGGTGGGACTCGCCCACCGCCATGGTGTGTGGGTGTGAGCTGATGCACTGGAGGGTGGTTAACAGCATCCTGGCTTTACCTGTTCGATGGCAGTAGCACCATGCCCCCCACTGTGATGGCTGATAGAGTCCCCAGATATCACCCAATGTCCCATGGGGACCCAAATTCACCCTATTGGAGACCCACCGGTCTAAATCATCTCCACCCCTTTTCTTCCCTCCCAAGTTCCTCACTGTCACCCTCAGTGGCTCCCCTGCTGAGACCCTCCGGAGATCCCTCCCATGATTATAACTATCATTAGACGGCTGTTAATGAGGAACCCTGGTGGTGAGGAGCCCGAGTAAGCGTTAAGACTGCTAACCTCAAGGCCGGTGGTTCAAACCCACCAGCCGCCTCTCAGGCTCAAGTTGAAGCTGTTTACTCCCGGTAAAGATGTACATCCTTGGAAACCCAACCAACGGTGGCTATGAGTCGGATTGGCTCTGGGCTGGTGTGTTTGGTTTGGCCATTACTATGAATAGCCCTCAGTCTCCTGGCACGAGGCGGAAAGCTACACAGTGAAAAAGAACCAGAGGAGAAGAATCGGGACATTTGAACTGTGGTATCAGCGAGAACACTGAGGATACCGTGGATGTCAAAAGAAGAAAAAATCGGAAGAAATACCACCAGACAAACTATTGAATCGTATGCTATGTGGAAGACGTGCCGATAAAAGGGTTTAGAAAGGACACAAATGCCACCAGAATGCTCCTGAGAATGCTGTGTCAAGTGTTTGCCAAGACAGAGGGGCAGGGAAAACCAGCATTTTTCTCCTTATGAGCTGGACGGACAGCATAGCCACAATCGTGGGTTCAAACGTCCCCGGGATCATCAGGATGGCTCAGGACAGGCCAACCTTTCCATTTGCTCTCTGTGAAGTCCTCCTGGGTTCATAAGAAATGACCATTCCTGTCACAGCAAACATCTGTCTGCGACTCATGTGTGCCAGGACTAGACCCATGCTCTGGGTCTATGTTACCTTATGGCCTGGCACCTGTCTCAGGTGAGGATGATGGTGATAAGTCAAGTGCTCCCGTTATCATCATGTTGGGACGGAGGCTCTTGTTCTCTTTTCAGGGCTCTGGGCCTTTGCTCTTCCTGGAAGACCTTGACCTCTTTCTCACCTGGGCACCAACCTCCTCAACCCTCAGGACCTGGTTTGAGTTTCAGGGAACATCGAAGACCTTCCTCAGGGCCTGAGCACTCTGGGTGGGATTACTAGGGGTGGGGCGCTGGGCTTTTGGGGTAGGGAGTCTTGGGGCCTAGCTCGAGGCTGACCGTGATTGGAATTCGGCGGTCACTGAAGATTCTGATAAATGTGGAAATGACACACCAGCATGGGGCTGAGGGAAGAAACAGGTATAGAGCCCACCCTGGACAGCATTGAGTTCTGCCGGCCTAAACCCCACTCCCTGACTTCCATCTAGGGCCAAGTGGCCCCTGTCCTCTCCTATTGTCTCCAGGGTGACCATATGACCCAGGCCTGGCCAATCAGAGTGTGCACACTGTGGGCGGAGGAACTGGTTCATGGTTTGGCACCTGACTCGATTTAGCCCAATGATAATTTTTGGAACAGGTAAGTCTGAGGCAGGACGCCATCTTGGCACTGCCAGTGCCTTCAAAAGAAGGAAAGGCCAAAGAAGGGGCCGGATGTCATTCTTGGAGGCCCAAGGCCAGGCAGCTTGACCCGTAGACTACCTAGTTCTGGGGCCAATCACTTGCCGATCCATTGAAGCTGTTTGGCGTTAGGTTTCTGTTCCTGTCGAGTGTGCCCGCTGCTGCCCCAAGTCCACCTTCCTCGGATCCCAGACAAGTTCCGGAACTGATCAGGGCCTCTGCGGCTACCCTGAGCTCTGCACCCTGGGTTTGCTGAGACGCAGCAGCAAGCTCAGGCGATACCCAGGGGCCTTCACCTCGTGGGGTCTGACTGGCCCCTGCGGAAAGACTGCAAGCCTGATTCAGGCTGTGCGCAGGGCTAGAACCTGCACCTTTTCTGACCTTGATGTCTATGGTTCTCCCCACGGCCCTGTGCCCACCTGACCCCGCGCCTTCACCCCGGCGCCCCAGGATTTCAGACTCCAGGGCGGGCGGCAGGGAGGAGGTGGAGGAGTGGCGGAAATCACACATGTGACATTGTGGTTATGACGGCTCCGCGTACAATGGAATGGAATGGTTCTGACCCTCAGGGACCTCATAGGACAGCGCAGGACTGCCCCATGTCAGCTGTACTTTTTCGGTTTGCAGCGTAGCCCTTCTTACCCACGGCGCCACCAGGCCTCCTTAGAACCAAGTACAGATGGGCAAGCCAGTGCTGCACGTGTCTGTGCGGCCTGTGGGCCCACGTGCGCTGCGGACTGGGAGTCACACTTTCCTATGGCATGCACGCTCACACTCTTCATGTTAAGGTGGATGCTCTATGCCGCACTGCTCCACACAGGATCCGGCGGTCCTAAATTGGGGACAGCTGGTGGGGCCCGGTGCTGTTAGACCAAAGCCAAGAGGCAAACCTTCAGAGTACCCAAGATGCCCTTCATGCCATCCACACATAATCATTCCCCAGTAACTGGGGTGCCCCCGTCATCCCGCAACTCTCCAACTGTTCCCCAACCCAATGCCCAGATGGTGCCTGTGATATAATCGCCATATAGCACCCCTCCCCCCACTTCCAGCTATGGAATAAATTTCGAACCATGCTATAAACTGTGCTTTTGGATGTCATTGAGTGCGCCCGTGCCAATGACATCACTGTCTCCATGGCAACTAATATAATTAACATGAGAGAAAGTGCAAGGAGAAAGAGAGGGGAAAGAGGGAAAACACCAATCGGCCCCAAACAGAGAAGACGGCACTGCGGGGGAGCAGGGGGCAGCGGGTCCAGAACCCCGTTTACTGAAGCTTGTTAGAGAGGCTGCAGCCTCCACTCCTGTCTGCCTTCAGGGGGGAATGAGATCATTTGCAAACTCTATCTCTACCCAAATACAGAAAGGGCTTTGTCACCTTCCCAGTTTATGGAATTGAAACTAAGCAGCCTGCTCCAGGTAAGGTGGGGACTCCTTAACCCCCCTGCCTTCCTGGTTCTACCCACACAGTCACCACCCTCTTTTCAGTGTGTGTGTGTAGGGGGCTTTATGTCGGTCCCCTCCGCTAACCAGCAGCATGGAAGGGCAGAAATGTAACCAAGTGTGAAGCTGAAAAGGGCACTTCAATGAGCCCAACACTGATCCTGGGCCATTGGGTACAGCAGTGGACACCTCTTATGTCGGTGAGACGGGGCATCTGCTTTCACTAGATGAGGTCATGGAGGCTGCCTGAGATGCCCAGCTTCCCCTTAGGCCCGGCTCTGTTGGGCCCCAAGCCCATGGTTTCAAAGCTTGGGGTTAAGCGCCAGAAATTCTACCTGGTCCTGGCTTTCACTGCACATGTGTTCTGAGTCACCTCTTGGTAAACCTCTCCATCTTCTTACCCAAGCCCCTACAGCCCTAGTCTACTTGAGAGACAGTCATCAGATAGATTCCACAGAGGGGCCATACCTGTCGGTCCTGCTCAGCATAGTCAAAGGTCATCCCCAACCAGGAGAAGTTTCAGGACTCTAGGAGGTGTGATGATTTATTGTGGGGTCTGGATGGATCCTGGAAGAGAAAAAGGGGGAACTGAAGAGATGGGAATAATGGACGAGCTTCAGTAAATGGTATCAGTGTTAGTTCATTCATTGTGACAAAGGGGGCATAACAGTGTCAGATGTTAATAATAGGGAAAGCTGGGTGCCAGGTGGGAGCTGTACTGGCATGGTGGTTAAAGGTGGGGCTGCTGTGGTAGTTTTATAATCTGCTGTCAACTTGAGACTCTGAAGAGTGAAGGGGTGGAGTTTAACCTGTCAATCAGGTTGCAGCTTGAGGACCTCATTGGGAGGCTGTACTGAGCAGTTCTCAACCTTTCCAATGCCGACCCTTTGATACAGTTCCTCATGTTGTGGTGACCCCCAACCATAAAGTTATTTTCGTTGCTACTTCATAACTGTCATTTTGCTACTGCTATGAATCGTCATGTAAATATCTGATAGGCAGGATGTATTTTCATTGTTACAAATTGAACACCATTAAACATAAT
The DNA here is from genome assembly GCF_000313985.2 of Echinops telfairi. Lineage (NCBI taxonomy): Eukaryota > Metazoa > Chordata > Mammalia > Afrosoricida > Tenrecidae > Echinops > Echinops telfairi. Next base: position 6,480,873 of record NW_022111312.1, read on the forward strand.
TAAAGCATAGTGATTAATCACAAAACAAAACGTAATTATGTACTGTGAAATATTTATGTGTTTTCTGATGGCCTTAGGCGACAGCTGTGAAAGGGTCGTTCTGGCCCCAAAGGGGTGGAGCCCCACAGGTTGAGAACCACTGCTCTACAGAGATAAAGAGCTCACTGGAGGCCAGACCCACCCTCCCTGCTTTCATCTTCCTGCTGACAAGACACATGGAGCTACACTAGAGCCTTGAAGATGGAGGAGCCACGTGGAGACCCCTGCCATCCCTAAGATGCTTCCAGCGCCACTGGATCCACAAGACTTCCCACCCACTGGCCTGTGATTTTCCTGCATTCAGCGTCATTGCATGTGCTGCGGAGTCTACAGAGGAATTTAAAGATTGGTATTGGACATATGGGCTACTATTGGACTTATGGACTCCATCTGGACTGGGATGGTTTTTTTTTTAAATATATATACAATTACTCCCTCTTTCTCTGCAGAATCACCATGGCGGCTGGGACCCTGTACACATTTCCAGAAAACTGGCGGGCCTGCAAGGCCCTCATCGCTGCTCAGTACAGTGGGGCTCAGATCCACGTGCTCTCCACACCACCCCACGTCCACTTCGGCCAAACCAACCTCACCCCCGAATTTCTCCACAAATTCCCTGCTGGCAAGGTCCCAGCATTTGAAGGTGATGATGAATTCTGTGTGTTCGAGAGCAATGCCATTGCCTACTATGTGAGCAATGAGGAGCTACAGGGAAGAACCCCAGAGGCAGCAGCCCAGGTGGTGCAGTGGGTGAGCTTCGCGGACAGTGACATAGTCCCCCCAGCCAGTACCTGGGTGTTCCCCACCTTGGGCATCATGCATCACAACAAGCAGGCTACTAAGAACACCAAGGAGGAGGTGCAGCGAATCCTGGGCCTGCTGGATGCTCACTTGAAAACCAGGACTTTCCTGGTGGGTGACCCAGTGACCCTGGCTGACACCGCAGTCATCTGCACCCTCTTGTGGCTCTACAACAGGTCCCAGAGCCTTCTTTCTGCCAGGCCTTCCCCAATACCAACCGCTGGTTGCTCACCTGCATTCACCAGCCCCAGTTCCAGGCCGTCTTAGGGGAGGTGAAGCTCTGTGAGAAGGTGGTCCAGTTTGACGCTAAAAAGTTTGCTGAGATCCAGCCTAAGAAGGACGCCCCTTGGAAAGAGAAGGCGCCCCGGGAGGAGAAGCAGAAGGCCCAGGTGGAGCAGAAAGAAGAGAAGGCGGCCACGACTCCTGCCCCTGAGGAGATGGACGAATGAGAACAGGCGCTGGCCGCTGAGCCCAAGGCCAAAGACCCCTTTGCTCACCTGCCCAAGAGTCCCTTTGTGCGGGACGAGTTGAAGCGCAAGTACTCCAACGAGGACACGCTCTCAGTGGCGCTGTCGCATTTCCAGGAGCACTTTGACAAGGAAGGCTGGTCCCTGTGGTATGCCGAGTACCACTTCCCCGAGGAGGTGAGCCAGACACGCATGAGCTGCAACCTCATCACTGGAATGTTCCAGCGATTGGACAAGCTGCAGAAGAATGCCTTCGCTGGCGTTATCCTCTTCGGAACCAACAACAGCAGCTCCATTCCGGGGCTTGGGTCTTCAGAGGCCAAGAGCTTGTCTTTCCGCTGAGTCCAGATTGGCAGGTGGACTATGAGTCGTACACATGGGGGAAACTGGATCCAGGCAGTGAGGAGACAAAGATGCTGGTCCAAGAGGACTTCTCCTGGGAGGGGGCCTTCCAGCATGTGGGCAAAGCCTTAAACCAGG
>NW_022111312.1:6482808-6494866 GCF_000313985.2 Echinops telfairi
TGAGCAGTGAAAACTATATATATACATATACACAATTGCTCTTTATATAAAGCTCTTTCTTATACACACACGAGTGTCTCTGGATTTTGTTTCTCTAGTCAACCTAGACTAACACAGATGCTGTCTCCAAGGTCAGCAGTTGAAAACCCACCAGCAGCTACAGGGGAGAAAGATGAGGCTGGCGACTCCTGTAAAGAGTTACAGTCTCAGAAACCTGTAAGGGCAGTTCTACTCTGCCCTGTCTGTGACTAGGAGTCTAAACCCCCTCTATGAGTTTGGTTTGTGTTTTGTTCTATTTTTGCTTGGGTGCTGGGTACCTGCCGAAACGTCTAAAAAAAAAAAAGCCACCAAAAACCGAAACTCTATTCTAAAAAAGAAGAGAGATGACCTTCCTCCTGAGACTCCTAATCTAGCCCTTCCCTAATTCCCACAACAGTATCTATTGGCTAACATCTGAGAGCAGATTGGGGACTCAAACTCGAATTGACGTTTTATCAGAAACAGACATTGAATCATAGTGACCCTAGAGGGCCCTGGCCGGATGATTTTGTGACAGCAGGTACCCCCACCTGTAGCATTTCTTGTATTTGAACTCACTACCCACGCTGTGAGGATCAGTTTTGACGCTCAGCACTCCCTAGGACCAGGAAGGCGAGCCCCATGGAGCTTCTGAAGCTGCACATCTGCCCAGAAGCGGACAGACTCATCTTTCTCCCTGGGAGTGCTCTTCGGACAGTGGGTGGAATATTGACTAAATCTTGTCGGTGGAACTACACAGGGAGGGGCTGAGAGTCCTGACCAAGATGACCATCTCCCTTTACCCTGACAGTCTGCTGTCTGGGGCATTGCATGCGAGGTAGGGAAACACTGCCAAGTGTCGATATTCATGCTGGGATGTTGGCCTGGGCCCGTGAGCAGCAGGGCTGGGCTCAGATTGGCCCTCGCGTGGCCTGTGGCAGGCTGCTTCTGAAGGATGTGAAGGCATTGCCTGGCGCCCCCGCCGCCCCCCACTCCCCATTCACTCCCAATGGCTTGTCTAGACCCGAGCTTCCCGTGCTTGACCTTGGCAGGCTCAAAGGCAGCCCTGGACGGTCTTCTGTAAGCTGCGTTTGAAGTGTTCATGTCCCAGGAAGGACTCAGACACTGACCTGGCAGCCAGTCCCACCTACATGCCAAATGGGGAGGCCAGAAGCTGGCCAGCTCAATGCAGGGCCAGAAGGTCCTGCTTCCCTGACCCTCCGCCGGAAAGCCCTTGTGCGATTACGGAGCCCCAGAGGAGCGGAAGGAACTGCTGCTCCGTAGTATGTTTGTGGGGCTGCATTCCTGGCTCCATGTCGGAATTCCAGCCCCCCCCCCTCATGCCCCCACTCCCCAGACTGTAAGGCTGGGCGGTTCTTACGCCTGGCAGCTGCTCTGTAAACACTCAAGCGACGGGATGTCTAATGCCTGCTCATGTCTCCAGCTGCTCTTCCTACAGGGCACTTCCTGTGCCTTTTCCCCCATCCTGGGCCAGGGTCTGGCACCTGGAGACCCAGGGGACATGGTCGAAGTGCATGTCACCTGAGCTCCCTAGGGGACAGGACAGAAGGGATCTTGGGAGAAGGCTAGTCAGGTAAGGAACATGGCAGACGGAGGGGGTCACATCATGCGGGAGGACAAGCCCCGGGTCACACTGCTGGCCCACGTGCGTTTTCCCAGAACTGGCTCAATGGAATGCCACATTCGGGCCCTTCCTGGGCATGGTCAGGGGCCTGCCACCCTTGGTAAAATGGGACTTGGAGAACAGTAATGGCCAGAAAAGGACATTGTGCTTGGTCAAGGAGAGAGTCAGTGAACGGAGGGCCACCCACCACGAGCTGGATGGATGCAGGAGGTCCCAGAGTAGGCTTGGACATGCCAGGGAGGGTGAAGATGGGTGTGGGTCAGGGCCACACTTCTATCTGCTGTTCAAGAGGCTGCTGAGAGCTAGAACCAACTCCCTAGTAACACACACAACCAGGGAGGCTGGTGGAAAGGGCTCACATTGTGCCAGATACACAGTAAGCCACTGTCTGGTTGTCATCGTTCGTTTGTTGAACTGAGAATCTGCCCCTTCATTACCGTTCATTTGTTGGACTGAAAATCCACCTCTTCATTTATGCTACTCTATGCTCTCCCATTTTCACTGGCTCACATGTGCCCAGCCCTCCCGCACCCAGGTGTGGAAGGAAACTTACTGATGGCTTACCTGGTGCCAGGTACTTTTACCTGTATTGCTTCACTTAGTCCACGCCAAGGGCCCCAATACCCAAACCCACACTACCATTGGGTCTAGCCCGACTCGGACTCCACAGGACACAGCAGATCCACCGAGTCTGGTTTCTGAGATTGTCTCTCTTTATGGGAGCACCAAGCTCAATTAGGCTCCTTTGGAGCGGCTGGTGGGTTTGAACTACTGACCTTGCTAACTCATTACGCTGGCAAGGGAGACAGAACTACCCTCCGTTTATAGATTGACGGAGAAGCAGAGATGTCGAGTAGAGCTTCAGGGGGAGAGCTGGGCTTTGGTCCCTGATTGTATGAGACCAGAGCCCATGAGCGTCCCTCTGTAGCACAAAGCCCAGGGTGCAGAGACCACAGCCCCTGCCTTCCAGAAGCGTGCTGCCTCTAGTGGAAGAGGTGAATACGCAAGAGGAACCCTCAGTTGGGGTCAAAGGACACCCATGGGCAATGTGACCCTGGGTGGTGTAAGTAAGTTAGTGCTTGGAAAGCTGGCACTTCAATCCCCCACCCCCACCCCGCACCCCAGAAAGCCCTGGTGACCCAAAAGACAACAGCCGTGAACAGCCCTGTGGAAAGCCACTCTACTCTGAAACACATGGGGCTGCTGTGAGTAACTCAGCTCAACGACACCTGCTGGGCTGGCTCATGGGCACCACGAGTGCCCTGGGGGCAGGCCTCACCAGGGCAGGAGTGTATCCAGGAGCTGCGTATCCACCAGCAGAGAAGGGTTTTGGTAGAGAGCCGTGAGGACTCGTGAGAGGAAGTAGGGAGGATTTGGTGTCCGTTAGGCTTGGAGGCCAGAGGTGAGAGCGAGAGGCTATGTGGGTGGAGCCTGCCCTGCAGGCAACCGGAAACCAGCGTTGGCTTGGAGGAAGCAGAGCTCTAAGACAGTGGTGACCTGGGAAAACCAACCAACCAACCAATCGCCACGGAGTTGATGCCAACTCATATACTGATTCTATAGGACAGGGTAGGTAGTGACCTGGGCGTGGGGGAACAAAAGCAAAAACAAAACTCACTGCCATTGAGTTGATGCCAATGCATAGCGATTCTATAGGACAAGGATGGCACTGCCCCTGTGAGGGTCTACTCTTTATAGGTGGTTTCAAACTGCTCCCCTGGCAGGTCACAACCAAATACCAAGCACTGAGCTTGCTGGGCTCTTTGGTGACCTGGGAAGCAGAATTCAATTATGCATCACCCCGAGGATTCTGGCGAGCTCTGTGACCACGATTGGCTCCTGCATGTCCCTGTCTCAAGGAGCCACGTGCTAAGCCCTGGAACGGCTTATCTCATTGCCCAAGTGACACATTGGGGGAGGTTTTATAGCCATCATTTCTCAGGGTCCAGCCATCCATTTAGGAATAGAGACTGGGATGGGGTGGATGCATTTTGGGTAGGAGGTGCCACTGAGTTATTGGGGGACAGTGAACAGATTATAATGGAGTAAATGGTTAACATCCCCCCTCCCTCCACTGCCCCCCTGAATTCACAGCCACCTGGATTTCAGAATGTGATCGTATTGGGAAGGAGGACCTTTGCAGATGTACTTAGTTAAAGGTCCGGGGATGAAATCGCCCTGGATTGGTGTGGGTGGGCCCTCCATCCAGGTGTCCTGTATCTGTGTAGGAAGAGGCAAGGGCAGACAGTGGGAGGCAAAGAGGAGACTGGCATGTGGCAGCAAAGGAAAGAGCCCCGTGGTGAACCCAAACCAAACTCACTGACCTCGGGTGCATTCTGACTCACAGCGGCCCTGTAGGACAGACTAGAACTGCCTCGGTGGGTTTCTGAGACTGTGCAACTCCTTATGAGAGTAGAAAGCCTTGACTTTATCCCGCAGTGTGGCCAGTGGTCTCGAACTACCGACTTTGTGGTCAGCAGTGGAACCCATAGCCTACTATGCCACCAGGGCTCTGGGGCCCACCAAGGGTGGCCAATGACCAGGTGAAGCCAGGAGGGAGATGCTGTGAAGAGAGTGAGCCAATTCCTCAGGCCGCTCAGACACCTGGCCTCCTGAATTGAGACGATACATTTCCATCGTTCTGAGCACCCGGTGCACGTAATCAGAATGGCTGGTGGCTTGGGTCCCAGTGAGAGGGGCCCAGAGTGAGAGCAGACCAGCATACTGTTGGCGGTCTGGTGCAAAGCAGGAGCGCTGGGTGTGTGTATGCCCCACTGGGTGCTGCGGCAGGGCGTGTGGGGAAGTCCAGGTGCCTGGGTTCTGATGATGAGTTTGGGGACCGGGGTAAAGCAGGGACTACGCCCCTCTCCTCTCCCTTTCAGCCACCAGGTAGACGGGCCCTTTGGAGGCGGTACACTCCCTCACACATTCCAGAGAAGCCAAGAACATTCTAAGCACATGCCTATTCCCCAAACCACCCCCAAACCCCACAGTTCTCCAAGACGAGAAAGGAGCCTTAGGTGGGCACTGAGAGCGAGGAGGGTCAGGGAACGCACGTCTGCCTTTCTCCTTCTCAGCTCTCATAGCAAAGGAGAGAGAGAGGGAGCGAGCCAGTATTTCTCAGATAGGCTGATTTTTTTTAATCAAAAGGAAATTAAAGATCGGGGAACGATGTACGTTTCTTATGGGGAGATTGGGAGCCTCCGGCCTGGGCTGTCTTAAAATAGCCTGACAGAACGCCGGATTTGCATTCTGCCCAGGGTCAGCTGCTCTGGGGACCTCGGCCCAGGCCTGCCTGGAGAAAGCAGCGAGGGGTTGCGTGTCGAGATTTACTGCATTAATGCTTCTCCGGTTTCCGTGGAGCGGCCACTGGAGAGAGGCTTGGCTGCAGAGGTAGCAAAAGAAACAAATGCAGAAACGCAGTATCGATAACTAAATATAACTCACATCTGAAAGGCTTTCTAACGCACCCGGAGTGCTTCTCAAATATATTATCTCATTAAACCGGCACAGGAGTGCAGGGGAGGGAGGGGAACGGAGGGGGAGCGCCGCCCCTCGCCCAACCCCTCCCTGCCCTTATGGTGGAGTGGAGATTCAAAGGCCAGGCTTTGGGGGCGGCATGTGGCAGGGCCTTGCATCTGCCGTCCTCCATGTGTGGGCTGCCTGAAGGACGGAGATGCCCTGGAGATGCTGCGGGGGTAATGAGAGGGCACGGGGCTGGGCTAAGGACAGTGCTGCCGCCTGCTGCAGCCAACTGACTCCGAAGACTGTGGCTTAAGGACCAGGCTACACACTGGGCTGCTAACTGCAAGGTCATCAGTTTGAACCCACCGGCCACTCCAAGAGCAAAAGGATGAAGCGGTCTGTTCCCCTAAGGATTTCCAACCTTGGAAGCCTGAGATAGGGCCGCTTGCTGTGAGTTGATCTCATCTTGATGGTAATGGGTTTGATGCTTTTGGTAGCAGTCTTTTATTTCTCACCAGGAGACGTTAAAATTGGGGGAGTCAGCTTTTCCCTGATTGGCAGCAGGCCCTCCGTTGGATCATCTCGGAATTCTGGCTCCTTCGGGCTTTGGGCCCTGGTTACCTCTCAGCCTCAGTGTCTTGAGCTCAGCAAGTAACTGGCAGGCACGGCAGTTTTTTATGGACCCCCGTCATTCCCATCAACACTTGTTGGCTAGAGGTTGGTCAACTGGTTACACACCTGCCTGCAAAGGAGGCTGGGAGTACAGTCAGGCTGTGTGTCCAGGAGGAAGCGGGACGAGCCCTCAAGTCGGCCCCATGTGCTGGAGAGTAGAGCTGTTCCGTGGGCTTTTCTTGGCTGTGATCTTTATGGAAGCAGTTCACCAGGCCTTTCGACTTCGGAACGCCTAGTTGTTTCCAAACCGCCACCTGATCTCAAACTCTTGGCACCACGCGAGCTCCTGGGAAGGAGCCAGCCAGTCTGTTTTCTGGGAGCCCATGTAGGCCCCACCCCTGCTCCCACCGAGGCGGCTCCGATCTTCTCTGCTTTATCTCTTGGCCCTCTGCAGACGATCTGGTCTGAAAAAAGGACCCACAGGCTCTGAGAAACTTGCCAAGACTCTGCATCCATGGTTCTGAGCACAGGCGGGCCAGCAGAATCGCCAGGCCGAGATTCTCTGAAAGGTACACTCGCAGGCTGTTCCACGCTGGCTCAGTAGAGACAGCGTTCTCTGGAGGTACCAAAGAAGGAAAACAAACTTACTGCCGCCAGGTTGATTCTGATTCATAGTGACCCTATAGGGCAGCATAGAGCGGCTCTCTGGGTTTCAGAAGACGTAAATCTTTATGAAGGTAGAAAGCCTCGTCTTTCTTCTGAGGAGCTGTTGGTAGCTATGAACTCCTGACCTTGCAGCTCTCGACCCAACTTAACCACTGCACCACCGGGCTCTGTAGGTACAGCCAGGTCTGATCCGAGCTTCTTCCCTCACTGTGCTGCTTGGTGAGGAGAATGGTGACGCACAGAGGTGACAAGTGATCATGGAACACCCAGATATTGTTGGGTGCTCACTCATGGTGACCCTGTATGACTGAGAAGAACTGCACACCCTATGGGGTTCCCTAGGCTGGCATCCTGATGGAAACAGATTGCCAGGCATTTCTCCTTGGGAGCCACTGAGGGGGTTCGAACCAACAGCACTTTGGTTAGCACTTAGCTACCAAAAACCAAAATGGAAAAAAGCAAACTCGTTGATTACAACTCCTACTGACCCTCTAGCACAGGCTAGAACTGCCTCTGCGAGTGTCCAAAGCCATAAATCAATGAGAGCAGAAAGCCTCCTCTTTCTCCTTCCGAGCACCTGGCCGGTTTGAACCACAGACCTTGTGGCTAGGCAGTGCAATGCCTAACCAACTCCGCCACCAGGACTCCTGTAGGACTCCTTGAGTCAATGGTAGAAGAGAGCAAAAAATGCTCGTCAGGACATGCAGGGGCAGGAACTCTTGCAGGACCACTCAGCTGGCGAGGCTGACCCCGTGAGCAATCTGTGGGCCAGCAATTCCTCTCCGAAGTTGATGCACCAGAGACCCTCGGACCCACGTGCACCAAGACGCGTGCAACAATACCTCTTTGCTTTCGCTGTGAAAACCTGGTCATGCCCCCAGGGCCATCAGCAAGAGCAGGACACACCGCCGCACATGTGTACAATGGAACCCAGCCACTGTCCTGGTGGACAAACCCTCTGCTGAGCAAGAGTGATCAGGAATCAAGGCTTTGGGGGTAAAAAGTGCGGAATCGGGCAAAACCAAACGGCGCAGCTAAAGGATATAAACACGTGCTTTCAAACAATGACTATCAAACAGCAAAAGAGTGGAGATGGCGGATACGTCCGGGAGAGGCATGCGAGGGGCGCCCAGGCTGCGTTCTCCCTGCCCAGGTGCTTGATGCAGGGGTGTTCCACTCACAGTGGTTTCTGAGCCAATGTAAATATAGGGTGCCCTATGCTATGGGCTTGATGTCTTATTCCGTGAAAGGGTGCAGGGGGTGGGTAGAGCAGGGTGTGTCTGTTTGTCCCCGTGGCTCAGGCTTTGTTGAGAACGGGCTCTGCTGTCGGACGGGGCCCAGGGGAAGCTTTGCCTCTCTGGGCTGGGTGTCCTGACACCAAGCTTTGTCTGTGCCTCCTGCTCTGCTCATCTCTCTATTGGAGATGAGAGGCCTCCCTCGTAGGACGGTGGAGAGAAAATATGAAATGAGTTTAGCACAGGGATCAATGACAGGTAGTAGGTGCTCAGCACCCAGCAGTCCATGACACACAGTAGGGGCTCAAGAAATGTCAGCCCATCACACCTATTAGGTCCTTAGTACACTATAGCCCACGACAGCCAGATCGGCACCTGGCGTATGTGAACCGCAGGTGGCTGGGTCGGAGACACTGTCTGCTGAGGACAGTCTTTGAACAAGCCTCATCCTTGTCTTTGGTTCTCCTGTCCCTAATTCCATTTGTCCCCCTTTCTTCCTCACTTCCTGCTAGTTCCTGTCAAGTGGCTGTACTTCCCAGAGCCCTGTGGAAAGGACTGTGGAAGGGGACACACAGACAGGCCTGACTTACAGCTGGGATTTTGGATTTCGCACCAGAAGCCTTCCTGCTTGCAGTGGGCTAGCTGGGTAAGCGAGCCTGTGGAGGGCAGGTGAGCCAGGCCCAGGAGTTTTCTTTGCCTCTCTCTACCCAGCAGCACAATGGGTGCAGGGCTACCGACACTGAGGCTGTCAAGAGAGTTCGTTACACATGGTTAAATGGCCCTGGCAGGAGACATGATCATTAGCATCATCAAGCATACATAACAGTGGGCAGCTTCACAACATCCTATAATTTCCAGATGACAAAGACAGTTCCCATTAGATCATCTAATTGCTTCCTTTGCCTGAACAGGAAGGTCCTGTGTGCCCTAGTCCCCCCCTTGGCTTCATAGACACACCTTCTTCCAAGGAGCTCAAAGAGCTCCACTCTCTTAAGGGCAAGTCTATCCCGAGGTGAGGAGAAGGCAAGGGCTGGCTTCCTGCAGGGCAAAAAGGACCCGTTCTTTCATTCCAACACCCTAAGTGGCAACCCTACTGGGGTCTAAGCAACTCAGATAGCCTCCCACATGGGAGATTTGGGTTTAATTCCAGCCAATGCACCTCACAGGCAGCCAGCACCCCCTGCTCAATGGAGGCTTGTGTGTTGCTGTGATGCTGAATGGGTTTTAGCAGAGCGTCCAGACAAAGGTAGACTAGGAAGAAAGGCCTGGTGATCTGGTCCCGCATATCAGCCAATGAAAATCTAGGGCTGACAGCTGGTCATGGGAGCTAGCCCTGGACCAGGCAGTGCTTCCTTTAGCTGTGCAGGGAGCAACCACAACAGCAGGGAATCCCCCTGGGATTTGGATGGGGCTTTAAGAGGTCATGGCTCAGTACCCTGCCTCCAGGTACAATGGCTTCCATACCAGCAAAGACGGGAGCCCAGCTGGCACCTTGGCCGTAACTCCCTATACACCCACCTCAGCACCTTTGGAAGGCACGCCGAGCAAGGATCCACGAAGTGGCACTTGTCCATGTTCCTCCCTTTAACGTGGAATCATGAAGGGTAGACAGCCCCTTCAGTAAACAAAAGCTAGGTATAGATGTTCTTATTAAATGACTGGCCTATACTTCCTGTTGAAAATCCGTGCAGCTTGGGGGTGAAGGGGGAGCCACCGTTTATTGGTTGTAATTAGGGGCACATCATCTGACCTTTGAGCGTCCGTGTCTCTGCCATGAAATGAGGCAGTTGTGTCATTGTGAGGGCCCAGTGGCATGGCCAGGCACCACGGGGCTGTACGTGACACTGGCTGTCACTGTTGGCCCCGTGGAAGGAACCTGGGCTGAGAGCCTGTGCTGGAAGGACATTGGTGACCACTGCAGGGTTTTTCGGGGATGACAGGATGTCATGTCTTGGGGAGCGGTGTGTTCTCATGGCAGGAGGCAAACGTAGATCGAGTCAAATTACTCCCTGTGCATAAAGTACCATTTACACGGCACTGCCCCTGGGTGGTACAAATGTCTGACTGCTTACCGAAAGACTGGTGGTTCCAGCTGGCCACGACATGCCTCGGAAGAAAGGACTGGTGGTCCACTTCCAAAAAGTCAGCCATTGAAAGCCCTGTGGACGACACACATGAAGAGATGCTCAGTCCTTAGCCATAAGAAAGATGCAAATCAAAACCACAGCGAGGTTTTGCGCCATTGCCTCAAGGCTGGCTGAGGTTTAAGTCGACAGAAAGTCACAAATGTTGGTGAGGACGTGGGGAAACCGGCAGCTGTATCCATGGCTGTGGACGGGCAGAATGATACAGGCGTGGTGTAAAATAGTCTGATGGCTCCTCAGAACACTAAGCCTAGAACTGCCCCGTGACCCAGCAATTCCACATCGAGGTGTATACCCATGAGGCTTTTATTTTATATTTTTTATTTAATCATTTTATTGGGGCTTGTACAATTCTTATCACAATCCATCCATCCATCTATTGTGTCAAGTACATTTGTACATTTGTTGCCATCATCATTCTCAAAACATTTGTTTTCTACTTGAGCCCTTGGTATCCGGATAGCTCCTTATTTTTCCCCTCCCTCTCTGCTCCCCCCTCCCTCATGAACCCTTGTTCATTTAGAAATTATTATTATTTTGTCATATCTCACATTGTCCAACATCTCCCTTCACGCACTTTTCTGTTGTCCATCATCCAGGGAAAAGGTTATATGTAGATCCTTGTAATCAGTTCCCCTTTTACACCCCACCCTCCCTCCACCCTCCCGGTATCTCAGCACTGGTCCTGAAGGGATCATCTGTCCTGGATTCCCTGTGTTTCCAGTTCCTGTCTGTACCAGTGTACACCCTCTGGTCTAGCCAGATTTGTAAGGTAGAAGTGGGATCATGATAGTCGGGGGAGGAGGGGAGGGGGGAGCAGCATTTAGAAACTAGAGGAAAGTTGTATGTTTCACTGTTGCTACACTGCACCCTGACTGGCTCGTCTCCTCCCCACGACCCTTCTGTAAGGGGATGTCCAGTTGCCTACAGATAGGTCTTGGGTCCCCAAACTGCACTCCCCCTCATACGCAATGATTTGATTTTTTTGTTCTTTGATGCCTGATACCTGATCCCTTCGACACCACAAGATCACACAGGCTGGTGTGCTTCTTCCAAAGCAGAGGACAGAGACTCACACCCCAGTGATCGTTGCCGCACTAATCACAATAGTCAAAAGGTGGAAACAATGGTAAATGCCCGTCGGCAGGTGACTGGGAAAATGCCGCGTGGCACATGCCCATGATGGAATACTACTCTGGAAGTCTTCGTACATGCCACACGATGCTGGGAGACCTGCCGAAGGAACATGCCAACCACCGAAGGTCAAATGGTGTGTCATCTCACTTCTATCAAAAGACAGGGACGTACAAATGTGTTTATTAGAGGCTACAATACGTATTCAATCTGTATGCTGAGCAAATACCCAGGGAAGCTGGCTTATCTGAAGAAGAATTTGGTATCAGGATTGGAGGGAGACAAATTAACAACCTGTGACATGCAGATGACACAACCTTGCTTGCTGGGAGTGAGGAGGACTTGGGGCACTTGCTGCGGAAGAGCAAGGATGGCAGCCTTCAGCCTGGGTTACGATGCAGTGCAAGGAAAACAAAGAGCCTCACAACCGGACCCATAGGTCACATCATGTTCAAAGGGGAAAAGACTGAAGTTGTCAAGGATTTTGTCTCGCTTAGAGCCACAGTCAATGCTCCTGGAAGCAGCAGCCAAGAGATCAAAGGATGCCTTACACTGGGTAAATCTGCTGTCTGTCCCAGACCCCTTGAGAGCACTGCAAAGCATGGAGGTTTCCTTTGAGGACTAAGGTGTAACTGACCAAAGGCATGGTATTTTTAAGCACCCCGGATTCATGTGAAAGCTGGACAATGAACAAAGAAGACTGAAAAAAAATTGATGCACTTAAATGACAGTGTTGGAGAAGAATATTGACAGTACTATGGACTGCCCTAAGAAAAAACAGATCTGTCTTGGAAGAAGTACAGCCGGAATGCTCCTTAGAGGGAAGGATGGCGAGACTTGGTCTCACGTCCCTCGGAAGTGTTGTCAGGAGAGACCAGTCCCTGGAGAAGGACATCATGCTCGGTAAAGCAGAGAGGCAGTGAAAAAGAGGAAGGCTCTCAACAAGAGGAATCGACACAAGGGTGCAACAATGGGCCCAAGCATCAGAATAGTTGTGAGAAGACCCAGAACTAAACCATACCCAAGGCGAATGGGGAGGGTGGGAGGCATGGGGTGGAGACCCAATGCCCATCTGTAGACAATTGGACATTCTCTCACAGAGGGGTCACAGGGAAGAGATGAGGCAGTCAGGGTACAGT
>NW_022111312.1:6495466-6529667 GCF_000313985.2 Echinops telfairi
ATATGGTCATGATGAATCAGAACCCACTCAACAGCACCTAACAATAAGAACAACAACCCGTGATGGGTGGGAGGGAAAAGCAAGGGGTTAGCAGTGATGGAAGTAAAGCATTGATCAAGGACAGAATTTGCAAGCCAATTATTGCCATCTCGGTTCAGAAGTTTGTATCCTTGTAAAAAGTTGAATGGGCAAAAGTTGTATAGTAGGTCTACTTACAACAATGATTAGAGAGAGAGAGATTAGCTCTGAGGCTCTTTCAAGTACAAACAAAAATGTTGTGGGTTTTGGTTTCTTGGTCTATAGGCTTAGGGCCATGGTTATGGGACATCCCAGATAATTGGCCTAATAACACGTTTAGTGCTTCTGTTCCACCTCCTTGTTCATTGTGTTGTCTTCAAAGCTTGGGGGCTTAAAAGCTTGCAAGTTGCCATCCAAGGCACAACCACTGGTCTCTCTTCACTCGGAACAACCGAAGAAGGAGAGTTGGGGATAAAAGGATATACAAAGCACGGCTAGTAACTCTGCCCCCGAGTCCATTCCCACTCATAAGGACAGAGTGGACCTGTCCCTGTGGATTTCCAACACTGTAAATCTGTTACAGGAGTAGACAGCCTCATCTTTCTTCCAGGGGGTGGCTGGTAGTTTTGAACTGCTGACCAAGTGGTTAGTGCCCCAATGTGTAACCCACTACACCATGAAAAATGACCTTCTGGGCTCCATGAAAAACGACCTTCTTTGCCAGGAGAGCAGAATAACAGGATGGTGCCCTGGTACCATTACTGAATATTTTGATCAAAGTTTCCATTAAAAAAAATCCTGATCAAAAGAAGAGGGATTGCAGCACAGGATTTTCAGGGACGCCAGACTCCTTAGAGCCACGAAGTTGGATGAACCCTAGAAACTGTTGTCTGAGATAATTTTCAACCTGAGTCAATACATATCCCTGAAGTCTTCTTAAAACCAAACAGTGTTAAAGTCAACTGGTTTTAAAACAGAGTCTGCTTTGAGCATGATGCTCTTTTAAAAATTAGCCTTATGGGATTAAATTGATAACAGCCACTCAAAAAATGAGGCAGGGAAGAAGGAGGCAGGGGAAGGGAGCAGTGAGCAAACAGCACTATAGACAGGAGAACAACTAGGGAATTAAAATCAACAATGAGGAGGATGTAGCAATCCTGGGGGTGTTGGAGCAACAACAATCTAGCTGAGAGGAATTACTAAAAGGCAGAAGAGGGGTGAGCATGATGGTGGGGCAGGAGGAAGGGAAAAGGAAACAGGAAAGATCTAGGAAGCAAAGCTATGGATAGAGGTATAAACATAGGTGTGTGCATATGTAAATACATTAATTCATTAAATTAGAGAAATCGGTCTATGTACATATATTTATATGGCAACACACTGAAGTAGTGGATGGACTCCAGGCCTCTGCTCATACCCTCCCTCAAAAGCACTTTGTTCCAACAACCTGGCATTCTGTGATGCTCACCCTCCTGGCACAATTGCTGAAGACAAAATGGGTACATATGCAAATGTGGTGAAGAAAGTGGATGGTCCCCAGATATCAAAAGATCTAGCATCTTGGATTAAAGTCTTGAAGTTAAACAAGTGGCCAACTAGCAGAGAAGCAACAGGCCCACATGGAAGAAGCCTGTGCGATCATGAAGTACAAGTGGGATCGGGTAATAGACATCAGAAGACCAAAAACAAACAAACAAAAACCATATTATTGAGAATGAGGGGGGTTGGAGCAGAGACCCAAAACCCATCTGTAGACAATGGGACATCCCCTCAAAGAAGGGTCACAGGGAAGGGATGAGTCAACCAGGGTGCAGTATAGCACTGTTGAAACACAATATTTCTCTGGTTCCTTGAGGCTTCCTCACTCCCCACTATCATGACCCAGTGCTGCCTTTCACTGTGGGCTACACCAGAGTATGGGCACAGGTACAGATAAGAGTTAAGCGTTCAGGACACACGGAATCCAAGAACAGGAACGGGAGTAGCGATACCAGGAAGGGGTGGGGAGAGGAGAGAAGAGGGAACCTATCACAATGATTGACACATCACACACACACACACCCGCAGGGGAACAAACAACAGAAACCATGGGGGAAAAGAGACAGTGGTCGGTGTAAGGTATGAAAATAATAATTTATCAAGGGCTCACAAGGGTGGGTGGGGAGGGGCTGAGACCAAGGGCTCAATAGATAGTCAATGCTTAGAAAATAATGATAGCAACATATGTACAGATGCGCTGGATACAATTGATGTATGGATTGTTCTAAGAGCTGTAAGAGCCCCCCACAAAATGATCTTTTAGTAAAACGGGGGGAAATAGAGGCAGGAACCTCAGGGCATGGTGCGTTCACGTTAACGGGGGAGGAACCGCTCAGAAAGGGAGTGGGGAAGGCGGCCAGGACTTGAAGAGCGGATTCCTCTTCACCGAACAGTCCACGTAGAAAAGGTGGGGTTTGGGCATCATGTGGGCATGTCTTTTCTTACGAGCACCAGGAGGAGCACAGATAAATGACCAGTCAAGGAAGAAACCCCACTGCAGCACGGCCTTCCTCTGGTAGAACTGGCGTCTCCAGGAGGCCGAGCTTATGCGGGGGCCAGTGGCTGTTGTAATGGTCCAGGGCGAGAGCCCCTGGCTCAGGGTGACCCAGGGAATGCCAGGATCATTTATTCCTTCTTGCTCCAGGTGCCTGGTCACTGAAACCACGCTGCCTCGAAGGAACTTGGGTCTAACTGGGGGCAACTTGGCCGCCTGGGGGCCTTTGGGCAAGATCTGGTTACAGCTGCTCATTAAATCTTGGGGGATTGTAAACCCACATCAGCCAACCCTTGGTGGGGTGGAGGGTGCACTTGGCAATAAGCAGTGAAGGCCTTATGATGCATGTCTCTTGACCATCAATGACACTCCTACAAATTCTCCACCACCGCTCTGCCACCAACACTGCCAAGAAAGACCATTGTCCAAGGGGTCACTGAGCGATAAGGAAATACACGTGTCACCGTTTTTTGGTGAGAACAAGAGGTGGAGATGGCCTGAAGTACCCAGAGGCCGGGACTTAGTTGAAAGGTTTGTGGTACTTCCACCAGACACAGCCATTAAGAGCGATAGGAAGAGAGATGTTCTCCATGGCCCGTGGAGAAAAAGCAGATTGAAGCCAAGCAAGGAGATTCCATCTTAAAGAGATATCAAGCATGTACACGTATAGAAAGAAGGCTAGTGACCATCACCATCAGAAACGATGCCTGCCAATCAAAGGCTTGAGTGCCGTGGCTCTCAACCTGTGGGTCGAGACCCCTTTGGGGGTGGAACAACCCTGTCACAGGGGTTGCCTAAGACCGTCAGAAAACACAGATTTCCTACAGTCTTAGGAACCAAGATAGTGCTCCCCTATCCGTCTCCAGGCGGGTCTGCCCACATGCAGATACACCCACCTACGAGTGCCCGGTGTGAAGACTGCTACCCATGCTATACCATGCTTCAAGACAAAATGCCATTAGAAATCAGTATTTCACAATATAGAATGACATATTGTTTTTGTGATGAATCACTATGCTTTCATGATGTTCAGTTTGTAACCATCAAAATACATCCTGCCTATCAGATATTTACATGATGATTCATAACAGTAGCAACATGACAGTGATGAAGTAGCAGGAAAAATAATTTTATGGTTGGGGGTCACCACAACATGAGGAACGGTATGAGCTAGTTAAAGTTTATTGTGCCAACCTGGCCGATAAACACATGGTTTAATTGACAGACGGAGAGATAAATGGCTCAGCGAGCCTGCCTTTTGAGTTCTCGGGTCTCTTGCTTTATGATGGTCGGACCAGGGTGCAGCTGCCTTAGCCAGTTCCCTGCTTTAGCTGGCACAGCTCACTTCCTGTAAGACATCCCCAAGGAGAACCTGTATGGACCTACCCTGATGCAGCCTTGGGTGCTGGAGCAGCCGTGTGGAGACCCCTGCCAGTGCTGAGATGCTTACATGCTCACTGACTCGGCTTTCCTCCTGCAGTCGGCATCATAGTGTGTGTTTTGTGAGATGGAGGAGGACTTTGTGGATTGGTGTCGGACATATGGGTTAATGTTGGACTTGTGGGCTTGGGCAGCACTGGGTTGGGATGTTTTCTTGATGTGCACTTAACCTTTACATAAAACTCTCTCTTATACATATGAGTTTCTGTAGATTTGTTTCTCTAAAGTACCCAGACTAACACACTGTATTAAAAGGTCGGGGCATTGGAAGGGTGAGAACCACTGCAGAGGCAGCTCTAGTCTGTCCTATGAGCCTCTGTAAGTCCAATCAACTTGACCGCAGTGGATGTGGGTTTGGGAAATACAGATGACAATGACGGCCACATTTGTCCACAAAATCGAGAGAAGCAAAGTAAGTCTGTCTCCAGTGTTGGTCAAAGATCTGCTATTCTCATGCTTTGTTGGTATTGCTGTTGGGGGTGTTTGTTGTGTTATCTCTGACTCATAGTGAGTCAACATTCAACAGAAACAGGGGCTTCCCACCCCTACCCCGGTACTGTTCTTAGGCCTGAGCCCACGGTTGCAGTCGCTGTGTCAATCCATCTTGTTGAGCATTTTCCACTTTTGTGCTGCCCTCCACTTCACCAAGCAGGATGTCCTCCTCCAGGGACTGCTGTGTCCTAAGCACATGTCCAAAAGATGGGAGGCCCAGCCTTTTTGTGAGGGGCTTTTGACAGCGCCAGATGCTCCTTAGGAGGGAGGGTGGCGAGACTTCCCCTTGCCTGCTTTGGACGGGCCATCGGGAAAGACCAGTCTCTGGGAAAAGACAAGCATGCTTGTTACAGGAGAGGAGCGGGGGAACCGAGGGAGATCCTGGATGGGAAGGGCAGACTCAACAGCCGTCAGAATGGACTCGATCCTGCCAACGAGCATGAAGATGGCGTGGGAAGTTCTCCCAGACAGGGTGAGGGGAGAGAAGCACATGGGCACTTGGCAGGGTCCCACCTGTGCCGTGAAGAGCACTCGGCATACGCATCTACGCACATGGACCGGCCCCCTGGGAAGCAAGCAGTTAACACGTTCATTATAAGATCTGTAAGAACCGCCGCCGCCGCCGGCCCCCCCCAATAAAATGATTGGACAAAAAAACACGTTCAGCTGTTGACCGCAAGCTTGGGAGTTCAAGTCCACCAGAGGTGCCTGGAGAGAAAGACCTGGCACTTCTCAGAACAGCCAGCCTTTGAAACCCCCTATCAGCACTGTTCTACTCGGACACACGTGGGGCTGCTGGGAATCAGAGGTGACTCGATGGCGTTGTTTCACCTCTGTGCAGACATGGGGCTGCACCTCACTGTGCGCCTCACCCTACGGCTCCCCGAGGGGCCGGGACAGAGGCAAGGGGTCTTTCTCTTCTCTAGGTCTCCGTTGTTGGGAATAGTTTGCATGCATTCATGTGATGCTTGGCTGAGTTTAGAAAACAAATAAAAAAGAACCAGGGAAAGTTGTTAACACTAGGTCTTTGGGGGTAGAGGGTTATGGACTATATATATTTAGTTACGTATGACGTGTCAGGGTGTGTGTATGTGTGTGTGTGTCACTTTTCTTCGATGAGTATGTGCTGCATGCACAGTTTAAAGACTTTTTAAAGTAGTGGTGCCGACATTAGCAGAATGCCTTACAAAGGCATTGCCACAGAGAAGGCAGCAGTCAGGTTCGGAGCTCAACTGTCTACCCTGGAGGGTTCTGTGTTGAGGCCAGTCCCTCTGTCTGCAGTGGCGTGGTTCTCTCGTGGGGACCATTTGGCCCAGCCTTTTTGGAAAGGAATTTGACCAAACCAGAAGGCTTCTTAGGAGCGAGGATGGTGAGTCTTGGTAAAGTAGACCAAACAGAGACCAGAGTCAATACCATCGAATTAGCTCCTGCTCACAATGATCCTATAGGACAGGGTTCAACCGCCCCCATGGGTTTCTAAGGCTATAACTCTTTATGGGAGCAGGAAGCCTCATCTTTTCTCCCATGGAGTAGCTGGAGGTTTCGAACTGCTGACCTTGCAGTTAGCATAAGGTGACCAGATTTTAACATTGGTAAAGCGGGAAGAAAGCGGTACACCATTGACAAAACTCATATCCTGGCGAAGTAGCCACATGGCAGCCGAAAACTGTATACCCTAGCTTGTCATGCATTCTTTCAAAAAATCAGGACTTTTTTAAAACGCTGCGGGACGCAGGACAAATTGTTAAAAATCATGATTGTCCCGCCAAAAGCGGGACGTCTGGTCACCTTAAGATAGCAGCCCAGTGGTAATCCACTATGCTACCGCAGTTCCTTGGTAAAGTAGAGGGCCAATGAAAATGAGCTCTCTTTCTCTCTCTCGCATTCTCGAATTCTCTCACACACACTACACAACAGAGCACAGACTACAGTAAGCTTCCTACAAGCCAAGAGAGGGTGACAGCTATGTGGTGGGGTGGCCAAAAGGTGTCCTGAAAAAGCTGTGACAATGGGAGGTGGTCCTGCAGAAACACAGGGCTGCAGGAGACAAGAAAGCCTCCCATAATTGAAATTCCACTCTCTGTGCTGGTGACATCCTGCTCTGGGGATTAATGGCCCTTGCTATCAATTAATTCTCCCAGGATTCCGAGAGACAGCCAAGACCGCGCCTTAAGTGGTACCGTGTGCCTCCGTCCTCCGTGGACTTGGAGACCTTTCGGAACATCTTGACAAGGAAGCCCGGCTGTGTATCCCATCCTTCTCCTGGATAAAGATGACAAAGGAGAGGGGCACCCTCTTTCTGGAAACTTGATGCCAGCCAGCACCACCACCACCCAGTGGTTCTCAGCAGGCAGTCACCAAGCCATCTCTCGGAATCCTCTACCTGCCCGCTGTGTGTCTCATCGCACACAAACTGCTCTGCCCTGCCCTGCACCAGCTCACGCCCCCTTCAAAGAAACCCCAGGTGGAGGCGATGGGCAGCACCGTGACATGGATGGATGGGAGACTGAGACCCCCCAGACGCCGCTGGCTGTTGGCTACTGAGACCAAGTGTGCATCACCTCTGCTTTGAACCAACACGCCCAATGACGGGGCTCTGCATGGAGACAGCAGCCAGCCAGCCCCACCTATCCCAGGGGAGGCCAGGCTCAGCCTCCGGGACCCCCACGGCTCCATTGTTGCCATCAGGGGCTGCCAAAGCCATTCCCACTAACAAGCAGACATGGCTGAGGGGGACCGTCCCGTGGGGTGTTCTTGACTGTAATCTTCCTGGGAGCAGATTGCCAGCTCTTTCTCTCGTGCGATTTCGGGTGGCTTCAAACTGCCAACCTTTCGGTTAGCCACCAAGCACTAACCCACTGGGATCACCGGGGGTTAAAATGGATCCACTCCGGTGCACCTTCTTCCCCTCCCTCCAAACGGGGTTTGGGGGAGTGGGGGGACACACTCTCATTCAAGCCCTCTGCTCCTCCGGAATTCTCAGGACAATCCCAAGACAACATGGGGAATCTTGAAGGATAAGCAGAAAGGGGTGCAGATAGGAGGGAGGAATGGGTGCTGGGGAGATGGTCAAAAGGCATCCATTCTATGCAGGCCGTCTAGCTGTTTCACAAGGATGGTTTCTTCCGGTCCTGGCCTAGGAGGCAGACTGAGCCCTAACCTGGTCCCCAGAGGCTTCCCCCTTGGTGGGCGGGCATGGACGGGTGGGGGGATCCAGCTGTGTTTGGCTTGGGGATGAATAGCTCAGACCAATTTCCTGTATACTCCCATCTTGCGGTTGATCTCAAGCAGGGGCCACTTTGTCCTCCAGGGGACCCTGGGCAACAGTTGGGTTGTGACAACTTGGGGTGGCGGGGAGGTGGGTAAAGACAGGGGTGTTGCTCAACAGCCTACAATGCACAGGACACCCCCACCACTTGCACTTTCAGGCCCACGGGCCACCAGCGCCCAAGCGGAGAAGCTCCGGGAGGGAGCAGCATGTGTGAGCTCTGTGCTGGGAATGAGGAGAGGAGACGGGGCCAGGGAAGTGGACAGGGCTCAAGTTCAGATGGGTCTGGGAGCCAGCTCCAAGGTACAGGGGGCTCTGAGGTACAGAGGGCATATCTGTGGGCCAGGGTGACCCCTTGCAAACAGCAGAACAGAGGACGATCGTGCCAAGGCTCTGTCCAGAGTGCAGTAGGGAGGCTGTGGCTGTGGCATGCGGGGTCCAGGTGGAGGCCTGGGCAAAGGAGCAGGCAGGAAGGGAAGAAGAAGCCAGCTGGGAGCTGGAAGGGTGGTATACGAAACTCTCTAAATGAGAGGAGCGACCTGCTTAGAGAAGGAGCAGAGGGGCCCCCTCGGGACGTGCACATGTTAACACGGCTTTTCAGACAGCTGTGGGGAGGCGCACCAGGAAGCCAGGGCAGTCCGCCCTCCGCCTGTCTGTGGGGGCTGACCCTCTCCTTGCCACCCAGCAGCCACCCCGGGACCCTGGGGTGCTCATCCCAGTTCCACGGGTGCCCGCCGCATTAGCTCTGCTCTTCTCTGGATCCCTCGCACGACGCGGGGCGGTCTCCTCCTACGAGGTGAAGCTGGAGCTGGGGAGGCAGGCATGACCCAGCACCTCCCTGAGGCCTCTATAGAGGCCTCCCTCTATGTCCTACCCCTGCAGGAGGGGCTGGAGGGGGGAAAGTTCAAGGAAAAGATCCCTCCCCACAACCCCCCCCCCACTGTGACTGTCAAGTCACCTATGAGTCATGACAACCCTGTGTGTGTCAGAACTGTGCTGTTCAAATGTGGATCACCAGGCCTTTCTTCCATGGCACCTTGGGGTGGACAGAAACCTTCCAGTTAGCAGCAGGATGAATGCATGAACCGTTTGTGTTTCCCAGGTTTCCAAGTTCAGGAGAAGCTATCAGGTAAGTGTTGGGCTGCCAACTGCAAGATGGTGGGTTTAAATCCACCAGCTACTCCTTGAGAAAAAGTTAAAGTTGAGGCTCTCTGCTCCCAGAACTATAAGAGGAAATCCAGTGTGCACACCGGGGCCCCATGGCCCTACTCTGCCCAGAACTCTGCCCTCACCCTACTTGTTTTCTACTAAAATGAACCTACGGCTACAGCCAGACTGGGCTTTTCAACATGCCCCAACACACCGTCTTCATTCTAGACTCCAAGGCTTTCCTTGTGGGGGGCTCCACATGCTGCTTCCCCTGCCCCCTTCAGGATTCCACTTTCAGCCCTCCCCTCCACTGGTGAATGCCCTACTGGTTGGATTGTGTTGATTCCTGTCTCTTCTCTAAGGCTTCTGCCTCGATGTCTTTAAGCAGCAACCTCCTCCGGCTACCTCCTGTAACACACGTTTTTGGGACTGTGGACACTTCTACTTGATGGCCGCTCTTGTGGATAAGTGTTTCGGAGGGCTGGAAAAGTGTGTTGCCTACTTTCTTTTTCTATTTCAGACCTCACAATTCCCCTGCCCCAAGCCATAGGCAACCACTAGGGAACATTAGTTTACTTTCTGTCTCAATAGGTAGTCCTGTTCTGTCCGGGCTTTCTGACGGCTCAGGGTCTCCCAAAGTGGATGCTGGAGGATGCTGGAATGTTCCAGGGAGGCTGTAAAAACTTTTTCCTGGGCAATGGGCTATAATATAAAAGTTTTCCATTGCACGACAAGTAATTTATGTTTTCTGAAAAGGCCAAGTACATTTGGGAACCTATAATATAGCCTTTTGTGTCTGACTTCTAGTTAATATGATGTGTTAGACAGGGTTCTCTAGAGAAACAAAACCAGGACACTAATAATTTTGTATATATTTATATAGATAGATACAAAAGAAATAAACAGTAATTAATCTATAAAGCACTACAAATGGCTCAGTGCAACTCACTTCTGTGAGACAGCTAGTACACTGGCAGTCCTTCAAGTCTTGAGGGCCGCGGGGTAGTCCTCCGTGGAGCAGTTCAGGCTATCCGGTCACAGGCAGCAAACAGCAAGCAGGTCACCAACAGTCAGCCAGATGACAGGGTCCGACGGTCCTCAGCTCAAGAGATGTACCTCCCATTAGCGTGGTGAAGCAGGTCTTGAAGGAACCTCAAGTTACAGCGACACAGTCCACGGGTAGGCGTCCCACAGGGAGTGTAGCTTGCGAATGGAGGCACAGAACGAGCAAGGCAGCCGCACACTCGTCTGATTATCAAAGAGCAAGAGAGAGCGAGGCGAGGCTCGCCAAGCTATTCATCTCTCCTCCCGACAACCAATCCCACATGTGTTCATTGGCCATGTTGGCACAACAAACCTACCTATCACACGTGATGTCTCTGACTGTATCAGAATGCCCTTCCTTTTTGGTGACTAAATACTAGTCCACTGGGTGGACACACCGCATTTTGTCTATCACCCGCTGATGCCATTTGTGCTGCTGCCCCTTTTGAGATACTACAAGTACAGTTGCGACGAACACTCACCTACAGACATTTGTGTGGAGATGTGCTGATTTTTTATGGGGTAACCACCGTTTGTGTTGCTTTCTTTTACTCCTGGTCATCAGAGAGGCTGTTAGCTGTTGTCGAGCTGGCCCTGACTTGTGGCAGTATGTCAGTCCACAGAGCAAACCACTGCCCAGGGTCACCCACTCATGACAGACTGGACTACTCTCTGCCATCATGTTTTTGTGGGCTGATTATTTTTTAAATTAATAAATCACTTGACTGGGGGCAATTACAGCTTATGTAACAATCCATACATCAATGGCATCAAACACAGATGATGTATGTACATCATATGTTACCATGTGTTGCCATCATCGTTTTCTTCTGCCGGAGCCCTTGATATCAGCTCCTTTTTTTCCCCTCCCTCCCTCCCCCACCAACCCACCCTTGTGGACCCCTGATACATTATTATTATTTTCATCTTACACCGTCCACTCTATCCCTTCATCTGCGTTTCTGTTGTTTGTCCCCCTGGCGGGTGGTATACATGAATCATTGTAGTCCGTTCCCCATTTCTCCCCCACCCAGCCCCTTTCTCCTCCCCTCATGGTATGGATACTCCCATTACTGTTCCTAAGGGGTTTATCTCTCCTGGATTCTGTGTGTCAAAAGCTCTTACTGTACCAGTGTACATGCTCTGGTCTATCCGGATTTGTAAGGTAGAACTGGGGTCATGATAGTGGGGTTGGGAGGGGGGGAGGAAGCATTAAAGAACTAGAGGTGTCTACAGATGGGCTGTGGGTCTCTACTCCGACCCCCATCATTTGCATCAATATATTTGTTTGTTTGGGGTCTTCAGATGTCTGATACCCGATCCCATTGACCCCTCATAATCACACGGGCTGGTGTGCTTTTTCCACGTGGGCTTTGTTGCTTCTTTGTTAGATGGCCGCTTGTTTAACTTCAAGCCTTTAAGACCCCAGACACTATCCATATCTTTTAATAGCCCGGCACCATCAGTTTTCTTCACTACATTTGCTTATGCACCCATTTTGACTTCAGCGATTATGTCAGGAAGGTGAGCATCATAGAATGCCAGGTTATTACAACAATGTATTCTTGTGTTGAGAGAGTACTTGAGCAGAGACCCAATGACACTGGCTGATTTTTAAGACGTAGATCACCAGGTCTTTCTTCCTACTCTGTCTTAGTCAAGAAGCTCCGTCGAAATCTGTTCAACATCATAACCGCAAGCCAATCTCCACTGACAGATGGGCGGTGATGCATTAACTGGGAATCCAGCTCAGGTCTACACGTGGAAGGTGAGACTTCCACCATAGCCCACTCATTGAAGCCGGACGGGCGGAAGTTCCCTTCTGATTCTGCTGTCCTCCTCTTTGGGGATTGGATGCCAGGAGCTCTGCTTTAGATCAGACAATCTGCATGGTCCCAACCCATACAGGATCTGGAGTTGCTAATTTTTCACATGGACTCTTTGTTGTACAGCGGACGAAATGATTCCATTCACTGCCAGGCTGGTATCTCGTGGTGCAGCAGCTGTGGAGTTCATCATGTGACGGTCCTACTGGGTTGCTGTGGTGGTTGCTCTTCTTGGGTGCCACCAATGAGGTTCTGACTCATCGGGTCCCCCGTGCACGACAAGATGAGAGACTGGTCCTGCGGCATCCTCACCACCAACCATTGCTGTGTTTGGGCCCAGTGTTGCAGCCACTGTGCAGCTCCAGCTAATTAAGGATCTTCCTCTATTTGTTGTTGATCCTCTACTTCACCAAGCAGTCATGTCCTTCTTCAGGGCCTGGCCCCACCTAGATCACATCTCTAGGACAAAGTGTCCCCATCCTTCCTTCTAAAGATCATTCTGGCTGTGCTTCTTCCAAGACAGATGTGCTCCCTCGGGGCATGGTGAAGAGCCTTTGCCAACACCATGATTCAAAGGCAGTCTTTCTTCTGTGGTCTTGTTCATCTATTGTCCAGCTTTAGCTGCACATAAGGCGATTAAAAATACCATGGCTTGGATCAGACACACCTTAACCTTCAAAGTGACATCTTTGCTCTTTAATACTTTACAGAGGCCTTTTGAAGCAGATTTGCCCGTACAATTAGATTTCTTGACTGCCGTGTCCATAGTGTTGACTGTGGATTGGCGCGAAATGCAATCCTTAACTGTTGCAATCTTTTCTCTGCTAATCATGACACTGCTGACTAGTCCACTTCTGAGGATTTTCTTTCTTTTTCATTGGGGAGTAATCCATACTGAAAGTTGTAGTCTTTGATCGCCACCAGGAAGGGCTTCAAATCTTCTTTGCACAGCCTCGTTGTTCATGAGTCTTCCTCTGACCCTGACATTACATTCTTCTTGGCATGGTCCAGCTTCGCGACCCTTTGCTCAGTCCTCGGACTGAATATGTATGGGGAAAGGACACAGCCCCGAGCCACAACTTCCCTGACTTTACACTCATTCTGTTCCAACAGCCACCTCTTGGTCTAGGTCCAGGTTCTACACGAGCACAATGAAATGTTCTGGAATCCTGGTTCTTCACAACGTTATGCACAATGTGTGATGATCCACACAGCCAAATGATTTTGCATATCCGTGAGACACAGGTCAACATGTCAATGGAATGCTCTGTCTCCAGCCACGATCCAGCTAACATCCCCAGTCATCTACCTCATGCCACATTCACTTTTGAACCGGCTTGAATTTATGGCAGTTTCCTGCCAATGTAGGACTGCAGCTGTTTTTGAATGATCTTCAGCCACACTTTATTTGCATGTGATAGGAATGATCTTGATTGAGAAGTTTTTGAATGATCTTCAGCCACACTTCATTTGCATGTGATATGAATGATATTGATTGAGAATACCCACCTTATAATAAATGACCTTTCTTTGAAATGGGCACAAATATGGATCTCTCCCAGTTGGTTGGCCAGGTAGCTAGCTGTCTCCAGAATCTCTTCGCATAAATGAGTGAGCACGTTCAGCATTACGCCCAGGTGTTCAATGGTCATTAGTCAGCGTTCTGTACGTTGAATCATATTTTAAAGCCCTGATAAAGGAATAGGACTGTGAATCCCTGCAAAGAATCTTTGCCAGAGGTGATAATCAGAAACAGATGTATGATTTCAGTAAAGACAAAAATCAGAGAGAGATGTCAACAGCAATAGAAAGCCCGTGATAATTAATTAGGAGCCTCCTGGCATAATAGATACTGTCTTAGCTTTCAATGTGTTTTCTCATCTAAATCTTACAATAATACTTGGAGGGAGGTGTTATTCATCTCCAGCTGAAAAGTGGCAGAGAAGGAGACTTGAGGACATTGGGGCGCTTGTCTGGGATCACAGAGCTAAAAGGTAGACTTTGTGTCCCAACCAGGTCCATGGTTTCTTGGTCACATTAGCTTTGTTGAGAAGACAAGGTAGTGGTGGCCGAGTCTCCTGGGTTGCTGTCACACAAATGCCACAAATGGGCAGCTTTCTTGAACAGACTTAATCCCCCTGGAGTGTAAAGTCCAAATCAGGGTCTTGGCGGGGTCCGTTTCTTCCTTGTGGATATCTCCATACGTTCTCAGCTCATCTGCTCACAGAGGATCCTCGCACAGTGTTTATCTCCCTCCACTTGTCTCTCTGCGTCTAGTCTGTATGTGTGTCTGTCTTAATAATTCAGAAGGGGTCAGCTTTAGAGCCCACCCAACAATAGTACCCCCTAATTCACCAAGAGAAGCCACTGTGAATCCAATTAGACTTCACAGTGGTTTTATACAGCATATCCTGTGTCCGGAGTGAGGAAGGTGTGTCCCCTTGGGCCCTCTGGGAAGCAGATGCCAAGGTGGCATTAGACCTGCAGGAGATTTGTTGGTGTTGATGATGGTGACTCATGGTGGGTTTTTAAACCTCCAACCTTTGGGAGCAGATCGCCAGGTCCGTCTTCTGAGACCCCGCTGGATGGGTTAAAACCGACCGTGTTCCGGCTAATAATCAAGTGCTTCACTTTGCGTCCCAACCAGGGACTCTGCTGGTGGGAATGTCAAGTGTTCAGCCACTTTGGAAAACAGCCCAGCGGCGCATCAGAAAGGTAGCGACAGTCTCCGTGCGACCCTGCAATTCTGCTCGTGGGTTTGCACCCAAGTGAATGCTAGCAATGGAGCACGCCATGTAAGAACTTGGCCATGAATGTTCGTGGCTGCATTACTCATCTGAGTCAAAAAGTGTAAACAAGCCAGGTGCCTAGCAACAGTAGCACAGGTAAACAAAATGGGCTAGGTCCGTGTCATGGAATCGTATTCTGTTATGGAAGGAATGACAGTATGGATACACCTCATTCCACGTTTAGGGGGGGAAATGGCGGGGAGGTGTTCAGTGGTGGTTAGTGGTAGAAACCTCACTTTCTGGACATGAGATCCAGGTTCGATTCCTGGCCTGCGAGCCTCGTGTACAGCCCCTCTGCCCTCATAGGCAGTCTGCATGTGGCTATCATGCTGAAAATGTCTTAGGGGAACTTCCAGACTCGGTGGACTATGAAGAAAGGTCAGGACAATGAAAACCCTGGGAATGTAGTGCTCTGATCTGTAGACCGGGGTGAGGAGACATTTGGTTCAGTTGGACAAGAGGTTACCAGAAGGTGGGGGTTGAATGGAGGGTGATTAATGACAACCACAAATCAAAGGAGCCAGTACTCAAAGGTGACCACCTACTTACTGTCTGATTCCATGAACACATTATGTCCAGAGTGAGAAATAGTCCCAGGCTGGGGCTGGGGTAGAAGAATGAGGAGTGATCACTAATGAGGACAGCTTTCTTTTTAGGGTGGTAAAAAATTTTCCCCCCTGGAATGAGGTCCGGGTAATGGGTACACAACTTTGTGACTACAGTAAGCATCGATGAATCCTATGCATTCCCAGAGTGGATTTTTATCCTTTGAAGTTATAGTTCCATGTTTAAGATTTCAACCCATGTGAAATATGTAGATTTAGTCCGGTCGTGTTCATCGCTGCATAGTATTCCACCACTCTGCCTACTCCATGACCTCCCCACTCTCCCGTTGATGGGAATCTCTGCTCTTTCTCACTCAGTTGCTTTCACAAGCAGGGCTGCCAGGCGTGTGACTGCAGCTCTCTTTGTGTTGTGTGCAGGGTTTCTTAAAGAAAAGTATCAAAGCGAGCAGATGCTGAGGTGCACACAGTCCCCCCCCAAAAAAACTCTCTACCCCTCCTCCGTGCGCCTGGGGAGAAAAGACATGGCAGCCAGCTCTGCCTCCACCCTTGCCCCCAACTGGCCTCCCGAGGTCTCGGAAAAATAGGGCAATTGAAATGGAAACAAATAGCACAGATCGAGGGTTGGGAGGCTTCCCCAGCTGCGGCTCCAAGGCCCGCTGGATGGGCAGCCGGGCCTCCCCCACCAGAAAATATTAACAGCATTTAATGAATATTCACGAGGATTCATTAAACATGTCCCCGTGTGGCTGAACAAAATAGCGTTCAAACCCCCAAGTCATTAACAAAAAAGGAAGAGGAACGATTACCGGGACAATGTGCACAAGCGCCAAACGCCACAGGCAAGAAACAGCTTTGCCATTTTTTACAAAGAAAGAAACCACTCGACATCTCGCTGACGCCCCGGTGTCCTAAGTCCTGCGGACTTCGTCAAATAGGACACGGCTATGCCTGTCACCATAACCAAACTCACTGCCATCGAGTCGATGCTGACTCAGAACGACCCTATAGGGCAGGTAGCACTGTTCCTGTGGGTTCCCCAGACTGTAAACACTTTACGGGAGTAGAAAGCCCCATCTTTCTCCCAGTAGCTGGTGGTTTTAAACTGCCAACCTTGTCGTTAGAAGCCCAACACGTAATCACCACTTCACCAGGGCTCCTACTAGGACTAGTGTTTTTGAAACACGAGAAAGACAGGGGATGTTGACTTCCTCACAGCAACCAGATGGGAATGCCACCTTTACCCTGGAGAGCACTTGTCCCCGAGCCCATCCCTGGAGCCTCTCAGCTTCCTGGAGGGAGAGGTGGCCCCAGAACTGTTTTCTTCATTTGAGATATAAGGGAAGAGGCCATGGTAGTCAGGGGGCTTCCCAGGGCCACTGTGCCAACGGGACTGGGCAAGGGCCTACCCCGATGACTGAGCATCATGGTGGGCTTGTGAGAGCATGCTGTCAACAGGAAGGCTCTCCCCTGGAGAGCGACCAGAAGGACCTGTCCAGTCCTCTCTCCAGGCCAGTCTGGGCATATGAGAGCTGCTTGCAGGAGAGTAGGGGGGAAGCTGGAAGACACTGAGGGGAAAGCCTGTCAACAGAAATGATGAGTCAGCA
The DNA here is from genome assembly GCF_000313985.2 of Echinops telfairi. NCBI lineage: Eukaryota > Metazoa > Chordata > Mammalia > Afrosoricida > Tenrecidae > Echinops > Echinops telfairi. Next base: position 6,512,196 of record NW_022111312.1, read on the forward strand.
GAAGCCATGAGTCAGCAGAAGCCTTGAAGGCATGGAAGCCCAAGACGCTGGAAGCCCTTAGCCTGAGCTAGAAAGAATGGGGGTGAGAAACGTGGGCTAGATGAGTCTAGAGAGGTAGAAGCCGAGCTAGAGAATGGCTGGGCCAGTTGAATGGCAGAACATTACAGGAAAGAGTGTTCCGTTCGCAGCAAGCCTTGCTCTGCTACCAGAGACCTGTCCCCCTTCCTCACTTCTCTGCGTATTTTCACTCCGAGCCAGCGGTGCTCAACCATCTGCAGTGTCCGGAGGCATCTTTGGTTGGCGCACTGGGATGGAGGTTTGCCGATGTGTGTGGGGTGCTGCTGGCATTTCATGGGGAGAGGCCAGGGATGCCACCCAACACCCTGAAATGCACAAGACAGCCTGCCCCAACAAGAATCTCTTGGGGCTCAAATAAGATACCTGGGGCATATCTATATCTCTTGATCAGCAGGCAAGATGAATGGACTGAACAAGTGAGGGAAGAATACATTATGGGAGCGATGAAGGCAGTTGGAGAGATGCAAGAAAGGATTCTTGCTGCTGTGTGTTGTCAGGTCGATTCGGACTCAGCAGAAAAGATTTGTCCCCACCCCCCATAGTTTTGTCGGCTGTAAATCTTCCCGGGAGTAGATTCCCTGGCCCCCGCCCCCCCTCACTCCCCTACCCTATGGAGTGGCTATAGGCTGGGCCTCCAACCTTGTAATCAGATGCCCGAGCACTTCACCGGCAGCCCCCCACCCCCACCCCGGGGTTCTACTGTCAATTGCCATTGTGGCCCCAATTTATTTATGGTGAAGAATTCTGCCAAGGGTCCGACATACATCATCACCTCTCAACCTCACCATAACTTTTGGCGATAAGAAGGGACTGCCTAATAATTTCCCTAAAAAGTTAGCAGCTTACATATGAAGGTGTATGATCCAGTTTTCGACGGGCTGGGAAAGTGGGAGCAGCATAGCTTTGGGTGGCCCCGACTTGGGGTGTCTCATGAAGTTGCAGCTAAGAGTGGCACTTCTCTGCAGGCCCGGCTGGGGCTGTAGGCTCTACTTCTAAGACGACTGGCTGCCAGCTGGAGGCCTCTGTGCCTCTCCACACCCCCTCTCCAGAGGGCTGTCTGAATCTCCCCCTGACTCGGGGGCTCGCTGCTTCCACAATGAGTGGTCCAGGAGAGAGCAAGAAGGAAGAAGCCATGGGCCCCACTATTGGAAGGTGCATGTTGTCACCTTCCCCATGGCCACAGAGCCGATTCTAACTCTTAATGACCTGTAGAGCAGAGTGGATCAGACCCAGAGGGCTTCCAAGGTTGCAGATCCTTCTATGGGAATGATTGGCACATCTTTCTCCCCATGGTGTGGCTGGCTGATGGCTTCAAACCACCAAGTTTTGGGTTTGCAGGTGAGGCTTAACCAATGTGCCACCAGGGCTCCTTACTGGGACTTTGTTGCTGTTAGCGGTTGACACAAAGCCACTCTACATACGGCAGAAGAAAACACTGCCAGGTGTCAGCCCATCTCATCGAGGGCCTGCCTCTTGATCACTGACCCTCTACCAGGCCTGATGTTTTTTTCCAGGGACTGGTGACTGCAGTCACATTCTTTAGACACCCTTAGACAGGACCCATGAAATCTGGCCCACACTTAGCCAAACCAAACTCACCACCATAGCTAGCGTCAATGCTGACTCATAGCGACCCCCTGTGGGCTTACGAGACTAGACCTGTTTATGGGAATAGAAAGCCCAGTCTGTCTTCCAAGTTGCTGCTGGGGGTTTAGAACCATCGACCATGTGGATTGCTGCCCAAGGTGTAACCACGATATCACCAGAGCTCCCGGACCACACTTAAGGGGTGAGGAATTAGGTTTGAAGGGAGGTGTACTAAAGCATCTACGTATTTACAATCCACCCCAAGGCCCAAGTTATATAACTGGGAGAGATGGTTGAGACAACTCTTTACTGAGCCATTCATTGCATAACTACGGGGATCTAGTATGTTCGTGATGTCCAATAGGATAGCCCATAGCCACTGGCCGCAAAAGTTGGTGGACCTGTGTTTAGAATTTTATTTAATTCTGGTTCACTTAGATTTCAATTTTAAAACGGTGGCTCAATTCAGTTACTGGGACAATTTTCTGTAGGTTTGAGACAACTTGGGCCAGCAAGATGATTCTCCCTGTATATCTGAATGGAATCTAAACAAGATCAAGTCTCTCCAATGGAAAAGTCGGCACCCACATTGAGATGGGCTGGTACAACAAAGGGTAGACTGGACTTGGAAGACTTCATGTAGGTGTTAGGCAGGGATCTCTAGAGAAACAATCATAAGTGTCTATATATATATGGATAGGTTTATACAGCGAGAAGGAATACAACAGCTAATTAGTCCACACTGTAGCACAGAGGGCTCAGTTCAACTCACTTCCATGGAACAGTTAATATACTGGAAATCCTTCAACTCGTTTGGGCTGCTGGGTCCAAGGTCCAGGAAGCAGACAGCAGAGTCCTCCCTGGGGCATGACAAGCGGCAGGGTAGGTCACCAATAGTCAGTAGCTCAGGAGCTTAGCGAAGCAAGCCCAACAGGATATCGGATGCAAGCAGCAGGATCCACCAGCCTCAAGCGCAACTGATGTACACACCAGCAGCGTGGCGAAGGAGCTCTCCAAGAAGCCTCAAGCTCTAGTGACACAATCCACGGGTTGACCTGGCCCACAGGTAGTGCAGCTCATGGGTTAAGGCAGAGAGCTAGCTATAGCAGCAGCAAACACGCTCCAGCACACTCGGATCACCAGAGAGCAAGAGAGAGAGGGGGGCAGGCCTTGCAGACCCATTTATCTCTTTGCCCTCCAGTCAAACTGTGACCTGATTAATCCCACATGTTCCTATTGGCCAAGCTGGCACAATAAACCTAACTATCACAGTGTGAAAATAGGAAATGTAAAATGCCTCCTTAAAGATTTGTTTTTTTTAAAAAACAGTGATTGCATGTTGAAGTAATATTTTGGCTATACTGGGTTAAGTAAAGTCTATTATTTAAAATTGGTTTTACATGCTTCTCTTTATTCTTCTTTTAAATGTGGCTAATGGAAAGCTATAATCTACTTCTAGGGTTGCATTGTCCTTCCAAGCAGCAGCAATATCTTACAGACGGCTGTTGGTGCTAGCTGCTGTCGCGTCAGCCCTCATCTCAGGGTGACACAAGGCACGGGGGACTGAAAGGCTGCCAGGCGTTGCTCCAGGCCCACCATCTAGGGCAGAAGGAGCCCTTGTGACACATAGGGTCTTCACTGGCTGATCGCCAGGCAGCTCTGCTGAGCCCATCTTCGCCTGGAAGCCCCACAGACACCTGTTCAGCATCGTGGCACCAGGCACAGCTCCGGCAGATGGGTATTGGCCAGGACTCGAACCTGGGTCTCTCACATGGCAGGGAGACTTCTACCACCGAACCACCACCGCCCCATATGACAGGGTGTTGCTGTGAAGTGTTGTGGACATACACGACCTCACTCCAAACCCACTGCTGTCTATTCAATCCCCACACACAGCGGCCCTAGAGGACCCAGTAGAACTGCCCCACCGGAATTCCATGACTGTAACTCTTTACAGCGAGCAGACAGCCCCAACTTTTTCCCACTGAGCATATGGTGGGTTCGAACTGCCAACCTTTCACTTTGCAGCTGAGCAATGAACCACCACACCCCCAGAGTTCTCCTTGTGGACATACTGTGGACGCACCGTTCCTGCCTCCACGGAGCTTACCATCAAATAGAGAGATAGCTAAGGCAGAATTAACGGGAAGGACGAACTGGACAATAAGTGTGGTTACAAAGCAAAAATCTGGGAGCGGTGAGAGGTGAAAAAGGGGTTCCCCGGTGTGGCCTGTCCTGAGTGGAGAGAGGACAGGGATATGAACCCCAGCACAGGCTGGATCAGTGGGGTGGGGGCCAGAGCTCTGTGCTGGGGGCAGGGTGGTGCCAGCTCCTTGGGTTCTGGGCCAGCGGATGTGCCAGGAGCGCTGCCCTTTGATGTGCAGGTGGTGAGGGCGGCTGGGAGGGCTGGGCTGCCATCAGCTGTCAGGTTGGCGCTTGCTGGCTCTGCCCACACACCAGCCAGGTTCAGGAGGCCTCCGGGGCTCCCGGGGTGGGGCCTCCACCGGCGGTGCAGGAAAGCACCTGGCTTCCCAGAGCTCGGAGCAAGGGGCTGGCCCTAGCGCTGACCTGGCTGGACAGGGGACACTGACTCAACATGGTTCACTGCTACTCCCTGCCTCTGGCCAATGCGTCACTGCCCGGGGTAGCCGAAAGGGACTCTGGCCTCCTTGGCCACAGCTCTCCTGCCCCGAACGTGCCTTCTGTGTCGTCACCCTAGTGGGGTGTGCACGCTCTCTGCTAGCACACCTCCTCTGGGCGGGTTCTTCAGGGTCTCCTTGTCCTTGAGGTCCGGGCTCAGCCCTAAGCTCGGTTTCCAAAGCTCCTTCCATGCCCTGCCGCTTCCCTGTGGTCCTCTGATTCCCCGGTGGGTTGGTGCCCCTCGCACACGCCGCGTGGTCTGCAGCCTGTCCTCGGTTAGGGCTTCCTTTGTTGTCGGTCTTCTCTCCCAGTGGCTGGGGAACAGGGACTCTGCCTGGTGCCTCCACCGGTTCCCCGGCACAGGAAAGGTGCTCAGAAAAAATATGTGTGGAGTGAATTCATTCATCGTCCTGCAGCGCGGATCTGAAAACAATTATGGAGACCTCGAAGGAATGCGGACAAATGCTTCTGATGAAATGCCGGGCTAAAAAAAGACCGTAAAATGGTACCCTTTGACGTGTGTACGGAGCGTGTCGGGGCAAAGAAGGGAACATGCCCGGGTGGGGGTGGGGTGCTGTTTAAAGAATCGTGGTCTGCAGGGGTGGGTAGATGGGACTGCAAGTGATTTCTGGGTTTTAAACGTTTATGTAACGCGGTGGTGCTGCCTCTTTAATAGCAGCTGTATTGAGACGGCAGACACACACCATTGAGGTCCTCCTTCGGAAAGTGTGGAGTTTAGTCATGATCAGTCTCTTCAGAAAGTTAGGGAGAGTTGTCATCACAGAACATTCTCATCGCCCCATCAACAACCACGCTTCCCTACCCCACCCCGACCAGACTGAATCTACTTTCTGTTCTATGGAGTTGCTTCTTCTGGTAGCATACAGTTGGCGGTGCTTGGAACTGGTTTTATTCGCTCTTAGCAGGATGGTTCCAGGGCCCACGCATGCTGTAGCCTGTATCAGTAGGGCCTTCCTTTTTCTTGGCCCAGTAATACTCCACCGTATGGATAGACCACTTTCATTCCGTTTTTTTAATCCATTCATCAGTTGATAGCTATTTGGGTTGCTTCCTTTAGATTGCTTTTGCTGATTAAAAAAAAAAACCGATGGTAGGCTCTTCTCCCTTCTTGCTCTGCAACTAAGACCTCGTTACTCCCGGGCTCTACGACCTTGGACGGTTCCCTTTGTTTACACACCTGCAGCCCTTGCGTATCTTTCCAGCATATTCTTAAATTCCTTGTTTGGTACTTCTCTGTGCTCACGTCATGGTGAGTTACCAGAGTTCCACCTGCTGGCCACGCACCTGGAAGCCAACAATGCCATCCCCTTCTCCACGTCCTGGAAAGTCTGGCCTGCAGAATTCAGCTCTGCTGGCACTTCCTTTGAGAACATTCCCTGACTTGTGACTCCCCTGTTCCTACCTGTCCTGGCCTGTAATAGGAGTTCCCTCAGGGTCTGGTCCAGCTTGCCTTCCTCATCTCTAACCTTGTCCATGGCGCCTAGTGGGTCCTTGTCAGCCGCCATCTGGTCAGCCCCAACTCATCGCAGCCCCTGTGGTAGAATGAACCTCTGTCCAGTCCTGTGCCACCCCTGGGATCCCCTGCAGAGCAGACTCGTGCAGTCCACAGGGCTGTCGCTGATTTTCAGAAGGACGGGAATGGCCTTTCCTCCTGGTCTGATCCTAATAGCTCCCCTTGATTCTACTCAGCATCCTAACCACGCACGAACCTCACAGCCACACACAGGCCTCCAGTGGAGGGGGCACTGGCTGGGAATCAAACCGTGGCCCCCGGCATGGAAGGCAGGAATTCAGTGACGGAGCCAGCCACCACTGCCCCCATAGGTTACAAGCCGACTTTCGGATAGAGCTTGTGTTGTTGTAAACAGGGCTCCACCAACACCCTGTGGCACGTAAGAGCTTTTAGATGTCTGCGGAGGCCTTTCGAGCCAGGAATGCACGGCTTGCTAGCTGGGTGGCCTCTTGGAAATCATGTCCTATCTTTAACAAGCTAGCTCAGAACCCCGAGAAGTCCTATCATCCCTTTTGTTCTGGCTGAAAGAGGGTGAGCAGCTCACTCAGGGCACACCAGCAGAACCAAATTTGTTCCCAGACCCACCTTCTCCCCATACCTTTCGACAGCTCCCTGCTGGGGTGGGACAGGTGGGAGTTTGGACCTGGCAGGAGACAGCCGACAATGGCCAGGAGGTAAGTGAGGCCCAGCTATCTGCCATCTTCAGCCAGGGCAGCAGGAGGAGGGAAGGGACTAGGCCCACGGCTCCTTTATGAGGCTGCCTCCGCTGTGGCTGCTGTCTCTCTGTGGCTGGGATTGATGCCGAGGTGGCAGGCCGGGCACGCATCGCCCCAGTGACAAATGATGGAGATCTCACTCTGCACGTGAGATTCACAGGAGAAACGGAGTGGGGATGACTGAAATGCGCCGCGCACCAGCCTCCCTCCAAAGCCAGGCGGATTCTGCTGATGGCAGGTCTTCTTGGGCGGACTTGCTGATCCTGGAGAATCTGGCTATTTGGGCTTTTTAATCGAGTCTCAGGGACTCCTTGCGGGAACTGGGACGCGCAGAGGCCCTGCCTCTCCCTCTCAGAGTCTGCAGCAGCGAGCCAAGAGGAGGGTCTGCCACTCGGCTGCGCGAGCGTCATGTTGGCAACTAATTATGAGTGCTTTGGAATTCCTCACTGCCTCCCCGGGCAACCCTGAAAGCCTCCACCCTCCACAGACCACCGTTGTCCCTTTGCCAGGGGACAAATATTTGTCCTTGCAATTAGAACCCCTCCTTCCTGCCACCATGGCTGTGTTGTAGCAGCTCCTGAGAGCCTGACAAATACTAGTTAACCAGCTAATGGCAGCTGCCGCTGACCCCTTGAGTGTGTGAATGAGCGTGACAAGTGGCTGTGGCCGCCGGGTGTACCATTTGACTGTGACCATACCAAAGTGCCTTTGGAAAGGATTGTGAGAGCAGCTGATGGTTTAACTGGCCCGGCATTCACAGGAAGAGGGACGCGGGGCGAGACTCTACAGGGACCTGGCCCGCTGCCCTCTCGACGCTCAGGCGCTGGCCCAGCAACCCTGCAGCACGCCGCCCTCTTTTGTAAACAGCTTTGCACATGGGAGAGCGGGACCGATGAATGGCGATGCGGGCACAGAAGGGGACGTGGCACACGGGTGCCCTCCGATGGGCTCGGACTCCTAGCGGCCTGCTGACTTACCGCAGAACAAACACTGAGCGATCCAGCATCTTGGACTCACTGTTACAGGCACTGTCTCGGGATCTTCCTTTCCTCTGCCGCCTCCTGTGCTTACTCAGCACAATGTCCTTTTCCAGGGACTGGTCTCTCCCGATAGTATGCCCCCCATGTGCGTGAGACAGTCATGAGTACCTGGCACATCCTTGCTTCTAAGGAGCAATCCGCCTGGACTCTCCCTAAGTCCCGCGTGTCTGTCTTCTGACCGCCCCATGGTCTGTCCGTGGTGCTCTCCAGAGTCGGCACCGGCAGCACAGTTCAAAGGCCTGCGTCCTCTTTTGGTCTTCCTTCTTCCTCGTCCAGCTTTGCAATGCCTTGGCTCCGGTCAGGCTCCCCTTAGCTCTTAAAGGGACACCGCCCACCCCCAGCTCCGGTCCCCTGACTTCTCACCCTTGGCCCGTGCCATCCCTTCCACCTCCACGCTTTCCCGGTGCACCCTTGCATGTGAGCTTGGCTTGTGGTCCGCGCCCACCAGGTGAGCTGGTTCTTTCCCTTCTCCGGGCAGGGTTCACAGCCTGAGCCGGTTTCCCACACGCTAGAGGTAGACGGCGGGCAGCTGGCAGTGAGAGGAGAGGTTGGATTGTGAGCATTAGCAAGAAGAGGCCAGGGTTTCCGGGAAGTATCCCTGGGCACTTGGCCTGTCATCACAAGATGGGTGCTTTAAGCGCACCCACTGGCACCTGTTATAGCAGGTTTCGTGTTGGGCTGCTAACTATAAGGGCAGCTGTTTCAACCCCCACCCCCACCCCCTCACCCCCCAGTCGAGGTAAAGAAGATGAAGTTTCCTGCTCCGGTAAAGAGTTACAGTCTCAGAAACCCACAGGGGCAGTTCCACCCTGGTGTACAGGGTCGCTGTGAGTCAGAATTGACTCAGTGGCAGTGAATCAATGAATGAATGAGTGAGTGACAACTCGGAAAAGTAAGGCCTGTCAATCTGCTTCTGTAAAAATGACAGCCAATTCCACCCTCTGACACACAGACCTCTCTCTAAGAAGTCAATATAAGACAAGCAACAGAAAGCAAGGCCAACAACGTAGATAGTTCAGCAGGGGGAAAAGTGGGCTACAAGCAGTGTGTATCTTATGACCCAGTTTTGCAGAAAGAAAACTCCATAGTTACATGTTTGCGTGTGCATAGAAAAGTCTGGAAAGGGTGAGTCCTGCTTCGACGGGGATTACCTCTAGGGAGGAACGTGGGTGGTGGGTGCAGTAGGAAGTGAGAACAGGGATTTTCCCCCCCTTTATCTTTTCTATGTTCTAGGGTATGGTTGTTTTCTGTCTGTATTTTAAACGATGGGCACTGTATTAATTTTATAATTAAAAATCTAATAACGGTGTTAAGATGTGCTTGGGGAATGGGAAATATTATGTTTGCAAGTGGCGTTTGTCACAGACATCCCGAGTGGTGAGCTCTGTGTGCGGCGCGGGTGTTTCAGTCTTTCCAGCAGAATGTGCGCTCCAGGAGGGCAGGGACCAGGTCGAACCGCAACACGCACGGTGTTAACCCAGCCGGAAGGCCACCATCTGCTGAGGGTCAAAGAGGCTGCATATCCTGTCGCGTTACATTTCCCTTATTCGCGAATCTTGAGCTCATCGGCCTTGTCGTGAGTAGGCAGAAAGGCTCGGTAAAGATTTCTGATGGAAAAGCGTGGTTGGCAATGCTTTTGGGAAACGTAACAATGGAGGATTTCTATTGGAAACACTCACAGCCCACCCCGCCCCGCCCCGGCAGGGGCAGGACTTTATGGGTTAGGTGTTTGGGCTGCGTTGCAAACTACAAGGTCGGTAGTTCAAACCCACCGGCTGCTTGAGGGAGAAACAGCAGGAGGCTCCTGCAAAGATCTGCAGTCTCGTACATCTTGTGTGTGCTTGCTGTGGGTCAGAATCGACCTGATGGCAGTGGGCTTGGTTTGGTCTGGGGGCCCTTGAGAGGAGACGTCTCTGTGGGTAGCAATATAGAGGTCAAATTCTATCCCCCAATCAGGGTACCATTCTAAAATCAGGACTGAGTTCTGGAAACAGCCTCGCCCACAGTTTGCAGAGTGGGTTCTGTGGAACCTCAGTCATCCATGATGCTCTCTGAAGAAGGCTCCCATGATTAAATGTGTTTGGGCAATGCTTCTCACTACCAGCGCGCTTGGAGGTTCACACGTATTCGATGGGTGTATCTGAGGCACCCACAGGTCTTGCAAGTGAAATATTGGGCTTTTACCGCCCTACCGCTGGGAAGGCACCCCATGCTTATTCTGGACGTTTCTGGGTCACATGGTTTGAATAGCATCCTCCCACAGATGGATTGCGTGACCTCGGGCCAGTCATTGCGCTTCAGTGAGCCTCCATTTCCACAGTTTCAAATAGGAACAAACATCGCCCCCTTTGAGGGATTGTTTGAGAAGTTGACATACCGGAGAATGGAGGCTCGGGATTCTTATTACTTTAAAGCTAGACACTTCTGCCATCCTCAGCTCACCTCTGGAATCTTTGGGGACTTTCTCAGTTTCTGTCCCTAAAGACTAGGACCACATGTGGGCCACAGAGGGCCAGGACTTGGAAGGACTTTACAGGGCAATGGGGTCGGTGTCATGTAAGCTCTATCGAAGGATCCCTGGTGGTGTAGTGGGTTTAGTGTTGGGCTGCTAATGGCAAGGTTGGCAGTTCAAACCTACTAACTGCTTATTGGGAGAAAAACAAGTCTGTCTATGCCAGTAAAGAAACCCTATAGAGCAGTTTTATTTTGTTCCAGTGGGGTCACTGCAAGTCAGAATCAACTAAAGTGCAGTGGGTTTGTTTTTTTAAGCTCTATCCAAGAAAGGGGAAATCCCAGTTGAAGAGCTTGGGAAAGAAATGCCATCCTTATAACTTTTCATACTCTTAGAAGAAAAGCAATGCGTTATCAATCTTGGAGAAGAATCTCGTAAGAGTTCCTAAAAATAGGTAAGGAAAGAAAAAAGTTTGGCCGGTTGTACTGTTTGTGGCAGAAACAGATCTGAAGCAAAAACTCTGGAGTCAGCCAGCCCTTTGTCTGAGTGTCAGCTCCAGGCCACTTGCTGCAGGCCGTGGAACAAGCAGCAGTCCCCAGGTTCCGAAGGTCTGATTTAAGTACAACTCTTCATTGCAAATCAACGCTCATAAAGCCTATTGCATTAAACCCTCAGGGGACATACAGTGGTTTGAAGTCATGGGTGGGCACACATTCAAAACATTCTCATGGCTGTATTATTATATTCAGGAGAAAGTCGGGACTTTCTACCCCCTTAAAGTGTTGAGGCCACAGAAACCCAGCAGGGCAGTTCTCCCTTCTCCAATAAGGTTGCTAGGAGTCAGAAGCGATTGATGGCAGGGAGTTTTAATTATTATGTTAAAGATGCTGTAGTGTACCTCTGGCAGGGTTCCTTGAACATTTCTTTGCACGGAAAGGCTTGGTATATACTATATACTAAGACAAACACTGACTGACAGACCAACTTAGTACAAATTCAACGTAAAGAGAGACTTAGGCCGGGACTCGTCTGTAATCCAGGGATTACCCATAAACCTCTCTGTGCTTCCAGGACTCCTCTGTAAACCGGAGACAGGCGCAGCCAGGCTCCTGGGACAAGTGATGTCAATCCCTGCCAGGCCAGCTTGGGTGCAGCCTCGGTTTCACAATGAGTAGGCGCTGGTTTCTCTTCTCCTTTGCCCTCACCTGTGCCTCTTACCCTCGCCTCCTCCCCTCACTCTCTTTCCTTTTGATGGGGAAAAGGTACTAAAACAGCAAGTTGCGCCCGTTGTGGAAGCATTTTCTAGAAGCAGGCGCTAAGTCAGGGTCAGGTGCTGCCCCTGCGTGCGGAACTCCAGCGCCAGGGAGGCCTTGGTGGACGGGACCTTGGTGACATGCTCATTCCCAGGCTGTGCCCTAATTCTCCAGGCAGGGGTACAGGGCAGGGCCAGGGCAGGGGTGCACTTCCACTGGAAAAGGGTGCCCGCAGGGAGGGTTCCTGGGGGCGCCCAGACACCCCAGCTCCCATCCCACCGGACAGACACTGTGTCCCTGGGCTCTGCGCCTCTTGATACCAGCGGACCCACTGCGACACTCCTGCGCCTGCTGCTTCCTGCATGCCAATTAGGCCCTAATTTGATTTTTGTTCTATCAGTGTGAACCCCATTAAAACCCCATTCCGCTTATTACCGACAGCTCTCTTGCAATGCAGTGCCTCTCCCCCACGGGCTTCTTGATAAGCGAGACTCCGCGAGCCCGCGAGGTCCCTTAGCATGCCTGGCACTGCTCGGGGGCCCCACTGGCCCTGCAAGTGCAGCTGTCTTGGCAGCGTCTGCCCTGGGCTGCTCCCGCCTCTGGGCACAAGCTGGGCCTGTCATGCAGTGGAGTAGCCTGCAAGCTGCAGGAAACAATGGGGTTGTAGAAAACTGGAATTCCTGTCGGGAGCTAGAGGTCAACAGGTCCTGCGGCCTCCCAAATCCTGCAGCAATTCCCTGAATGGTAGCACCAGTGCCTGGACTGCTCTGACTATGGAGGGCATGGTGGGTGGGGAGGGGATCGGGGGGGATCCCTCCCCTTTTTCAGAATGCAAAATACAGCTCCGCTGTGGAGCCCTGCACCTGATGCATCTTTGTCTTCCGCTCCCCAACCCAAAGGTGACAGCAGAGTCTCAGGTCTCCTGACCACAATACCTGCCAGGATGCGTAGAGGGAGGTTCTGAGAATCAGGCAACAGGTGTCACAATGAGAAGTGTCTGCCCCAGAGGCAGACCTGGCAAGTCCCAGGCCCTGCGCTGGCACTTCCTAGCTAGATGAGTCACAGCCTCCCCATGCCTCCGTTTCCCCATCTGGGTGAAAGGACGCTGATCATGTTTAGTCCCAAGAGACTGCTGGGGATGTTACCACACCTACTTCCACTAACACTAAGCAAAGCCCCCGGCCCTTGCTTGGCCCCTCAGAAGGGATCAAGTCATGCTGCTGTTACTGTTATTTGATAGAATGAACTCAAGAGAAGAGGGCCTGGAAGGACCAAGGGGTAGCACTGCTGACTCAGATGGATTTTGGCTCAAAGCCGAGAAAGCCAGAAAGATGTTTACTTGTGTTTTATGGACTGTGCAAAGCTTTGGTGTGGACCGTAACAAACTATGGACAGCCTGGAGAAGCATGGGAATTCCAGAACACTTCACTGTGCTCATGCAGAACCTGGACATGGATCAGGAGGGAGTTCTGTAAACAGAACAAGGGCATACTGCATGGTTTAAAATGAGGCGAGATATGCTTCAAGGTTGTATCCTCTCACCACGCTTGTTCAATCTGTATGCTGAGCAAATCACCAGGGAAGCTGGATTATATGGAGAAGATTTCAGCCCCGGGATTGGAGAAAGGTTTATTAACAACCCGAGATACGCAGGTGACACGACCCTGTTTGTTGAAAGTGAGGAGGGCTTGAAGCACTTGCGGATGAAGATCAAGGATTGCAGCCTTCAGTATGGCTTACAACTCCATGTACACAAGACCAGAATCCGCCCCCCCACCCCCACTGGGCCAATAGATAACTTCAAGATGACTGGAGGAAAGATGGACACCGTCAAGAATTTTGCCTGGCTTGGAGCCACGATCCATATTCATGGAAGCAGCCGTCAAGACATGACACGATGCATCGCATTGGGTGAATCTTGAACGGGTTGAAAAGCAAGGATGTGACTTTGAGGACGAAGGGGTGCCTGACCTGAGCCATGGTATTTCCAATTGCCTCACATGCAGGTGAAAGTCGAGCATCAAATCAGGAAGACCGAAGAAGCATGGGTGCGTTTGACTCATACGTGCTAGTGAAGAATTGTCAAAGTACCGGGGACTGCGAAAAGAACCAACGAATCCATCTTGGCAGAAGTACAACCAGAAGGCTCCTTAGCAGCAAGAATAGCAAGAGTTTATCTCACATACGTTGGACGTGATGTCTCCATGCTCGGTAAAACAGAGGGGCAGCGAAAGAGAGGAAGGCCCTGGACACGATGGATGGACACTGTGGCTGAAACAATGGGCTCAAACATAAGAACAATGGTCAGGATGGCGCAGGACTGGGCAACGTTTCATTCTGTTGGACATGGGCTTGCTATGTACGTAGGTGCCACTCACTGGCACCTAGCAACAATAACTTGATTGCTCTGGGCAGAGCCCGCTATTGATAGTTGCTATGGCATCCATTCTGACTCATGGCAGGGTGGGTTCAAACCGCCAGACCTTTGTATGCCAAACTCATGTGGTTTACTTAACTAGTTTTGCCACGCAGGGGCTCACAATCTGCCCCTTAGTGTCGGTCACTCACTGCCACCGAGTCACATCTGACTCACAGCAAACCTATGCCACAGTAGTGCAGTCATCTCTGTAAAGGTAGCAGGCACATGGTGGCCAGAGAAAGATAGGGCAAATGCAAATGTAAAAATGTATATATGCTCTGGACACCTGGAGAGCAGTCGACTCTGTCCTCTAAAGTTGCTGGGAGTCAGAATCAACTCGATGGCAGTGTGCCTGGTTTCCGTTTGGCACATAGTAGGGGCACAGTTGACTATAAATGGCTGAATTGCAGATATGACTTCGGATTTATTTCTCACCGTTTGTCCCTCAATACCCTGCACATGGTCAGTCTGCAAAAGAAAAGCTGGACTGAACCAGTGATGAAGCAACGCATTCCCTCTCTGATTTCTGTGAGTACTGTACTGGGAAACGTGGCTCTTCCGTGAACCTGACCCCCTCACCTTGACTCAGAACAACACGAGTGACCAGGGGAAGCCTCCTGATCACCCGCCAGACCTCACTCGTCCAGCGTCACCCTCCAAAACCTCATGGCCTGACCCCAGAAGCGAAAGAGACTGAGACACTCTCTACAGCACCTGCAGCCAGTGTCCAGACATTCCATGGACCCAAGCCTCCCCCTGCCCCCCTACCCACCCCACCCCCCCACCACCATAGTGCTCTCCTTGACAACAAGAATTCTCGACATGCCATCTGTTAGGCTGTCTGCTGTTTCCAGTATCAGGCTTGGGCTTGGCTCATCGACTATTTTACTTGCCTGCCTGCCCTCTGCAGGCATTTGAATTGGCAACCTCAGGTCCACCTAGACCCCCTCTATCTGACCTTGACTTCTTATCCCCTGGCTCCAGACCCTTGGTTCTCTGCCTGGTTTTGGCTCTGGTCCTTGGGTGGGGTGGGGTGGTGAGGATGACTGTCCAGGGTCTGGCCTAGGTTCCCGGACTCTGGTCAGAACACTGACCCTGGGGATACGCTGGGGATGTCTCTGAAGCATTTCCCAGGTGTAAATGAGTGAATCCATCCTCCCTCATCCTCCTTACACCTGAGGTGATGCTGTTGTTGTGGGGCCTGACATCTGTCCCAACACATAACGCCCCGTGTGTCAGGGTAGAGATGCCGCATTGGGTTCCCCAGGCTGTCACCCTTATGGGAGCAGATCGGCAGCTGAGCGCTTAACCATTGCTCTACCAGGACTAAGATCAGGAGCAGGCAGTCTCATCTTTCTCCTGGGGAGCACCTGGTGGGTTTGAACCAGTGACTTTGCAATTAGTCACCCCGTGCTTACCAGATAGCACACCAGGGCTCCTTCGCTAGCTGGGCCAAAACAGGGGAGCTATACAGGTTCAAAGGCAGCCCCTGGGCTCTTAACACTGAGGTCCAACCTGGGATACCCCTCATTGTGCAGCCCAGCCAGGGCACTGAGCAGCTAGGATAGATCCTGGCTCTAACATAGACCCCGGAGGGCTTTCCCCGATGTTCCAGGCTGGATGGTGGGGAGTCCCCTGGGTCCTGGAAGTACCCAGAGCTGAAGTAGCCGAGGTGGCCAGATGGCACTTGGGGTTTCTGGGTAGTAGCTATTTACCAAGTGTGATTTAGTGGTTTGGTGATAGAATGCTCGCCTTGGGCACTAGAGACCTGGGCTCAATTCCTGGTCCGTGCCCCTCATGTGCACCCATCACCAGTTGCGGGAGAAGCCTGTGTGCTGCTATGATTCTGAATAGGTTTCAGCAGAGCTTCCAGACGAAGAGTCTAGGGAGCAAGGCCTGGCGACCTACTTCGGAAAAAACAGCTTGATGGGCAACCGAACACACAGGTGGGACTGGGCCGGGCAGCGTTCGTTCCATTCCCCTGTGTGCCCAGTGAGTGAGTGGGGAGTGGACTTGATGGACGATGGTCACGAACAACAACAGAGAGGCAGGTAGCCCATCCTCTTAACCTACAGCCCAGCGGTCCCTGTTCCTCCCCGCTCTGCCTCTGAGCTCCCCTTCCAGATATACACTGAAGCCCACTTGACATGGGCTCCCAACAGCAGCCTGCTTCCGGGGTCCTTGGGGATGGCACCGCGCCGTAGATGTTTGTGGGAGACGAGAGGATTGAGGAGTTCTTGGACATTAATGAACAAACCCCAGGCTGGTGACACCCTTCCCGTGATTGTGCCTGGAGCGACGTGCCTGCCTGTCTCAGTTTAATTACCCGGCTGACTTGCCGGCTGCCTTTTTCGTTTATTTATTTATTTTAGCCCCTGGAAGTTTGGGGCTGGAGAATGGCACTGCGTTTGTCTCGGTGTCTTCTATCCACGGGGGACCTGCCTGTGACATCCGACGGGGTGGGGGAGAGAGCGTCTGCCCCCCGGGACTGAGACACGCTGTCTGGGTTAGCTATCTTGAAACCCCGCGGCATGGCTTCATTCTCAGAATTGTCCCCTCCCCGTGACTGCTGGCACAGAGGGCCACAAACGGGGTGGCTGAGGACAACAGGAACGTGTTCCCGCCCAGTGCTGGGGGCCAGCTCCCACATCAAGCTGCTAGCTGGGCCATGCTCCCAGGAGGCTCTGGGGGAAGGAGCTGCTGGGCCAGCTGCTGGGCTTGTGTCAGCACCACTCCAATCTCTGTCTCCACCTGGCCTCCTCCAAGCTGTCTTCTCTTCAGCCTCTTACAAGGACACTTGTCACGGCACTTAGGGGCCACCTGATCATCTGTGAGGATTATCTTGAGATCTTTCACTCAGTCATGGCTGCAAAAACCCTTTGTCCAAGCAAGGCCACAGTCACAGGTCCTGGGGGTTAGGGCTTGGCCATATCTCTCTCCTTTGGGCCATCCCAACACACCAGGTGGGCACGGAAACCTGTTCGCTCTTCTTCATCTGCATCCCTGACATGATGAGCACACTGTCAGGCATGTGGGAGGCACCAACAATGACGTGCTGCGTGAATGAATGAAGGAACGGATGAAGACTCCAGAGGTGGCTGCCATGGGGAGAAGCTTTAGGCGCATCTTCAGGGACTTGGCCTGGGCCTGAGCGCCTCACTTGCAGCCCTCACACATGCATTCAAAGCCCACTGAAGAGAGGGCCCAGCACTAGAGGAGGCGGCTGGCCAGAGCAAGGGCCTGCATTCCAGCTGTAGCTCTCCCCTGCACCTTGTGCATGACCTTGGCTGAGTCACTGGAATGCTCCAACTCACCCCTGTGTTCTTGGCAGCAAAAGTTATGGGACAAGAAGCAGCCTATGGGACCGCCATTCATGCCCAGAGGTGGCAACGGGCAGCCCTGGCTATAGCCGGGGCCCCAAATGAACACAAAGTAAATGAATCCAATTAAGGTTCGATCCTCCCTGGGCTTACTTTATATTTGTGCTACGCTTTAGCCTCCCGTACCCTGCAAATTGTTGAGCCCCACCCCCACCGCCCGATTCCCCCCACCCCCAGGCATCCTTATCCTATAAGATAGGACAGGTGGAACTTTCCCCTAGGGCAGCAGTTCTCAACCCCCCTTGGGGGTTGAACAACCTTTCACAGGGGTCTCCTAAGACCATCAGTAAACACATATTTCCGATGGTCTTAGGAACCAACACACTGCTCCTATACTGTCTCCAGGAGGATCCACCCACATGCAGATAGACCC
>NW_022111312.1:6530491-6533806 GCF_000313985.2 Echinops telfairi
TCAGAAACCTCCTGGAGAAAGACCGGGTAGTCTACTGCCGTAGAGATGTCAGGCTCGGAAGCCCTGGGGGCAGTCCTGCTCTGTGCTGTGGGATCTTCCTGAGCTGGAATTGGCTCTGAGGCCGTCCCTCTCCCCTCTCCCCTCCCCCCTCCAGCAGAAGGTGGTGTTTGGCTCTCGCTGTCATCCCTCAGCCCCAAGCTTCGACATGGCCCCTGGGTGCAAATGGACCCTTTCCCCCATGCCTTCTGAAGACATGAGGTGGATGGGGATGTAGCACACTTGGAAGGGGACATGGCTTTGCCACCGACACAGAGGAGAGGGCGGGGCTTGTACACCTCATATATTCATTTCCTGTGGCTGCTAAGAAGCCACCACACACCGGTGACTTAAAATAATGGGAGTTTATTCTCTCCTGGTGCTGGAGGTTAGAGATCGGAAGTCAGGGACCACCTGCCCTCTTGGCTCCCGGTGGGGGGGGGCTGCCTCCTATCTCCTTCCAGCTTCCAGTGGGGCCAGGTGTTCCTTGGCTTGTGGCCACATCGCTCCAGTCCAGGCCTCTGTCTGCACGTGTCCTTCTCCTCTGTGAGTTTGAATTGTGAGGATACATGACATGGCCTCTGGGCCCACCTCGTTTCAAGACCCTTCACTCAGTCACATCTGCAACAGCATTTCTGTCCACCTGGGTTGGGTGTGGGCATCTTTGGGGAGGGTTAGGAAGGGCATGTTGAGGCCAAGCATCCTCACTTCCCTTCTTCCAGTCTTTTTAGAAAGAGATGGTCCAATGAGCTCCAAATTCCCCCCTGGCTCCGAGTTTCTGCAGGTGACCTGCATGCCGCAGGCTACCCTAACAGGCCCAGCCTCTTAGCTAGCACGTGGTTTCTGTAGCGCATCTGACACTTTTTCAAAGCATTTTCACATCTGCTATTTCACTTTTGCTCCCAGCCACCAGAGAGGCACCCATTTCATTGTTGAAGCAACTGAGGTGCTAACTCCCTCCTGCTCTGAGTCAGCCTACTAATTGACCCCACCACCACCCCCAGCTTCCTCCTGCAAGCCCTGAAAGGTGGCTGAATCCGGCCCTAGGCCAGCCCTCAGAGGGTTGGCCAGGCTTTGTAGCAGGCCCTATGGTCCCAGGGGGCAGGCCACTTCCCAGTCTCTGACTGTCAGTGACCTCCTCTTCCTCGGGGGAGTTTCCCCTGCAGCCTCAGAAATGGACTGAGGGGTTACTGGCAGAATTGGAGAGATCTCTTTGTTTCCAGGCACAAACACCCTCCCCTCTACAAAAATTTTTTTTAAAAACTCAAACAAGATTTCAATAATTTAGGAGCAATCAAAGGAGCCCTGCTAACTGAAAGGTCAGGGGTTGGAACCCTCCCAATGGTGCTGAAGGGGGAAGTCCTGGCAATCTGCTGTTGTAAAGATTAGAGCCAAGGGCTTGTTCACGGCCCACTGCAGAGGAGGTGGTTTAACTGCAGGGGCAGTGGGGCCGGGGGTGGGCTAATGGATCACAGGGGATGGATCAATGGGGGAGTATCACACACACACACACACACACACACACACACACACACACATGCAGGGACAGAGGGGTATGGAGGGGGAAAGATGGAGACAGAAGTATGAGTAAGGAGTGCCAGGACCCCAGAAGCTCAGGTCAGGAGGTTCCCCAGAGCCTACAGAAAGCCTTTCCAGAGAGCCAGCAGCCTGCCCTAGAGCCTCAACAATGACGTGCTGCGTGAATGAATGAAGGAACGGATGAAGACTCCAGAGGTGGCTGCCATGGGGAGAAGCTTTAGGCGCATCTTCAGGGACTTGGCCTGGGCCTGAGCGCCTCACTTGCAGCCCTCACACATGCATTCAAAGCCCACTGAAGAGAGGGCCCAGCACTAGAGGAGGCGGCTGGCCAGAGCAAGGGCCTGCATTCCAGCTGTAGCTCTCCCCTGCACCTTGTGCATGACCTTGGCTGAGTCACTGGAATGCTCCAACTCACCCCTGTGTTCTTGGCAGCAAAAGTTATGGGACAAGAAGCAGCCTATGGGACCGCCATTCATGCCCAGAGGTGGCAACGGGCAGCCCTGGCTATAGCCGGGGCCCCAAATGAACACAAAGTAAATGAATCCAATTAAGGTTCGATCCTCCCTGGGCTTACTTTATATTTGTGCTACGCTTTAGCCTCCCGTACCCTGCAAATTGTTGAGCCCCACCCCCACCGCCCGATTCCCCCCACCCCCAGGCATCCTTATCCTATAAGATAGGACAGGTGGAACTTTCCCCTAGGGCAGCAGTTCTCAACCCCCCTTGGGGGTTGAACAACCTTTCACAGGGGTCTCCTAAGACCATCAGTAAACACATATTTCCGATGGTCTTAGGAACCAACACACTGCTCCTATACTGTCTCCAGGAGGATCCACCCACATGCAGATAGACCCACCTACGAGTACCCGGTGTGAAGACTGTTACCCATGCTACACCATGCTTCAAGACCAAACGTCATTGATTTGTCATTAGAAATCAACATTTTACAATATATAATTCCATATTGTTTTGTGATGAATCACTATGCTTTCATGATGTTCAACTTGTAACAACGAAAATACATCCTGCCTATCAGATATTTACATGACAATTCATCACAGTAGCAAAATGACAGTGATGAAGTAGCAATGAAAATAATTTTATGGTTGGGGTCACCACAACATGAGGAACTGTATTAAAAGGGTCTTGGCATGAGGAAGGTTGAGAACGACTGCCCTAGAGTTTCCAAGGCCATAAATCTTTTCTGGAGCACACTGTCCCCCTTTTTTTACCCCCTTACAGTGGCTAGTGGGTTTGAACCGCTGACCTGCCGGTTTCCAGCTGAGCATTTTGACCACTGTGCCACCCTGGTTCTTTTCTCACACAACTGTGCTCAGGAGACGTTTGCGGATGATTGACGGGGGGGTGACTCAGAAAGCTTGTGAAGATGTGTCCCCATGTGTCCTGTGGGAGTGACCGACAGGGCTGCTCAGCTACCCGTGGGCCATGCATTTGCTGGGGTGCCCTCCTGAACCCAGCAGGGCTCGGGACACAGTGACATGCAAGGAACTCCAGAAAGAACTGCCGGATGGAAGAACAAAGGGGCAGAAAGAACGGCGTGTAGAAGACGCTCCCCCCACCCCCCACCCCCGCGCCCAAAACCAGAGAGGAAGGACATGGATGTTTCCATGATGAGTAGACAGAGAGAAGGGGTGTTGGTGCCCTGAAGGTGCGGTCATGAGTTGAGCTGCCATCTGAGAGGTCAGCGGTTCAAATCCACCAGCTGCTCCGGGAGGAAAA
>NW_022111312.1:6533906-6535133 GCF_000313985.2 Echinops telfairi
CCCAGGTACTCGTAGGTGGGTGTATCTGCATGTGGGCAGACCCTCCTGGAAACAGATAGAGGAGCGGTGTCTTGGTTCCTGAAACCATCGGAAATATGGTCTTAGGCAACCCCTGTGAAAGGGTCATTCGACCCCCAAAGGGGTCATGCCCCCCAGGCTGAGAACTGCTGGACTAACAGAAAGGTTGGCACCGTGAAAGAAAAGCCTGGTAGCCTGCTTCCGTGTGAACCACAGCCAAGAAGACAGTATGGAGCAGATCGGCTCTAGCACAACATGCTGCTGCCGTGAGCTGGCCTGGACTGTGGTCCAGAGACAGGCGTCTATGTGAAAGGGCCGACTCGTCCCGTGGGAGTTCAGACAGGAATATACTTGCCAGAGACCTTGACTCCTGGCCTTGCAAATGGCAGCACCTTTCTAAGTCATCCCATGCATTGGACACATTCCCCTCTGACCATTCATTCACTCAATACATTCTTATAGAGAGCGCCTCCCCACATACATTTCAACTCCCCCCCCAGCCCCGCAGCTGAATAAAGTTCAAACCCTTTCCAAAGTTCCCCAAGGCCCGGTCGGGCCCGCTCCTTGCTCATCACATCTCTTGCCACTCATTATGCTCCAGCAGCACTGAGCGGCCTGTTCCAGCACTTGCCAGCAGGCCTCAACCCCAGGGCCTTTGCACTTGCCAGTCTGTCTGCCAGGGGTAGTTTTGCTCTGGATCTTCCCAGGGCTGACTCTCTCATCCCTTGGTGTCAGCTCTCTCAGAGAGAAGGTCTTTCATATTCTCTAAGGATAACCAGTTGTCCATTACAACCTGGAAGGATATCCCTCCGCTATTTTCTGGGCAGGAGGAGTCCTGTTGGCTCCGGTGGGGCAAGAGCTCGCCTGCTGAGAGGCTGGTGCTTGGAACCCACCAGCCACTTGGCAGCTGTCAGCTTCTGTCAAGACGCACAGCCTTGGGAGCCCTCTGAGCAGTCCCACGCAGTGCTGGAGGACTGCTCTGAGTGGGCAGCGCCTGGACGGCAGTGTACTTGGTGAGATTTGTTTCTTGGTTTCTCCTCTCTGGAAGTCGGTCCACTTTTCCTAGCACTTAATCGGCCACAGTGTCCTTTCTTCATTCCTTATCCCTCCACTCTTGTCTGTGCATATCGCTTTGGGTAGCACTTTAGAACCATCTGCAATGGCTTCGCTTCTTTTTTCACGTAGGTGGTCAGAATCTTATTCATCTTT
>NW_022111312.1:6536647-6538150 GCF_000313985.2 Echinops telfairi
GGCTCTGTGTTAGGCCGTCAGAGAAACGAAGTTGACAGAGTACACATCCCAGACCTTCAGCTTTGGGAAACCAAGGGGGCTGCAGTGCAATGGAGAGGGGCGCGCAGCTCCTGATGGAAGAAAGACGAGATGGGGATGCTGGCTTCAAGAAGAGAAAAGAAGAACAAGAAGTCTTTCCCACCAGGTCCATCATCAAAGGCAACTCCCTTCAGGACAGTGTGACAGCACAAGTCTAAGCACAGGAAACGGGTTGCCTGGGTGTGCCGGGGGACTTTGAGAAGCTCCACGACTTTCTTAGGGAAACGTCCCTGGCTTCTGGGACTGAAGCGTAATTAAATTCAGTTGGCTGGGCACCGTCAGAAGCTGTTCCGGGGCCTCGCCTGCCTGCACAGACCCAGACATCTTCCAAGCAAATGTGTGAGCAAGCGAGCGGTGAAGCAATTCCTGGCAAGATAAGGCAGGCGTGCTTCAATCACTGATCGTGCTGCCCCAGCGTGGCATGAGGCAGGCGGCCAGGGGACAGAAGTGGCCAATCATCCTCCACCCAGCTCACCAAACAATGCCCCTCTCATGCAGGTGGTGCCAGGCACCTGGCCTAGTTCAGAGGCACTCCACGAGGCAGGCAGACCCACTAGCCTCTCTCACCAGGTGGTTTCCCCACCGCAGCGCTGAGTCTGTGGAGGCTGGGTTCCTGGCACTGGTCTCCCCGGGAAAGGGATGCCGCAGGGGCATCGTAGAAACGTGGGCTGCCCCAAACCAGCTCATAGCACAGGGCAAACTAAGCTCAGCTCTGCAGTGGTAGAATGCTTGCCTTTTAGGTGGGAGACCCAGGTTCCATCTCAAGCAGCACAGCTCCTGCACAGCCAACATGTCTGTCGGTGGATCCTGGCCTGCTATGATACTGAACGGGTTTCAGCAGAGCTTCCAGATGAAGACAGACTAGGAAGAAAGGCGTGGCAACCTATCAGTGAGAACCCTCTGGATCACAATGGCCTGATCCACAACGATCCTGGGGGTGGCTCAGGGCTGAGCGGTGCTTTGTTCCAGTGTGCATTGAGTGGCCAGGAGGGAGGGCAGCAAACAACAACACTGACGTGTTTCTTCCTAGTTGCTAGAAGAACCAACGCTAAGTGGGCGGGAGGCATAGTGCAAACTCCAAAGCACACTCTAGCTATCTGGCTTCAAAGTGAGACCATAGAGCCCATCAGATTAAAGCCATTCTCTTTCCAAATCGACTTCGGATGATGTTAAGAGCACACACATACACAAGCCCCAAAGGACTGGAAAACAGCTTTGGGTCTCTAGGAAAACCAAACTGTATTAGTCTGAGTACTTTAGAGAAACAAATCCACAAATCTCATGTATAAGAAAGAGTTTTATATAAAGGGTACGTGCACATCAAGAAAACATCCCAACCCAGTGCTGCCCAACCCCACAAGTCCAACATTAACCCATATGTCCGACACCAATCCACAAAGTCCTCCTCCATCTCACAAAACACAC
>NW_022111312.1:6539443-6551746 GCF_000313985.2 Echinops telfairi
TCTTTAAGAGAGGGACCATCACCGCACAGTTTCCCCAGCTCGGCTCTGAAGCCCTTGATCCGTTTGTTGACGTTTTTCTGGGCCCCTTTTCAACATCATGCTTTTCAATGCATACAACAAAGTCCACAGGATTGCAAAGGAAACCAATTATACTGTAATCCAAACAGCACAATATTAAGCAGCATCTTAATGATGGATTAAAGAATCAAGATCTAACAGCTGGAAACACTTGCTGACGAACATTAGGGTTGTGGCCTTCCGTGTGGATTACAGCCTAATTGGTTCAAAAGCCTCCCAAGTGGACCAAGAGGTTAACATGATAAACGGAGAAAAGATTGAAGTTGTGAAGGATGTCATCTTTCTTGGATCCACAACCAGTGCTCATGGACGCTGCAGTCCAGAGGTCACGTGAGAGCTTGCACGACGTACATCCGCTGCACGAGACGTCTTGAAAATGGTGAAGTGCCAGGATGCCACTTTGAAGACTACGGTATTTTCAGCCAGGTCCTCATCTGCCTGGGACAGTTGGACACTGCATAAGGAACACCAAAGAAGAAGCCATGCATTTGAGTGGTGGTGCTGGCGAAGAAGATGGAAAGTGCCGTGGATGGCCAAAAGAACCAACAAATCTATTTCGGAAGAACGACAGCTAGATTGCTCCCGAGAGGCAAGGAGGGCGCGACTTGGTCTCATGTACTTTGGACGGGTTCTCAGTCCCTGGGAAATGGACATCACGCGTGGCGAAAAGGAAGGAGGGCCTGGCTGAGATGGATGGACGCGGTGGCTGCAACAGTGGGCTCGCACAGAGCGCCTGTGAGGAGGGTGCAGGACGGGCGGTGTTTGCTTCTGCTGTGCGCAGGGACTTCGGGAGTTAGAACTGACCCCATCACTCTTAACAACCACGACAAGCAACTGGCCAGGCAGCAGCTGTGATTTCTAAGTGAGGAGGAGCACGGATGAGACTTTGGGGGGTCTGGCAACTACCGACCTTGACATGAAAGGCCGTGATTTTGCACGGGGACCAAAGTCACAGGTACCACGCGAGGGTTTGCCATCTGCGTCCCTGGGATCAGAGGCTTACTTTTCTCCCCAGCTAAATTCATGGAACGATGAACTCCATCCACGTGGTGCCTACGGACGCCAGGTTACTCACTCGCTGCCGTTTGAGACTCATGGCGACATCCTTGCGGGAGTAGAAAACCTCATCTTTCTCCTGAGGGGTGGCTGCTGAGTTTGAACTGCTGACCCTGCAGTTAAAGCCCAATGAGTAACCCACTCTGCCCCGGAGGGGGGAGGGGTCCAAGAGCAAGAAAAAGATGGTTTCCCTAGCTGAGGATCCACCTCAGCAAGGTCACTGTCAGGACCCACTGAGGGAAAGGACAGGGAGGCCTGGCACAAGGCTGGCACACGCCGGCGCGCTCAGTCTGCAACGCCTACTTAAAGGCCACCTTGGGCTTCCCTTGTCTCTCGGCTGCCTCTCTACAGAGCCCTCTGGAGTGGGGCGGCTCGCATTTGAATGAGATCTTTCCAGATCACTGCTTCTTGGTCTCTCTCTGATTCCCACTTGAGGTAGCAGCTGTTCACAGCTGGGCAGGTCTTCCCATGCCCTGCCCCCACCCTGCTGCAGCTCTGAGAAAGGGTCTCCCCTCCCACCCTCAGCCCAGCTAATCCAGCCCTGCCCAAGTCCATGCTGGGCGAGGTGGGGCCGAGGGGAGGCTCCAATGGCTCCCCACCCCCCTTTTCTTTCTTCTTCTTCTTAATGGTCCACCAAAGCCAAGTTGCAGAGTCCATTGTGAAGGGAGCGAATTCCAAGAGCGTGAGTTTCTCTGTGGTTCCCGGACAGGTTTGGGCCAAGACAAACCGGGGAGGTGCCAGCAGCAGTTGCTTACACAGTGGAGCTCCGAGCTGGCTTCCCCCAGAGCGCTCTCCCTCTCCTTCCACCCAGTGATTAAAGGCCAGCCTGGGCCTCTCTCCTTCCCCTCCTTCCCCACTCTGTACCCTCTTGGAAAGGATCTACAAAGTCCCTCATGTGCCTCGAAGAGGCTGGAGCCTTGTGATTTATGCTCAAGCGCCGAAACGGCCCCGGGAAGCCTGGATGACTGGAATGGAAAGCTGAGCAGGGTAAGGGCTGGGGGCAGGCAGTCCCTTGGGTGGGCCTTGTGCCTTGGCATGACCCCCATCCGAACGGAGCCATGCGCCCCCACCCCCACCTGGAGCCTGTGTGGTAGAGGAAAGGAGAACAAAGTACTCTGAGTTTGGAAAGAAATTGGCCACATCTGTTCTTCCTGAGGTGCCTTCCATCCGGAGTCTCCTGGCCATTTCAGTCCCCACATGCTACCAGGAGGGGGGACTTCAGAAGTCACTGCCATGAGTCGATGCCGACTCATAGGGACCTTAGAGTCAGGTGACCAGATTTTATCATTGGTAAAGCGGGACACCATTCATAAAACTCATATCCTGATGAAATAGCCACATGGCAGCAGAAAACCGCATACCCTAGCTTGTCGTGCATTCTTTCCAAAAAGGGGGACATCTGGTCACCTTACCTTAGAGGACAGGGCAGAGCTGCCCCTGTGGGTTTCAGAGACTGTAACTCTTTATAGGAGTTTAAAAAAAACAAACCACCCTGCCTTTCCTTCCATGGAAAGGCTGTTCGTCTCAAACTGCTGACCTCTCAGCTCGCAGCCCAACACATAACCACTCTGCCACCAGGGCTGTTCTGGGTACACGGTGGAACGTTCAATCCAGGCCGTAGGTTGGGTGGTCGGCTGTCCACCACAGGGTCGGGAGTTGGAGCCCAATGGCCGCCCTGCAGGAAACGATGGGGCTTTCTGCTTCTGGGGGGATTTATGGATTTAGAAACCTGCAGGGGCAGTTCTACTCTGTCCTATAAGGTTGCTGTGAGTCTGAACGGACTAGATGGCGGTGAGTTTGGAGTGAGTTTTGGTTCGCACTGGAGGTGCCCTGCTGGTGCTAGGGGTTAAATAAACACTGGGCTGCTAACCTCCAGGTTGGGGGTTCAAACCTATCAGCCACTCAGCAGGAGATAGACGAGCTTGTCAAGATTCCCAGGCTCAGAAAGAGTGCTACTTCATCCTGTATGGTTGCTATGAGTCAGAATCAGTGGGTTGGTTGGCTGGCTTGTTTGTTTGTTTACTGGCCCACATCCCTGAGTGGTGCTCACCTAAAAGTGGGTGATCAGAGCCACCACCCCCTCCCACAACCCCGGCACTGTGGGAGAAAGGTCTGTCTCTATAAAGATGGCAGGCAAGAGAGCCCGGGTGCTGGTGGGCAGGGCAATTCTACTCGGTCATGCACGGGGTCCCCATAGATCGAATGCGACAGTGAGTTTGTTTGGGGATCTAGCCCAGGGTGGGTGAAGTCCACACATGTCAACGGAACAAACTACTTTTTAGACTAGAAGTGAGAAGTCTCCCTTTGGGCCATTTGGCTCTCTTGGATGTCTTCCCTATAGACCCGGAGTTCCTATTTCTGTGAAAACTGGCTTTCATCTCCAAAACGAAACTGCTTGAAGGTGTCCATTTCCCTCACTAGACCTCGAATGCATGAGGGAGAGGACTGCCCTCCCACCTTTTCTCCCACGAGGAGGTACTGAGCAGCTACCCAGTACCACCGTGGTCTCCCTCCCCTCTCTCTCACTAACACAAGTCTGTCCGCTCTTTCGAGCTCGGTAAGCATGGCAGCAATGACTTCGTGACTAGGAAGATGGCGTTTGACTTGGGGCTCCAGCAAGTGGGCCCAGGTTTCAGGTCCGCCCTGAAGGCTGCAGGTGTGGCGTCCATCTCAGAAGGGCCATAGCAGGTAGCAGAGAAGTAGGCTGGGCAGAAGTCCTCATGCAAGGCCTGCACGTGAAATGCCAGGCTTGGATCCATCTCAGGGTGTTTTCCAGCTTTCGAGTCTCAAGATGCTTGGGAAGCATTTATCCTCAATCCGATGAAATCAAGGGCTTCCATGAAAGACTTGTGGGGACACTGGTGGCATGTCCTGGCTGTATCTTCCTGCGTCTAGCTTGGAGTTGGCCGTGTTGTTTTGTGTTCAAAGATCCTCCCGTGGCTCCCAACTGCTCATCACATCCCATGTGAGTGTCTCTCCTTGGTATTCATAAGAAACACAACCTGTCCACAGACCCACCTTCCTTCTCAAGGTTCCGTGTTTGGGATTCACCCCTCTGGCCAAGCTACTCTCCTCCCTGACCTTGAGTTGCCTCCGGGCCTTTACTTAGGACCATCTCTTGGAGGCCCCTTCCCTTTCATTGGTGACTTCTAACTCTTAGGATCTCATAAAGTTTCTCAAGAGTCGGCCAAATCTAAATTGATGTAAATTATATGTGGAGAGGCAAGGGCAGACCTCCTCTGACTACCCAAGGGGGAAAGAGGACTAGCAGCATCAAGGCTGATTCCTATGCTGCAGGGGTCAGACATGCCCCCGCCCTCTTTCTTCCTCTGCCAATTCTGACACAAACTATCCCTGTCACGTCACTCCAGTTGTTTCAGCTGGGCTTAAAAATTCATCGCAACGGCCACAAAGAGATCACAGGCCACACTCAACAACGACGAGGCTTCGTTGGGAAGTTAACAGGTTACTATTCAGGATCAGAAATACTCAAGACACAGTTCTATAAAGGCCAGGACAGCCTCTTCCCAGCCTTGCCCACAGCCGGGTCTCTCTCCGGTCTTTGGCTTCTTTGCCCTGCTTGGGCAATGTGACAAAGCTCTTTTAGGGCTGCCGATAAAATCCCAAAGGACACACCACTCCGCCATAAGCCTCAGTTCAGAGGCTCTCAGCTCTAGCACTGGGGTCAGCAACCCTAGCTCCCCTAATTAAGTGTCTGGGGGTACCCCACCCAGGAAGTGATCATTAATCTCACTTGCTCCATGGGCTAGGAAGCCCATCATTCTGCCTTGGGATCTGGTTCTTGGTTCTGTTATTACCACTCCTCTGTTGCTTCTCTGGTGTCACAGCTTTCTGTCCCTGGATCAAGGGTGTTGTTCTCATGGTTCAAAGGATGCCCGCCGCTCCTGGCTCTCCTCTCTTGATGGTTGTGCGAACTCCTTCGGTTGCTGAGATGGCCCCTTTTATACCCAGGATGATGGCAAAACAGACCAAGGCCTACACTAGAGCTTTGAATAGATTTTTAAAAAAAAGAACACTTACTCCTGGAATTAAAAAATATATACATAAGTATCCACAATTGCACACCTAATGAAAAACTGTGACCATTTTGGCTCATTTTCTTCTAGTCTTTTGTTGTATTCTGAGCAAAGTTTAAAAGGATGAACTACATAGTTTCACTTATCAGTCACTTACAGTTGGCTATAGAGATCGTTTCTAATCCTTCACCATAATATACATGTTGTGAGGAACATCCTGTAATTAATTTTTTAAAGCACATCTTTAATTATTTCCTTGGGCTAAATTCCTAACAGTGGAATCACTGGCATGAAAGGGTTTTTGTTTTGTTTTGTGTGTGAGGATGTGGGTCGAGGGCGGCCAGGAGAACCACCACATGGACATCCAAATCCTTCGGTGAGTCCAGGGAGTATACTGGGCGGGAAAGTGTGGATCCTCATCTTTTCCTTTGGAATTGGCCCTACCCTCCTTGTAGCCTGCTAACTGAGTGTTCCTCCCCAACATCAAACTTCTAGGACTTCTAGAAGGCTCCTTAAAGTCAATCTGCAAAGCCCCAATCCTGCTAGACATCTCAGCTGATGGCTAAAAGTTGCCACCATGTGTGTGGGGGTTAGGGTTGGGAGGGGGATGTCTGAGGATTTGGGAGACAGTTCCCCCTGGGGATTTTTCTCTCTTCTGTGTCCATCCTCCCCCATCCTCGTGGACACATGTGATTGACTGCGGTATTAAGAAAGTATGTATGACACAATGTTTTTTTAGCTTTTCCCAAAGATATTTATATCACGCAAATGGCATGCTGGCTCACCCCCCCCCACCACCACCTTTTCTCTCCCCTCCACTAAGAATGAATAAATCAATTGTCCTAATCAAGCTAATGGAGAGGGCATGGGCTGGAAAGAGATGAGGGGGGGCTCTTTGCCTGAGCCTGTTGCTCCCTGATGGTGAGGGGCAGGCGCTCTGGAAGAGCCCCTCGTGGGTCTGGGTGTGGCCATGTCTGCTGGACAGTGATTCCACAGGATAATGCTGGTCGGAAGCATTCGGAGTTTGTTGGGAGAAAGGAGCTGTATGAATTTTTAATCCTCTATTTTCAGCTCTTTGGCGAAGGGCTGTAAACACAGAGAACTGACCACGGCCTTTTAGAGGACACACTTTCTGCTTCACACCGTCCCGCCGATGGGACCTGAGGGATGACCCTGAGTGTGGGGCAGATGGAGTTGGCTGTGAGTGTAGTTATTACATGAAAATGAATGGCTGGGTAAACACAGGGATCATCCTGGGGCACTGGGGTCATGTTGACACCCAGCAAACACACTGCAGCCTGAAACCCACGGCAGCCTTGCAGGGCACATGCCACACGAATCCAGCTGGGACTTCGAGTCCCTCACCACCACGTAGGTCCCTATTCGGGAGGAAGTGGTTAATGGATATCAACTCTGTAACCGGAACTCAATCCCTCTCTAAATTCTCATGGGCAGGGCAAATCTTTCTTTCGGCTCCCAATTCACCGAGTTGCGTGACTGAGAACATGAAAGACCAGAGCAGCTAGGCAGAGGGGGAGAGAACTTGGAGGGCAGTGAGACACACCCAGCCAGAAGTACGGAGTGGGAATGCAAAAAAATGGTGTGGCCGCTGTGGGAAATGGCTTGAAGATTTCTCTACAAGTTAAGCACCAGTGTAGCAAATGACCCAGCAGTTCCGCTCCGAGGTGTATGCCCCAAAGGACTGAAAGTAGGGGCTCAAACAGAAAACGGTACATGGATGCTCACAGCAGCATTATACACAATAGCCAAAAGGTGGAGACCACCCCAATGGCCATGGATGGATGATTGGATAAACAAATACAGCCTTGTCATGGAAACCGATTCCATCACAGAGACATATGGTTCTGTGAGACGTAAAATCACTAACCAAAGTCAGAACCAACTGGGTGGCCCCGTTGTAGGCCGTTGTGTGCAGGTGGGTGCTGGTCTGCATAGCTCTCTAGCTATCCCCTCAGAAGTCTGGGAGACCCCAAGAAGCCATCAAGTCAGGGCCTGGCAGGGGAGGCAGTCACACGAATATCCCAGCTTTTAGGAGGCAGGTCCCTTGACTGGGTTTTCCAGAAATGGTGAAGTCACCCGACAAAAATCCAGAAGACTCCAATCTGACTCTGAGCGACCCCCCAGGACAGAGTGGAACAGCCCCTGTTTGTTTCCCAAGTTTGTAAGCCTCTGCTGGAGCAGACAACCTCATCTTGGGGTTAGCAGCCCATCTCTAACCCACCGGGCCGCAGCCACGGGGCTCCTGAGGAGGAGAGAAGACTCGAATAACAAACTTAAAATTTTTTTAAAAGGTGCCCCGCCCCCATGTTAGCGCAGGCCACGCCCACTCCCTCCCGGTTACTTGAGAAGTTAAGAGAGGGCTCTAGACAGACCGCGTGGGGTGGAGTTGGAAATTGGCCGACTGGGGAGACTCACGTGAGACTGAACCCCCCACGGCCCGCCCCTTCTTCCCACACCCCTTCCTGGACCGCTGAGCTTTTGCCTGCTGAGTATGGTACGATTTTAATACGTGCGCTGCTGGGCTGCAGGGCACCGTGCGTCTGCACTTCCTCCTGGGGGGTTGTCTGTATTGAGGCGTCAGGAGCGGAGCGGTACTCCCCAACACCACGGTTCGACTCCTAGCCCAGCGCCGAGGGCGCAGAAAAGCTGGGGACTGGGTGGAAGGGGACACCCTAGCGCAGGGCTGGCGCCAGATCTGGGACCGACTTCGATTCTGCCCTTTGCTCAAACAAAGGGAACTTTTAATTTGTTTTTTCAGACGCCCTTTGCAAAACGAATCGAAAGACGCTGGGTCCTATACATCTGATCGGAGGCATCTTGGAACAAAAAAGCAAAGTGAAGTTCTGGGCAGCGCGCGCGCGCGCACACACACACACACACACTCACATACGCGCGCACCCCTCCTTCGCTTTTCCCAAATGGCTCCACTCCTATTACAACTCGCCGCGGCCCCTCCCCCACGCCAGCCCAGCTCTCCTCCGCCGTGGAAGGAGTGTGTGTGTTCTGCGTCCCCCAGCCCCCGTGGGGGACCTCCTAGATTGGAGTGCGGAGGGGAGGGGTCATGGAACGAAGAGCCGGGGAGAACAAATTAGATAATCAAAAGAATTATAGTAATTGCTTTCACTTTCCCAGAGCCCTGCTCCGCGGATCCTCTCCCCCGCCCCTTCCCGGGCCAGCTCGCAGTCTTTTGGGAAGCCGAGGTCTCGCCGACCCCTCCCCTCCCCCAGGCCTTCCCTGATCCCCGCCCCTCGCTCCCGGGTTCCCTTCTCCCTGTTTTCTGGTGTGCTGGAACGTTGAGCGGAGTATGATGAATGATCACCTGTCACGGCTTGTTTATTATAATGCAGGCAATCAATTACACATCCCCAGCGCTGGCCGGCCTGCAGGAAATTTATATGCTCAGCACAAACCGATGTGAAAATGGAATCTCATTTGCCAAATGCCTCTCTCGCCGTACAGCACGATTACAGTCTGTGTTTGTTTCAACAGTCGTGTACAACTGACAGTGCCATCATTTACTGCCGGGCGCAGGGCGCGTTACTCTAAGGCTTTATTTATTGTGGTACGAAGGCCGGGCGCAGGCAGAGGACAAGGGTGTCTGTCTCTCCGGGATGCCACCCTGTTAAGAAGTGGGCGGGCTGCCCTGCAGTCTCAGCCCAGCACCCCGCCCCCTCCACGGCCTCCCAGTGGCTCCGGGGGCAGGTCTCCAAGCCCCGCCCTGGGGAGGTGCTTCTGGGTATCTGCAGTCACAGGTTCTCAGGTCCAATGGACAGGGAGTTCGAGTTCGGGTTTGCTCAGTTCTAGGGGTGTGGCCACAGAACCAGGGCCTTGGCTCTCCTTGTACTACCTCTCAAAGACGAGGGGGGGGGGGGATTTCCTCCAGGAGGTACAAACCTCCTGCCCTCACTGCACTCAGCTACTAACAGAAAGGAGGTTCGCCACCACATAGAGGGGCCTTGAAAGAAAGAGCTGGCGATCCACTTCCCCAAACCTTGCCACTTACAGCTCTGTGGAGCACCGTCCTGCTCTGACATCGATCGGGTTGTCATGAGCAGGAGTCCACAAGATGGTAATAACTGTCTTTTCTTTAAACCGCCCCCTCACCAGAATACAGCGCGGACAAAGGTTAGTTCCCATGACCGCAGATGCTGACGTCAGATGGCTCTTGGCTGAAAGCAGAGAATACCAGAAAGATTTTTATTTGTGTTTTATTGACGATGGCAAGACATTCAACTATGTGGGTCATAACAAACTAGGATATCCTGGAGAAGAATGGGAATTCCGGAACGTTTCATTGTGCTCATGGGAACCTATTCACGAACAAGAGGAAGTTATGTGAACAGAACAGAGACTCTTGCATGGATTTAAAAACAATTTTTTAATCATTTTATTGGGGACTCTGACAACTCCATCCATTGTGCCAAGCACTAAAAATTCTTTTCAAGGTGTGTGTCATGTTGGTATCCCCTCACCACACTTACTCAATCTTTATGTGTGCACATAATCAGAGAAACTGGATTATGTGAAGTAGAATGTGGCATCTGGGTTGAAGGAAGTCTTAGTAAGAACTTGGCAGTGTCCAGATGGTCCAGCCCTGCTCGCTGAAAGAGTGGCGAACTTAAAGCACTTGCTGGTGAAATCAAAGATTGCAATCTTAAGCATGGATTAGGACTCAAGTAAAGAAACCCAAGCTTTCCCCAACTGGACCAATATGTCACATGATAAATGGAGAAAAAGACAGTCAAGGGTTTCCCCTTGCTTGGATCTTCAATCAATGCCCACAGAAGCAGCAGCCAGGAGATCAAAGGATGCCTTGCCCTGGGTAAATCTACTGCACCAAACCTCTTTCATGTGTTGAAAGGCAAGGATGTCACTTTGATTGGGGTGCGCCTGACCCAAGCCCTGGCATTTCCAGTTGCCTCCTATGCATGTGAAAGTTGGACGTGGACTAAGGAAACTGGAAGAAGAGTCAATGTGTTTAATTATGGTACTGGTGAGGAATATGGCAAAAGAACCAACAAATCTGCCTTGGAAAAAGTACAGCAAGAATGTTCCCTAGAAGTGAGGGCATCGAGACTTTGTCTCACATGTCTTTTGGACACGTATCAGAGGCATTCCCTGGAAGAGGCCATCACACCTGGTAGAGGCGCAGCGGAAAAGAGGAAGACCCTCCACAAGATGGATTTGACACAGTGGCTGCAACAGTGGCTCAGACATAAGAACAGTTGTGAGGGTGATGCAGGATTAACGGGTGCTTAGTGCACTGACTGGACAGCAGTTAATATAACTATTATTTGTAGTTACAAACCAACCACTAAATCCAATGATGAATAAATTGAAGAATTCTACCCACTTCTTCACCTTACCTCCCAATTTTCTGGTCTCATCTACCCACTTCTTTAGTCTTAAATGGATCAAACGTGCAATCAAGATGCATTCATTGGGAATTACTAGTAATGCAACATTGGAAACAAAGTAAA
The DNA here is from genome assembly GCF_000313985.2 of Echinops telfairi. Lineage (NCBI taxonomy): Eukaryota > Metazoa > Chordata > Mammalia > Afrosoricida > Tenrecidae > Echinops > Echinops telfairi. The sequence continues at coordinate 6,550,116 of NW_022111312.1, forward strand.
GAGCAGTAGTGGGGAAATGGGACCTTGGTGAAAGAAATGAAGCTGGCAATCCCACGGCAGAATTTTTCAAGACCACTAACTTCTTCATTGCAAATATCCCTTTTCAACAATGCAAATGGTGACTATACATGTGGACCTCACCATATAAAATACACAAGAATCAAATTGATTACATCTGTGGGAAGAGTCATTGGAGAAGTTCAATGTCATCACCCCAAACAAGTCCAGGGACCAACTGTGGAGAAGACCAACAACTGCTCATAGGCAAATTAATGTGAAAGCTGAAGAAAATTAAAACAAGACCAGGATAGCCAAAATATGGCCCTGAGCATATCCCACCTAAATTTAGAGGTCATCTCAAGAATAGATTTGATTAATTGTACTCTAATGACTGAAGACCAACTTGTGAGAGGACTTCAAGAACATCATACATGGAGACAGCAAAAGGTCATGAAAAGACCAGAAAGAAATAAAAGACCCAAATGGATGCCAACAGATTCTGAAACTTGCTCTTAAATGTAGAGTAACTCATAATAATGGAAGAAACGATGAACTGAAATCACTGACTTCAAACGGCAGCTCAAGAAGACAAAGCAAAGCATTATGATGAAATGTGCAAAGACTTGGAGTTAGAAAACTAGACAAGAAGGGTATGTTCAGCATATCCCAAGCTGAAAGAACTGGGAAAAAAATCAAGCCTGAGTTGCAATATTGAAGGATTCTTTGGGCAAAGTATTCAGTGATGCAGGAAACTTCAAAACAAGTGCAAATGGATACACAGAACCACTGTACCAAAGGGAGGTAGTCAACAGTCAGCCATTTCAAAAGGTAGCATATGATCAAGAACTGATAGGATTGAAGGAAGAAGTTTAAGCTACACTGAAAACTCTAGCATGTTATTATCTCCACAGCTCTGTCTAAACAAGATAGGCCGGATGAACAATCTGGAGGAGAAAACAACGGGACCGACAGTTCCAGGGGTCATGGGATAGTAGGAGGTAGGGGGAAAGGAAGTGGTGTTAACAAACCCAGGGACAAGGGAACAACAAGCGATCCAAATTGGTGGTGAGGTGGGAGGCCTGGTAGGGCATGATCAAGGGTAATGTAACAAAGAGGAATTGCTGAAACCCTGGTGGGGACTGAGCATGATGGTGGGTCGGATATCCTGGAGAAGAATGGGAATTCCGGAACGTTTCATTGTGCTCATGGGAACCTATTCACGAACAAGTGGAAGTTATGTGAACAGAACAGAGACTCTTGCATGGATTTAAAAACAATTTTTTAATCATTTTATTGGGGACTCTGACAACTCCATCCATTGTGCCAAGCACTAAAAATTCTTTTCAAGGTGTGTGTCATGTTGGTATCCCCTCACCACACTTACTCAATCTTTATGTGTGCACATAATCAGAGAAACTGGATTATGTGAAGTAGAATGTGGCATCTGGGTTGAAGGAAGTCTTAGTAAGAACTTGGCAGTGTCCAGATGGTCCAGCCCTGCTCGCTGAAAGAGTGGCGAACTTAAAGCACTTGCTGGTGAAATCAAAGATTGCAATCTTAAGCATGGATTAGGACTCAAGTAAAGAAACCCAAGCTTTCCCCAACTGGACCAATATGTCACATGATAAATG
>NW_022111312.1:6552346-6556994 GCF_000313985.2 Echinops telfairi
GGGAGGGAGGGGAAAAATGAGGATCTGATGCCAGGAGCTTAAGTGGCGAGCAAATGTTTTGAGAATGATGAGGGCAATGAATGTACAAATGTGCTTTACACAATTGATGTATGGATGGATTGAGAAGAGTTGTATAAGCCCCTAATAAAGCAATTTTATAAAAAGGAAAGAAAATAAAGTTACTAATTAAATAGAAAAAAAGGTAGCATATGATCAAGAACTGATAGTACTGAAGGAAGAAGTCCAAGCGACACTGAAGACTCAAGCAAGAAAACAGGCTTGAGGAATTAATGACATGCAATCATTTACTAGTCTATGACCAAAAAATGGGGACAGCAGCTACCTGGCCACCTGACACGAAGAGATCCTTATTTGTGCCCATTCCTAAGAAAGGTGACCTGATAGATGAAAAAATTATCCACCAATATTTTAATCAAGTAAAATTTTACTGAAGGTAATTCAAAAACAGTTACTGTAGAGCATCAACAGGAAGCGGTGAGAAAATCAAGCCGTATTCAAAAGAGAACGTGGAATGAGGGTTATCATTTACTGATGTGACATGGATCTTGGCTGAAAACAGAATGCTAGAAAGATAATTTCTTGTGCTTTACTGACTATGTAAAGGCATTCATTAGTATGGCTCAGACATGATAAATTATGGATACAGTGGGGATTCCGGAACACTTTATCTGTGCTCACGTGGAACCTGTACACAGATCAAGAGGCAGTTGTTCTAATAGAGCAAGGGATACTGCATGGTTTAAGATTAGGAAAGGTGTGTGTGTACCATGGTTCTATCCTTTCACCACCCTTATTCCGTTGGTGTGCTAAACAAATAATTCAAGAAGGTGGGCTGTATGTAGAAATGTGGCATTGGGATTGGAGGAAGGCTCATCAGCAGTTTGTGATATGCAGATGACACACATTGATTGCTGAAGCCAAGAGGACCTGAACCACTAATTGATGAAGGTCAAAGACTAGATCCTTCAGGATAGATTACAACTCAACACGAAGAAAACAAAAATCCTCACAACTGGCCTGGAATTCTCAAGGATTTCATTCCACTGGGATCCACAATTAATGCTCACAGAAGTAGTTGTCAAGAAATCAAACAATGTATTACATTAGGCAAATCTGCTGCACACAGCCTATTTAAAATGTTAAGGAGCAAAGATGCCATTGGAGGACTACAGTGCACCTGCCCTAAGCTATGTTATTTTCAATGACCTCATATTCAGGCTCATATCTAGACAACAAATAGGAAAGACCACAGAGCAATGGGTACGTCTGAATGACGGCGTTGGCAAAGACTACTGAAAGGACCATGGCCTACCAGAAGAACAACCAGAGCTGTCATGGAGGGAGTACACCAGAGTGCTCCTTGGAAGCAAGGATGGCGAGACTTCATTTGACATGTTCTCAGGGGACATCAGTCCTTGAAAAAGGACACCATGCTTGGTAAAGTAGACGGTCAGCAAAAAGTAAAAAGGGAGGAAGATCCAGGATGAGTCACAGTGGCTATAACATGGGCTCAAGCGCGACACCAATGATAAAGACGGCATAGGGCCAGACGGCGTTTCATTCTATTGTGCACATACATGGTCACTAGGGATGTGTGCTGGTGACTTCACAACACCTACCAATAACAAGACTCATCCCCCGAGCACATGGCCCAAAGTGTTATTGTTAGGTACCATTGGGTCAGTTCAACTCAAGGGACCCTATCCACAACCAATCGAAACACTACCCAGGGCTTGGCCCTCCTCACTCACAACTGTTTTCATGTTTAAATCCAGTGTTGCAGCCACTGCGTCAATCCATCTCCTCGAGGGTCTTCGTTTTCTCTGACCACCTATGTGACCAAGCATGATGTCCTCCTATAGTTGATGGTTATTTTATGACCGTGTCTTGTGCTTGTTTATTATTTCATATATATACAGATACAGACACGTAATGGCCTCAAGCAAGTAAGGATGGTGAGGCTTTCTGTGGACACGGCATCAGGAAAGACCTATCACTCGCAAAGGACATCCTGTTTGGTAACGTTGCGGGTCATCCAAAATGAGGGAAACCTCCGAGGAGACAAATTGACACCAGAGCCACAACACTGGCCTCAAACATACTGAGTCTCCTGACGATGGCGCGGGACCCTGTAAGGCTGTGTTCTTTTGTTCTCCCTCAGCCACCATGAGCCAGAGCTGGCTTGATAGACAATCAACAACATTTGCTTCACTGTTATCTCTAGTGCTCATGCGTCAGCTGCTAAGAGGAAGCACATCGGTCAATTTCTGTATCCCTAGCAGCTAGCCTAGGACCTGACACCTTCTCATTGCTCAGCAAATACTGGTGAATGAATGGGTGCTGACAAGTAGCTCCACTGTTTCTGACCCCTACAGAATCAGGCTACCCCCTAGGGGCCAAGCCCTGCCTGGGGTCACGGACACCGTGTGTACACAGTATGCCAGAGACTTCTCCCTCCTTAGATCACTGCTCCTGAAATACGCTCCCGGCCTCTCTCATACACACATGCTCTCAGCAACCTATCCAGCCTCCTGCTGGCACAGGTGCCACGCTGCCTTGAAATCTCTGCTGCCCATTCCATCTGAGACTATGGCCTCCTAATGGACCGGGAGGTGGTGTCTCTTCATCTTTGGGTCCCCCAAATCCCCAGTGTGGAGCTTGCCTCAGAACAGGTCCTCTTCCATCAACTCATCAATGAATCCATCTAGACTAGTGGTTCTCAGCCTTCCTCATGCGCGGCCCTTCATACAGTTCCTCATGTGGTGGTGACCCGCCCAAGTATAAAATTATTTTTGTTGCTACTTCATCACTGTCATTTTGCTACTATTATGAATCGTCATGTAAATATCTGAGATGCAGGATGTATTTTCACTATTACAAATTGAACATCATGAAAACATAGTGATGAATCATAAAAACGATTTTGTGAAATATTTCTTTCTAATGACATATAACATTTTGTCTTGAAGCATGGTGTGGCATGGGTAACAGTCTTCACGTCGGGTATCTGCATGTGGGCGGACCGCCTGGAGACAGATAGAGGAGCGGTGTCTCGGTTCCTAAGACCACTGGAAATCTGTGTTTTCTGATGGTCTTTGGCGACCCCTGTGAAAGGGTCATCTGACCCTCAAAGGGGTCGCGACCCACAGGTTGAGAACCACTGACCTGGATGGCATTTTCTGAGCACCAATGTAAAGAGCCCTGGTGTCACAGTGATTAAGTACTCAGTTACTACCTCTAAGTTTGGCCATCGGTCTGATCTTGTCTCTCAAAGGGAGAAAGACCTGCCAAGTTGCTCCAGTGTAAAAAAAATAAAATAAATATATATTTTTAAAAGAACCTGAACCAAACCCACTGTCTATTACATCTCCTAGCAATGCTCTGGGACAGAGGAGAACTGCCTCTTTCAAGGTTGTAAATCTTTACGGGAGCAGAATGCTTCATCTCTCTCCCGCAGAGCAGACTGGTGGAGTTGAACTGCTGACCTTGTGTTTAGCAGCCCGACAAGTAACCTACTATGTTACCAACCCTGTAGGTACTCAGTTCTTCTCTGACACACGGTGTCGGTATGAGTTGAAGTCAACTCACTGGCAACCAACAACAGTAACAGTGTACAGAAGACAATTTACACTGGATCAGGGGGAGAAGGATGATTTAAAGAGGGAAAGATGAGTCAGTGACGTGCTGATTGTGGTCAAGTGATTGGAATTTATGGACGGGCTATTTTTTATTCATCTAATTATTAGTTAAAGAAACCCTGGGTGCAATGAGTAAGCATTGAATTGCTAACCAAAAGGTCAGCAGTTCAAATCTAGCTGGCAACCTGTTCTTAAACTAATTACAGTCTAGGAAACTGGATGGGGCACGTCTACCCTGGTGGCATGTGTGTGTGACGGCTGTGACAGGGCAGGTGGTGTGCAGGGCTCTCTGTGTTGGAGGCTCCAAAGAAGACCACGGTGGTGTTCAGAGACCTCTGGCTGTCAGGACCAAGAGAGGCCAGTCTGCCTGTTCCTGGAAGAACTGACTCTGGGTGTGCGCTTGGCAAGAGGTTTGCCTGGGAGCTCACCTGCCTTTGCTCCTTGGATCAATGTATCTCATCTGTTCTTCCAGGGTTCCTCCGGACTGATATGATTGCCTCCCTTGAGAATTTGGGAAGAAAGCGACCTGGCCAATGGACTGGAAGACATCAATATTTGTACCCATTCCAGAGAACGGTGACCCATCAGAATGCTCAGATGATAGGATAATTATCGTTCATACCACATGCAAGTGAAATTTTGCTGAAGATCATTCAATAATAGTTGTAGCAGTACATCGACAGGGGGCTGCCAGAGGTTCAGGCTGTATTCACAAGAGGATACGGAACAAGGAATATCATTGCTGACATCAGATAGATCTTGGCTGGAAGCAGAGAACACCAGAAAGATGTTGATTTGTGTTTTATTGACTATGCCATGACATACAACTGTGTGGATGTTAGTCCGGGTAGACTACAGAAACAAATTCATAGACACTCATATGTATAGAAGAGAGAGTTTTATAGAAATGGTAAGTGTACATTAAGAAAGCATCCCAACCCAGTCCAGTCAAAGCCCATAAGTCTGATATTAGCCCATTATGTCTGATA
>NW_022111312.1:6558303-6561817 GCF_000313985.2 Echinops telfairi
GGTACCCCCTTTCTACCCCAACTTCCCTCCACCCTCCCGATATTGCCACTCTCAGCACTGGTCCTGAAGGGATCATCTGTCCCGGATTCCCTGTGTTTCCAGTTCCTATCTGTACCAGTGTACATCCTCTGGCAAGACCTCTTTGTTTTTTTGAAGGATTGAAAATCAAGAAGGCTACTTCGAGAACTGAAGAGCGCTTGACCCAAGTCATGGTCTTTTAAATTGCCTCAGAGACAGGTGAAAGTTGGGCATCAAATAAGGAAGCTAAGAACAGGTGCAGTTAATTATGCTGCTGGGGGAGAAAAGCACCATGGACCGCCAAAGGGAACGGTCCTTTTTTTCTCTGGATGAAGTTCAGAATGCTCCTTAGAAGCAAGGATGGTAAGACTTCTATCCTTGTGCTTTGGACATGTTATCAGCAGAGACCGGTCCCTGCCACAGGACATCATGCTGGGTAAGGTAGAGGGGCAGCGTAAAAGAGGAAGGCCCGGAGGGAGATGCATGGACACAGCGGCTGCAGCAATGGGCTCAAACATAAGAAGTGTGAGGGTGGGGCAAGGCTGGGCAGTTTTTCGTTCTGCTGCACGAAAAGGCTCACTGAGTCAGAACCGACCTGACTGTGCCTAGCAACAGCACTTCCTATGGCACTTTCCTGAAAATTAATTAATACGTGCCCCACATCCTCACTACTGGCATCAAGGTCTCAGGGATGACATGGTCTGACAGGTATGTTTTCAGGTCAGCATAAAGGCTCACAGAGATACTCTGTGGATGAGAAAATGGAAACTCAAAGAAGCTAACTACCTGGGGAGTGGGTATTACGTGTCATGGTATTTCAACCCCTCATGACAAAATTCTAAATGGCCTGGACTCAAGCCAGATCAGCATCACTGAATCGAGGAATTCAAGGGCTGGATCAGCTTCAGGCACTGGATCCAGGCTTTCAACGGGCATCATCAGGAACCTGCTTCTCTTCCTTTCTTTAACCCCGCTTTTCCCTGTATTGGTTTCCGTCCTAGATTGGCTCTCTCAACCTGCTGACCCTCCATCACTTCAATCAGAACTGTAAACACAGAAACCATCCAATACCACCACCAAGACACTGACACCGTTGCTGTGGTGCTGAACCATCAGGTAGACTCCACCTCACAGGCTAGAGTAAAGTTGCCCTATAGCGTTTCTAAGGCTGTCAATCTAGAAAAGGGCAGACCACCACTTCTTTCTCCATAGAGTAGCTGGGGGGTCCAACCACTGGCCTTTTGGTTGAGAGGTGAATGCTTAACTGCTGCATCACCACTCCTTACTTACACTGGCCCTCAAACTGCATGCCACTGAGTCGACATAGCGGTGCGTATTTTGCGTCTATACTACTTGACCTCTCCCAGAGCCAAAGCCAGCCTTGCTCCTGGTTTCCCCCACTCCAGGTGCCAGGAGTGGGACTGATAGGCTGAGTGGTGGCTCTGGCAGGGTCTCATGCCCATTGCTGAGCCAATGGTCACAGCCAGGACCCAGTTAGAAGCTGGCTTCTGCAGCCCAGCTATGCCTGCCACATGGACTGAGGGAACAACGGTCTACAGAAGGTTGGGGCACTCTTACCACAAGGAGTGACAGGTGGCAGGTGGGCGAGAGACCCAGGTCTCAGGGGCAGGGAGGGGTAGGCGCCTTGCCCCACAAGTCTGCCCTCCTCATCTCAAGGGCACCCTCGGGCTCCACGCTGGCCTGAGTCTCCAGGCCTGCCTCCACAGCACGCATTCAGTCTCATCCTGAGCTTGCACAATGGGCATCTTGGCAGCTGCTGGAGAGGTGACGGAGGAGCTCGGTGCCTGGGGCAGCAGCACCCTTCCACGTCCATGTGCTATGCGGCTGGCTCTGACTCACGGCAGCCCATGTGTGTCACAGCACACCCATGCCACACGGGGTTCACAGTGGCTAGTGTTTTGGGATAGATCGCCAGGCCTTTCTTCTGAGGCACCTGAGTGGGCTCAAACCTCCAACCTTTTGATTAGCAGCAGTGGAGCATGTGAGCTGTCTGCTTGATCCAATAGCAAACATCCAGCTATTTTTGTGCCTGACTGCATCTCCGGTTCCCTCGCGTAGTTTCATTGAAACACAAGGCTCCCCTGGATATATGTAGGTTCACAGCACCGTGATGTTCTGCATCTTCTGCCCTTTCTCTTATGCATGAATGAGGAGCAAGGGCTTAACAGTGGTTCTAAACCTTCCTAAAGCCAAAACCCTTTCATACAGTTCCTCATGTGGTGGTGACCTCCAACCATAAAATTATTTTCGTTGCTACTTCATCATTGTCATTTTGCTACTATTATGAATCAGGCAACCCCTGTGAAAGGGTCGTTCGACCTCCAAAGGGGTCGCGACCCACAGATTGAGAACCATTGGCTTAGAAGAAAGAGGCAATGACTTGACCAAGATCAAGCACTGATAAATGACCTGCACCTCCTGATCCAGCTCTTGCCCTTTCCACTCTGCAGCCTTCCTGTGCGCGCACACACACACACACACACACACACACACACACACATTCTCTCTCTCCCCTTGCTTTCTATTCCTGATTTATTTAGCCAAGGACACAGACCTTACCATGTGGGGCAGCTTCCCGGAGCAGAACTTGTTTGCTATCTCCCAGCTCCCTGTACCGGGGTCAGGCAGCCACTGGGGACTCCGGCTTCTGCCAGAAGTGAGACAAACAGCCAGATTCCTGCTCCTCCCTCCCTGCCCTGTTCCAGAAGCACATCCATGTGCTTCCGTTTGGGAGGAAGTTTACAAACAGCTGCTCCCTCCGTCCATCCCGTGCCGGGAAAGCTGGGCTGAGTCCTGACACCATGGCCCTTCCGGGAATGTCAGCCTGGTGACATGCCTCACAACAGCAATGGGGGGCGGGGGGGTCGTACAACAAAGAGCTCACTTTGGGGAGGGTGCACCGTGTTCCTGGGACTGTGTGCTCCGTGTATTCTTTTGACTGGATCCACCCAGCAGCCCACTGCTTATTAACCAGGAAACCCAGGTGCAGAGCTGCAGTCACCTGCCTGGTCCTCAGCCAGATGCAAGCCCAAGGCTGCTGGAGCCCAGAGACTGCGCTCTGCAGAGGCATCAGGCCTTTGGCGGCAAAGAGACCGGTTATTGCCCACACCTATATGCAGACAGATAGACAGACAGGAAGTGCTCTGCCTCCCTTGGGGCCTGGCACCCCATTCCACCCCCCAGGGGCTTTGAGCTGAGTGGAGTCAAGCCCCAAGGTACTTTCTCTTTGGTGTCTCCCCTATACCATCTTACGCATCACTTTCAGCAAGAGCACACTGGAGGATTTCGGGGAGAGAAGGGTTATGTTACTTTGTGGGACTGGCTCAGGAGATGCCAGCGCGGCGCCAAGTCAGACAGTAAAGAAAAGCACTCCGGCCCCAAGACTAAAACTAGCTTGCTGCCACTTATTGAATGAGTGCAATTCTTAACACATTCAACTTGGCCGTCCTCCAGCCCGGCCAGCTGCTGCGTCCAG
>NW_022111312.1:6561930-6573028 GCF_000313985.2 Echinops telfairi
GGGGGGGGGAGCTCAACAAGTCTTTCTGAAGCATGAGCTGCCTACCGGGGAGCGGGGGAGGGTGTGCGCACATGTAAGGAGTTGGGAGCCCACCACGGGGGTGCGTGACACAGGACCGGTGGTGGGTTGCCGTGAGCAGGGGTGGAGATGGGGAGAGCAGATCCCCCGAAGCCAACAACAGGGCTTTTCGTGGGCGACAGGGCTGAGGTTCTCCAGGGGCCCCCTTCATGACATTTGCCACCCTGAGCGCTCCACCTCACCCTGACCTCAGCGCTTTGATTCGCATCCTTTTTCTTGAAATAAACAGACTCCTTTTTTGAAGCTCCATTTTCTGAACTGGCGCTTGGTGCCATGGACAAATTGATGTCAATGCCGCCCGCCCAACGGCCACTGCTATCCAGTTCCCAGCTTTTCTGTCAACCCCACCCCCCCACCCCACCCCAATCAAACTCCCTGAGTCCACTCAGGGGTTTCTTTTCTTTTCTCCCCACATCCCCTTGCCCTCCCATCCCCCACCCCCCACCCGGACCTGGCAACCACCAATCTGCTGCCTGTCTCCATGGATTTACCTATTCTGGATATTTCTATAAAAAGGCATCCTGCAAGATGTGACCTTCTGGGTTTGGCTTCTTTCACTCCGCTGCACGTTTCTGAGCCTCCACCACCTGGAAGGGGGACCAGGACCCCCCTCCTCTTTCGGCGGGATCCTGTTGCACTGTATGGTTTGATCGCGTTTTTGTGTTGTTGATCTGTTCATCTGCCGATGGGCATTTGGGCTGCCTCCACCTTTCAGCTAGCGGGAATTGTGCAGCTAAGTCCGTGTTTGGGAAAGGGAAACATCATCCCGCTGCTGTACAAGGGAAAGCGGTCTTTCTGGAAGGTCCAGGACAAGCGATCCACCGCCGCCCCTCAGGTTCTGCTACGTGCAGCAGGTCACTCATATACTGATACCCTTGTCGAGAGCCTGGGGCAGGGGGGAGGGGGGTTGTCTTCAGACTTGAGTTTGAATACAGACTTCATCATCTGTGTGACTCTGGGCCCAGGGCTGGCTCTCTCCTGACCTGTTTCCTGAACTGCAGGATGGTAACGCTTGTCACCGCTCCCTCCCCTAGCGGTTGGGAGAAATGAAACCTGGGGCAAAGTGAAGGCCACCGGGCAGGGCGGACACTGAGCATCTGCTAAGTGCCAGCAAATGGATAAGAAACAAATCAGAAGCACACCAGCTGTAGCATAGCGCTGTTGCCTTCTATCGGCTCTATGGGCGGTTGGGGCATGGTGGGTACAGGGTGGGCTGCAAATCCCAAGGTCAGCAGTTTGAAATCACCAGCCTGTCCATGGGAGACAGAAGAGGACTTCTGATCCTGTAAAGAGTTACGGTCTCGGAAACCCATGAGGGCAGTACTACCCTGTCCTATCGGGTTGCTAAGCAGTGAGTTTGGGTTTGGTTGGAATTTTGGTTTGGGATTGCTGGCTGGCTGGCTCCAACTCATGGCAAAGTTATGTTCAACCAAACAAAATGCTGCCTGGCCCTGCACCATCTTCCTACCGTATATACTCGAGTATAAGCCGACCCAAATGTCCACCGAGGCACCACAAAAACTGCATTAAAAAATGTGCTGAAAAACGCCGCTTCTACTCGAGTATATACAGTAAGTGTTGTCAGTGGGACCCAGTTGGTGCGGCTCTTGGGTCAATGCGTCTCCTGCAAAGTTGCTCTCATTCTCTGGGTCCTCCACCCGATGGCAGTGGATTGGGTTTCCTTGGCTTCATATTTTACCAACCCCGGCCTCCTTTCCTCGCCCTCGGTCTTTCCTAGTGACCTGAAGTGAGCAAATCGGATCTCTCCATCCTTGCTTCGAAGGGACAAGCTGGTTGCCTTGTCTTCTGAGACTTATTTGTTCGTTCCCTGGGCAGCTCATGGCACACGCGATACTCTTTGGCAATACCACAGCACTTTGGAAGCATTAAAGCAGGGATGATGATAACTATTATTTGCAAGTAAATGCTGTGTGCCAGGAACTGGGGGAAGCAGCCTGGCAGGCATTATTTCATAGCCTCCCTGGTGCGTTCTTTCTTGGCAGTACAGAACACCAATGTGCCCATTTTGTAGATCAGAAAATGGAGGCAAAGGGCAGTGGAGCCCTGATGGTGAAGGGCACAGAGAGGAGTTGAACTTCGGGAACATTAACTGACAGTGTGAGGGTGGAAAGGCTGAAAAGGAAATTAATTGCAAAATCGCTGCCTGACCCCTGGGACAAGCTCCCCTGGGCGGTTCAGTCTTCCCTGTTCTCCTGCCCACAGATCCTCTCCTTCAAGTTGCTGCTTGTCGGGTCTGCCAAGACGAAGTTCCCAGGAAGACCAGTCCCGGCCTTCACATCTTTCCTAGTTGACTCACCTTTGGAGATTCATGGGCTTCATCAGCCCCTGCTGTGTCTGTCATCCCCCTGACTGATTCTGTGTCCCTAAATCCTCCCCTTTCCCTGCAACCCAGCTTTCCCCATCCACACTGGCGCTAAGCCCCCAACACCTCCTCCAAGCAGCCTGTTGCTAATTATTCAAATCTGTGCCGAACATTTCTTCTTCTGGGTGTCTTCTTAGTCTGAGAGTTCCGCTGAAACCTGCTCTGCTCGCTTTGGGTGACTCTGTTGACATTCGAAATTCCAGTGGCATCGCTTCCGGCATCACAGCATTGCACAAGCCACCACAGGATGAAGGAATGACAAACAAGCAGTGGTCTAGCTTGGATCCACAATCAGTGCTCATGGAAGCAGCAGTCAAGAAATTGAAGGTTGCATTGCAAGGGCAAATCTGAGATCTCCTGGGAGTGTTGAAAAGCAAGGAGGTTACTTTGAGGACTAAGGGGCGCCTGACCCAAGCCGTGGTATGTTCAGCGGCCTCATCTGCATGTGAAAATTGGACATTGAATAAGGAAGACTGAAGAAGAATTGATGTGTTTGAATTGTGGTGCTGGCGAAGAAATGGGCCATGGACTGCTATAAAAGGATGAACAAGCCTTGTCTTAGAGGAAGTACGAGATCAGAATGCTGCTTAGAGGCAAAGATGGTGAGACTCTGACTTACATACTTGGGACATATTGTCAGGAGAGACCAGTCCCTGGAGAAGGACGTCATGCTTGATAAAGTAGAGGGGCAGTGAAACAGAGGAAGGCCCTCAGTGAGATGGAATGTCAGGGTGGCTGTGACCAGGGGCCCCAGGATCAGAAGGATTGTGAAGAGGAGGCGGGACTGGACAGCGTTTCCTTGTCATGGGGCTGCTATGGTGGGAACTAACTCGGTGGCATCTGTGCAAAAAACTGATCACGTCTCAAGTTCACGTGCATCACATTCAGCTGTCACTTCTTCTACAGGGGTGCAGCTGAATCGCCATCTGGCTGGGGTAGACCGCCCCACCCAGCAGTGATGGTCAGTGGGGACTCTCTTCGTTTCCTTAGGGCTATGTACCCCTTTATCATGAGTGTGGCATCTTAAAACAACAGAAGCACTTCCCGTGGTTTTCACCAGTCTGAAATCAAGGGGTCAGCAAGACCATGTTCTTCAAGGGTTCGGGGGGAGGGGAGCACCTAGGATTCTTGGCTGCACCCGCCCAGTGTCTGGTTTCTTTAAAGGTCACTCACTGGAGTGAGGGTCCACCCTAATCCAGCAAGGGAGTTCTTGGGAACATAAAGGGAAGACTGGCTTAAAAATCAGGGAAGGGGCATGTCCGGGTAGCATCCTTTCACTGCATTTATTCATTCTGTATGTTGAGCAAATAATCCAAGAAGCGGGGCTATTATGAAGTGGAGGGTTTCATCCAAACTGGAGGATGCTATAAGCTTGTCTGATGAACTTGAAGAAAACTTGAGCCTCTTGCTGATAAAGATCAGAGATGTGAGCGAGCCCTGAGTGTGGATTGCACCTTGGCCTAAGGGAAATAAAAATCCTCACAGCGGGACCAGGAAGAAATATCATGATAAGCAGAGAAGAGCCTGAAGTTGTCAACGATGTCATTTGACTTGGTTCTCCACAATTGGCACCCTTGGAAGCAGCAGTCCAGAAATTAAATGATGTGTTGTACTGGGAAAATCGGCTGCCGAAGATTTTTCTTTAAGGAGGAACATCACTGACTGGGCTAAGTCACACCTGACACGAAGTGGCCTATTTTTAAAAATTCCCTCATACGCCTATGAAAACTGTATAGTGAATTTTTTAAAACAGAAGAATTGATGCTTTGGAATTAGGGTCTCGGTAAAGAATCTTATATATACCACAGGCTGCCTGAAAAACAGACAAATCTACCCCTTACAGCCAGAATGCTCCTTAGAAGCCAGGATAGCAAGACTTTGTCTCACATATGATGGGCCAGTTATCAGAAGTGATTGGTCCCTGGAAAGAGACCTCATGCTTGGTCAAGCAGAGGGTCCAGGAGAAGACTAAAGACCCTCCATGGGATTGATGGGCACAGTGGCTGCAGCAATGGGCTCCCATGTAACAACCATTGTGGGGATGGTCCAGGAGCAGGCAGGGTCTTGTTTTGTACTATGAAGGATCGCTATGGGCCGGAACCTCCTCAATCAATAGTACCTCAGATCAACAGTTGCAACAACTAATCCAGTATGATATCATCTTACTTCTCACCTTTGTTACCTCTCTAAAGACACTATTCCAGATCAAGCCGGGTTCTGAGGTTCCAGACAAACACATCTTTTGAAAGGACAACTTTCAACCCACCACCAGTGGCTATTAAGTAAATTTTGACTTACGGTGATTCCCTGAGTGTCACTGTAGAACTAAACACTATGGGGATTTCAATGGCTGCTTTCTCAGAAAGAGAGCACCAGGTCTTTCTCCCAAGGTACCTCTCAGTAGATGTGAGCTCCAATCTTATGTCCATCCAGAAGCTGAGCACATTAACCATGTGTCCCACCCAGGGACTTCTCTAGCTAGTACGGGGTCTCCGGGTAGAAGATGCTTGGCAATCTCTGTTCCAGGTTTCTGTGTATTTGAGTCTGGTGGCAACAAACATGAAAGGGGTGGGTTGATTCTCCTTTCAAGACAGCTGTCAGCCAAGTTCTTTCAAATCTCCCTTACCCAGCCCTTAGCAGTGTCCTACAGGCTTCCAGCCACCTTCCCATCTAAAACAGCCAATGCAGATCCAAACCAGTGTACAACTTCATCGTCTCCCAGCTCAGGTTTTCTCTGAGACTGGAGAGGCCAGGAATGGCCTTGGCCACCTCTTGGCCTCCTGCTGTCCTCTGCTTCTGCATCCAAAAGGCAGAGAAGAGGGCTCCTTTCGTGGTCCATGGAATTTGGCCAGTGCCGAATGAAACCAACTTAACCAGATGTGTTTAGACCAGATGGGTGTGAGAATGCCCAGCCAGGGGCAGGTGGGCTCCACGCTTAGTCCAGGAAACTTCTTCCACCAGCATCCTGGTGTTCCCCCGAGTCCACTCTGGAACGTGTCACATGATATCCGCTACTGGAGAGTGGAAATTAGGTACACCCATTACGCATGCACAGTGAGAGAAAACACGTGTTTTTGAGTAAATACGTCAACTCTGGAACCATTGTGTGTTGGACTCAGGAAATTGGCTGCCAGACCTCTGTGGACAAGATTCAACTTGGCTGGAGGGCTGCCCTCCCTAGGCACAGCTACACGGACAGCCAAGCAGTCCACATTTTATTCTGAGAAAGGACCAGAGCAAGTATGTGTTAGTCTGGGCAGACTAGAGAAACAAATCCATGGACACACATATGTGTATAAGGAAGAGGTTTATATACAAGAGCAATTGTACATTAAGAAAACATCCCAACCCAGTCCAGTCCAAGGCCATAAGTCCGATACCAATCCATAAAGTCCTCTTCAGACTCACGAAACACATGCAATAAAGCCAAATGCAGGATGATCACAAGCCAGTGGGTAGAAAGTCTTTGGGTCCAGTGGCGTTGTAAGCATCTCAGTGCTGGCAGGGGTCTCTCTGTGGCTTCTCTGGCTTCCGAGGTATGGTTGCATCCATGTGGCTTGTCTTCTGCAGTGTCTCCCAGGGGATAGCAGAGAGAGAGGGGTGTCGTTCTCCCACCTCCAAAGGAGTAAGTACCAGATTTCCCAGAATTCTCAGGAGAAGGCCATGCCCACACAGAAGCCTCATTGGCTATCACCAGATTGACAGCCTAGACTCCACCCCTATACTCTCAATCCTTAAATTGACACCAGATTAGGTGACTACCACAAAGTACTTGTATAGGGCAAGTACTTTTGATAGCTTGTCCGTCAGTCTGTGGTGGTTTGTGTGTTGCTGGGGTGCCAGACCCTATGCCACGGGCAGTTCAGATACCAAAAAGGTTCCACCATGAGGGACAGGTGACAGCAGAGTTTCTGAACGAAGGCACACTAGGAAATAAGACCTAGAAATTGACTTCTGAAAATTAGCCGAGGAAAACCTGTTGGATCACAATAGATTGCGGTCTCACTGACTTGTTTTGGACACTCCCGTCACCAAAGGAGGGTCAGTGAGGGCGAGGGAGACCCTCAGAGACACGGACTGGCACCCCAGCCCCCACAGGGAACTTGGGCATGCCAGCGATTTTGAGGATTCAGCAGCATTGGGTAACATAAGGTCACCATGAGTTGGTGGCAACCTGGTGGCACCTAACGACTTCCACTAAAATGTATCCTTCTATATGGTCCTATCATTTATGCAAATACATTATGCAGATTCAACTATAGGAACACAGCAGAGTGACCGTAACCATGATGAGCTATATGTTTTCATATCAAATGGCCTCTAAACACTGCCCATTTTCTGGTGCTCAAGTGAAGAAAGGGGCACTAGCCAACTCATAGGGACCCTCTAGGGCAGAATGGCCCCATAGGGTTTTCAAGGCAGTAAATCTCTACAGATGCTGACTGATTACCACATCTTTCAGCAACTGGTGGATTCGAATCACCAACCTGCTAGTTTTGACCACAGCCAAGTGTTTGATCACTGCGCCACCACAGCTCCTCAAAGAAAGGGCAGTCTGCTCTGATATTGGTGGGAAACAGGGTAGTTCTAGGCTGATGGGAAGATGGCATATCAGTTCCTTGAACTCTACCTTTCAAGAGGGGCCGGGGAGGCCACTGAAGGGTGAAATTTAGGAAAAGCCAGTCTGTCCATCCGCCTCTCTCCATGTCCCATTCTCCACTCCACTCAACCCTGTACCAAAACCATGGAGAAATCTCTTTTAAAAAAAAAAAAAGAAAATCAGATTGTGTTCGTTTGATAGGGTAATTCATAGCACACATTAACTGTCTACCAAGGATCAGTGTCTCCGGTTAGCTGGCAGGTACCACACTCCAAGGACGTGGAACAGGTTAGAGGAGGCGGGGAGTCCCATAGAGACTGTTCTCTCTCCCTCTATCTCCCTCTCCCTCTATCTCTCTCCTTTATCTGACGGCATAAAAACACATGCTAGCTGTTTTATGGGGAGGTTACCCTCCAAAAAATCGGAATTTTTTTCAAAGCTATGTATTTAAAATTTTTGTACAAAACAACCTTATCACCTTCAAAATACTTTCCATTACACTTAATGCATCATTTGTCAAATCTGGGATTCCATTCTTGGGAACATTTTACAAACTCATCTGTTTGGATGGCTGACAGCACCACCTTCATTTTTTACTTCACCTCTTCTATGTCTTCAAACCGCTGAGCTTTCATGTCCCTTTGCATTCGTGGAAACAAAAAGAAGTCACACGGAGCAAGGTCTAACGAGTAAGGTGCATGGGGCAAGAGAGTCGTGCTGTTTTTTGCCAAAAAAACAAACAAAAAACGGTGCTCTGAGATGGCTGCGTGAGCAGGTACACTATCATGGTGGCAAAACCAGTCCCATCTGCCACAAATCAGGCCTTTTTTGTCACACACTGGTACGCAATCTTTTCAGAACCTCCAAATAGAAAGCTTGATTAACAGTCTGATCTGACATTTTCATCCGTTCAGGAAGTTGATGGGTGCTCACAACGAGGTTTCTCATCAATCAATTGACATTCCACCTTTTATGAAATGAGGAAAACACTCACACACTTGAGTTATTCCCACAGTGCTGTCCTTGTAATCTGTGTTCAAGATCACAACAGTTTCTGTGGCATCTTTTCCCAAGCAGGAAACAAAATTTCACAGTCACACACCGTTCTCTTAACTCAGCCAACACAGAAAATGAGGTCCGAGCGAAACTGCTTTCATAAAAAAATTCACTGTGACCAGAGAGAACCTTCCCAGGAGACGCCACCGTGTGCACTGACTCAGAGTGAGTTGCTTGATGCTCACACATGCATACTATGAAAGCTCCACCTAGCAGAGTTTTTTTCCGGTTTTTGGGGGTCCCCCCTCATATGCTGTCCCCAGCCTGCCCGCATGTGCTTAGCCCCACAAGGCAGGATCTGTTTCTCATTCATCTGTCATTCTGCCAGCACAGGCTTTGGCAGGTAAGCCAGAGCTCAATGAACGGACGCTCAACAGGTGAAAGAGTAACCTGCCAAGGGACGTTCAACAGGTGAAAGAGTAACCTGCGTAAAACACAAGCACCATGTGTACAGGTCTCACATCAAAAGTAAATAGAAAAATGTTAAGCGAAATACCCAGAGAGTAATTTAGATCTATATCAAATTTCTCTAGGAACGCCATAAATGAGATTCTATTTATGTCATGCAAAAAATTTGAAGTTTTCTATCTCACTTCCCTGGCAGCAGGCCCCAGAATCGCTCAAATTCCCTTCAAATTCTTCAGATGGAGCATCTCTTATCACCCTCCTTTCTCACGTTCCAAATATAGCTTTCACTCTTTCTGAGGAGTCCTGGCTAGCGCTGGTTGAGAGCATGAGCTCTTGGGCTTCAACTTCCTGGGTTCAAATATAGTCCTACTGCTCTCTTACTGGGAGCGCTGGTGCTGTAGTGGTTTACGAGCTGGGCTGCTCACTGCCAAGGAACCACCAGCCGCTACACCGGAGCAAGATGAGGCTTTCGGTAAATCCAAGATTTACAGCCTTGGAAACGCACAGGGGCAAGCAAGTTCTACTCTGTCACTATGCGTCGAAATGGACTCAAGGGCTATGAGGGTGGTTTTGATTTTTACTAACCTGTTATGTGATAAGTGGTCAATGGATGCAACTTCTTATTCTTATTATTCAGATCCTGTTGAGCCCTCCGATACTTTTTCTTCACTTGGCCCCTTTCCCCATTCATGCAACAAGATGAACTCCTGGGAGTTGCTGCAACAATTGGCCACAAACTTGGATCGAAACAACAGAGATGCATTCTCTCACAGTTCTAGAGGCCAGAAGTTCAAAATCAAAGTGCTGGCAGGGCCACTGTCCTGCAGAGGCTCCGGGGAGGCCCTGTCCCTTGCCTCTTGCAGTTTCTGGCAGCTGTAACTGCAGTCTGGGTTGGGTTCATTTGCCGCCTCCTCTGTGTGTCTCCTCTATTTAGGGCCCACGTGATAATCCGGGATGATCTCATTTCAAGATGGTTAACTTAATTACATTCGTAAAGATCTTTTTCCAAATAAGGTCGAATTCACAGGTTCAGGGGCTTGGGATGTGGACATATCTCTGGTGGGACATTGGGTCCCTTCCTCTTATGGGCGGGGGGCAGGGAAGTGGGCTTACACATTGTTCTTGCATATTTCCTGTTATCCCATGATGAATGAACAAGTTGAGCCACCTCCTAGTCAGGTCCTCAGGATGCAGAAGGAAATCAAGGCCGATGGCAGCAACACCCCCATGTCACTGGCGTTTATGTCGCTCTTTAAGTGACTCAGGTTTGCAAGAGCTACCTAAGCCCCAGGGGGCAAGTGCGTCTACACAGAGCAGTGGCTGTCCAAGGACACAGCCCTTCTGAGGACTGGGGATGGGCCATCCGGGGTTCTCTACCACGTGGGGTCACCTGCAGGCATCACCGGCCAGTGGTGTTGGTGCAGGTATGTTATTCACAGATATCCTGCTCCACGATTCCTGCCGCGGCTGCACCAGCAATCCAGGCGGCGGTGACTTCACCCGACTCAAATTGCAATCAGCGAGCCTCCTCGCTCATGTGTTTATCTCCCTGGAACTATTTTTGGCGTGTGTTCATAGACAGCACAGATCAGAGTATTTGGTATTTGAGATGCGAGCGTTAAAGCTGATTAAAGTTAGCTGATAATGAGCATGCCTAGAATACATGCACTGTGTGTGTGTGTGTGTGTGTGTGTGCGCGCGCGCACACACAAGTGCTTCGCTGTGTATCTGCAAAGCAGATGTCTACAAACTTGCCCTGAAGTGACCTTGCCAGTGGTGCTCCTGGATCACATCAGAGCTTCATGGGAGGAAGATGGAAATGAGGCCTGTCTCAAAATACTTTCTGTACCAGGCTCCCTGCATCTACGGCTTATCCTTCAAATCCCAGCCCTCCTCATCCAGGGCACCTCGCTTGGCCGCTCTGAACATGGTGGGGCCGGGGAACCAGAGGGAGCAAATATGTGATATCTCCAGTGCCCGAGTCGGGTCAAGCTGGCAGTGCCTACCAGCTGCTCTGTAAGAGAAAAGGCCAGGCTAACTCTTCCTCTAAGGATTTAGGCTAGGACAATTTAGCACTGACAAAATACACAACGCTCCTCTGGTTTGTTTAGGGTTTTTTAAATCATTTCGTTGGGGGCTCTTACAACTCTTATCACAATCCATCCATCCATACATGTGTCTAGCACATTTGTACATTTGTTGCCGTCATCATTCTCAAAACATTTGCTTTTTATTTGAGCCCTGGGTATCAGCTCCTCATTTTTCCCCCTCCCTTCCCGCTCCCTTCTCCCTCATAAACCCTTGATAATTTATAAATTATTATTATTTTGTCATATCTTACACTGTCCGGCGTCTCCTTTCACCCACTTTTCTGTTATCCATCCCCCAGGGAGGAGGTTATATGTAGATCCTTGTAATCGGTTCTCCCTTTCCACCCCACCCTCCCTCAACCCTCCTAGTATCGCCACTCTCACCACTTGTCCTGAAGGGATCATCTGCCCTGGATTCCCTGTGTTTCCAGTTCCTATCTGTACCAGTGTACATCCTCTGGTCTAGCCCGATTTGTAAGGTAG
>NW_022111312.1:6573833-6606064 GCF_000313985.2 Echinops telfairi
AAAAAAAAAAGATTTCGGATTGCCCTGGGGGCAATCCGGTAGGATCACTGTGAGTTGGATTCACCTGGACAACACCAAACCACCACCAGAGCACTGTGGACAGGAGGATGCTGAAAACAGCTCTTGGCTGGCATGGATGACACTGTGAGCAACTAATGATGTCTGTCACAAATGAGAAGGAGCCCGTGTGGTTCACAGGTTAAATGCACTGCGCTATTAACCCAGAGGTGGGTGGTTCAAACCCGCCAGCGGATCCATGGCAGAAAGATGTTACTGTCTGCATCAGGATTTACAGCACTGGACAGTCGACAGGTCAGTGATGCCTTGCTCTTCTGGGTCACTAAGAGTCAGGATCAACTCGATGGCAATAGGTTTGGGTAATGGGTGAGAGGGACCTTGATGGCACAGTGGTCAAATGCTCACCTGCTAACCTTAAGGTCAGTAGATCAAGCCCACTAGCTGCTCCACAGGAGAAAGCTGTTGCAGTGTGCAGTCTGCTTCAGTAAAGATTTCTAACCTTGGAAAGTCTGGGAGGTGGTCCTACTCCACCTATAGGGTCACTGTGGATCAGAATGGACTCAGAAGCAGTGGGTTGCATTTGGAGAGCACTTCTTTTTGTATCACATAGTTGGAAATAAGTAGATTGTTATGAATACTAGTTATCTATCTATCTATCTATCTATCTATCTATCTATCTATCTATCTATCTATCTATCTACACCCCTACACATCCAACAATCCAAGCCCCCACTCATCCATCCAGCTAAATATCCATTCATCCTTCCTTCAATTCATCCATCTATCTGTCCATCATTTATTACTTATAACCACCTATGCACCTTGTTAAGTAGATCCTAAGTTCCTTGAGATCTGGGATTGGAGTTTAAAGCCTTTGCTTCCCCACTACCTAACACAGAACCTGGATGTAGTGGGCACTCTACAAATATTTGTTAAGTAATTAATTTCCATTGTTTTGACTCTGAAATTAGATCAGGGCCAAGGTCTTGCTCTCTCTCTCAAACACTTAAGACTTCCCAGGGTGGACCTGGTGCTCCCGAAAGGATTGGCTGCTGGGCTTTCCCACCCACCTCTGTCTTCCCAGTGATTCTCTCTCCCGTGTGTACTGGGTCGTCTCCCTCTAATAGGACAGCCGGTAATTGTTCAGCAAGATTACCACGTCAGGCTCATCTATCAAGCTCTCCTCTAAGTAGTTTGGCTTTCCTAATGGAATGCAGTGTCCTAAACAAGAAGGGAAGCATCATAATGTGGGGATTTATGTAGGCTGGTTTCGAGCTGTGAGCTGTGGACCTGAAATGATAGTTAAATCGATGGAGAGGCACTAAGCTATAGCCTCTGAATCTGGACGTCTGTAAAACCCAATTATCGACAGCTCAGAGTGGATGTGCTGCAGATCCAGCATGCCAGCCATGATCGGGCCTCATTCTGTGTGTGTCTGTGCATGAGCATCCACATGTGTGCATGCGTGTTCACACACACACACACACACACACACACACACACACACACACACACAAAAGAGTAGTACAAGAGAAATGGAAATGTTATGACTATCTGTTTTCACAGTCTACATGACCGACCACCCCGCTAACAAAACTCCAGGTCAAGTGCTCTTCTCCACTCTGTGGATCTACTGGGGAGAAATGAGCTCTTCCAATTATGGAGAAAGGTAATTTCTCTCTGCCTTGGCAGTAATGTGTCTGGCAGTGGACCAAGAGGCAGGAAGCCTGTCTGCCACCCTAGCTCTTCACGGGCCTGCTGCTTGACCTTGGAGGTGACTTCGCCTCACAGCATCTTTGCCTCTTCATCGGTACTGGCCAACCTTTGACCGTCTCGTCCTCCTGCTCCAGTATTCATGAGATGAGTCCAGAGAGACAAGAACCAGAGAAAGGCCAAGTATAGCCCTTTCTTTCATCTTGCTACCTGTGTGGCTCACTGAGGGCATTCCTATGAATACAGGCAAAACTAGGCAGATTTGCACAACCACTTTATTCCTAGTGGTCTTGAGGCATCTCCAAGGGAACGGTCGCTTTCTCGCTTCTTTTATTGAGTGACTCCTGTTACTCCCCTCTCTTGGCAAACTGAGGGCGGCTGGCCTCCAACGGAGCCACAGAGATGGGCTGGCCTCATTCTTGCCTCGTGATTCCTGACTGCCAGCGTGAGGATCCCTGGGTCAATGTTGGCTCAGAAACCACATTTCAGGCTACTCCCCCGCCCTCCCTGCACTTCATCCTTGCTGACTTTCTTTCACCTCCTGGGACCACTGAGCTCTTTCTGGATTCAAACCACACACAGCTGTTCTCCCTGTGTGGAACACGGCCTGCCCTTGCTTCCTACCTACCCCTCAGACCTGCAGGCCGCAACATCACCATTGCAGGGAAGCCTTCTTTGACCTTCAGGTGATGTCAGACCTGCCCCCCCACCCCCTGATGCTAGGCATGGTACTTTTCCTTTGCCAAGCTTATCACAGTTGTTAATTAAATCATGATTAGTTTAATGTCTGTCTTCCTCACTAATGATGAGCTCCAGGAGGGCGAGGCCCTGTTTGTCTTGTTCATTACTGTGTACGCAGCACTGGGAGGGCACTCAATGGAAACCTGTACAATGAGTCAATGGATGGATGAATGATGAATGGATGGAAAGACAGAGGGAGGGATAAATCGACAGATAGGTAGATGGATAAATGGACGAATGATGAATGTAAATATAGGCAGCTGGAGGGTTAGAGAAATGGAAAGATGGACAAATGGATGGATGGGTAGATTGATGAATGGAGGTATGAGTAGATGTATACAAACATATTGCCATCAAGTCGATCCCAATGCACAGTGAACCTGTGGGACAGAATGGAGTTGCCCCCATATAGTTTTCAAGCCTGTAAATCTTTTCAGAAATAGATGAACACACCCTTCTCCTTTAGAGTGAGCAGGTAGATTTGAAGCATCGACCTTTTCCATTAGCAACCAGTCTCCTTCACCACGGCATCACCAGGGCTCTATATAGATGTATATACGCTTATAGATGCATATGAATATATGGAAATTAACGGCAATCTTCTCTGAGAGAATGGTCTAAGAAAAATCCAAGTGTTCAGAGAAATTCAAGGATTCAGACCTCGCCAGAAGGCACTGAACCTGATCTTTGGGTCTTAGCGATGAGCTTTCATTTGCCCTTCCACTTCCATCCCCCACGCCCCTTTGGTCTGCTCTGTGCCTGGAGATGATTCCACATGGATTGCATCACAGGCTCCCTGCCCAGTGGGCCCATTGATACAAGCAGGAGATTATAAGGAGGGAAAGAGTGGGCCTCGGGTATTTATTCTCCTAACTGCCTTGCTGTAGGGTCTCTATGGATTGGTTGCCTCATTGTTAGCAGACACCCATTGCGGTAGTTACATAATCTGTTGTCAATTTGAGACTTATTAAGAGTGAAGGGGTGGAGTTTAGCCTGTCAATCAGGTCGCAGCTTGATGACCTCATGTCAAGGCGCTAAGGAGATAAACAGCTCACTGGGCGGGACATGCTCACTCCTGTGAGACATTCCCATGGAAAAGACACATGGAGCTATGCTAGAGCCCTGGAGCTGAAGGAACCTCATGGAGATCCCTGCCAGCACTGAGACACTTCCAGTGCCACTGGATTCCCAAGACTTTCCAACCACTGGCCTGCGATCTTCCTGTATTTGGCGTCATTGCATGTGTTGGGTGAGTCTAAAGAGGAATTTATAGATTGGTATCGGATATATGAGCTAATATCAGACTTATGGACTTGATCTGGACTGGGCTGGGATGTTTTCTCAGTATTCAATTATTCTTGTATATAAAGCTCTTCGTTACACATGTGAGCATCTATGAATTTCTCTAGTCTACCCAGACTAACACACCCATCTTCTCAGAGCCAATGGGGTCGTGCACAATCCACTTCAGTCTACCTGTTCTTTGTCCACACCTTTAGAAATAGCTCCTTTATTGATAATACTCTTTAAGTGACCCAGTTGGAGTTTTCTGCTTCCTGCTGGCATGCCTACCGATAGATCATAGTATGAGGAAGAGATGTGTTGGGCTTCCATTTGGGTGCTAATGGAGAAAGAAGGGTGAGGGTGGAGGTAAGACTCGATCCCAAGCCCTTTAGTACAAAACATGCACTTGCCCTTGATTATGCCAGGAGAGGAAAAGTGGGAAAGGGTGGTCTGTGAAGAAAGGTAAGTCAGCAGATTCGGTAGTCACCAGGTACCAGGGACGTTTGTTGGTTTTGCTTACCTGGTGTCTATTCTCTGTTCTACAGGCTACAGCACCCTGCTTTTCTTGCAGGGGTCAGCTCCTTCTACACTTGGAGTCCATTTGGCTCAAGAGAACTGACCACAACGCCCAACTCTGAAGGGAAGGGGCAGGGACGGGGGATAGCCATGTGTCCATAGATGACCACACAATATCCTTGTCCACAGTGATTGATTCAAAGAGGTCAGGTGACCACAGAAGACCCAAAGAAGGTAAGCCCCAGGATGCTAAAACTACTCAGAGGATTTCTTTTTAAGGTGTTAACTTTGTAGGATATAATAAAGCTGCAACTGCTCACAACTGTCTGATCACACAGGGAGAACTTGCAAGAGAATAAAGTCATCCTGGTGGCACAGTGGAGAACCGCTTAGTTTCTAACCCAGAGGTTAGCAGTTTGAATCCACCAGCCACTCCACAGGGAAAAGCTGTGGCAATTTGACTCCATCAAAGGGAGTCCAGAGGGAAAAAGCAAGAGATGAAAAAACAGAGATTCCTAGTGCCATTATTTAAATACCTGGAGCCAGTTATGCCTGAAGCTAGACAGGCCTTAACTTTTCATTTATGTAAATCTATACACGATTTCTTGTTTGCATAAGCCAGTCTCAATATTGTTTACTTCAAAAGAGTTCTAATTAGCACATTTAATTAGCAAACTGGTCTAAATGTGATTGCTTCTTATGTGTCTTATTTATTGATAAACTTATTCATACATATTTATTGAGCACCTACTAGTAAGCTAGATGGTATCGAAATTGTGGACAGGACAGATACAATTCTTGCTCTCTAGCAACAAACACTGTGATAAGGAAGATAAACTTTCAAGAAATATCCACGCAAGTGTTTAAATACATACAGTTAATTAAGATACCACTACATACTTCACTGCCTTCCAGTTGATTCCGGCTCATAGTGACCTGGCGGCAGAATGGAACTGACCCTGGGGTTTCTGAGGCTGTGAGTGCTTACGGGAGCAGAGCCTCGTCTGTTGCCCTTAGAGCTGCTGGTGCGTTTGAAATGCTGACCTTGCAGTTAGTGGCCCACCACTTAACCACTGGATTCTCCAGCTAAAGGAAGCACCTCAAAAGATACATATGACCAAGTGGGAGGCAAGGGCGGTACCATATCAGAAATGCCATCAATGAAGTTGCCCATTCATGAACTAAAGGGAACGGAGTTGTACTTTCATCTTCTGTTGCTCTGAGGTGCTGTGGAGCCGGTGACCCTACGTGCAGCATAAGGAAACACTGCTAGGCCCCGCACCACCCGCACGATTGTTCCTGGGCTTGAGCCAAAAAAGGCTTTTGCTAACATTCAACAATAACTTTATATCTTAGAAAATTAAGAGTAACAGATAATATGCGCAGAAATTTACACCATCATTAAACTAAATAACAAGTGATCCCTATTAAAAAAGAATATTTGCTTCTGGTATAGTGCTCTTATGAAGAATTATCTTGAAAAAAAGACCGCGAAAAACTAAAAAACTCAAACTCACCACTACTGGGTTGATTCTGACTCACAGCGACCCCGTAGGACAGAGGGGAATTTCCCTCGTGGGTTTCTGAGGCTGTGCATCTTTACAGGAGCAAGAGAGTCTTTCTTATCTTTCTCCTACAGAGGCTAGTGGGTTTGAACCAGTGACCTTGTGATTAGCAGCCCCTATGCCTAACCCACTGTGCCAGCAGAGTTCCTGAAGAATTAACTTTAGGAGTGTAGACAGACGACAGTCCATCAAAAGCACAGACAATGAAGCAATACGGATAAAGGCAGAATGGTGAAATCAGGTGGAAGATGTAACAAATGCCAATGAACTGTTCGTGTACATTTTGCCATATATATATATATATATATATATATATATATATATATATATACACACATACACACACACACACAATGGCTTTAAGAAGAAGGAAAAAAACCACACCAAAAGCAAAAATCAGACTTAATATAGAAAAGCTAAATATGTTCTATTTAGTCAAAGTCAAGAATTTAATTAGAATACGGCTGTGACTTCTATGTCCAAGAGAACACTGGGAGTGCCAATCAAAACATTAAGATGGGGGACTAACAGGAAACGATAAAAGTTATCTTTATGTGAGGATGACATGGTCACCAATGCATAAAACCAAACAAAATCAACAGACCAACCTAGAACAAATAAAGAGAGTTTAGCAAGGCTGCTAAAGAGGCAGCCCAGACTCAAAAATCAATACTATTCCTTTAGAGAAAATATAGCCAGAACAAAACCCCCCTGTGACATTAGAAAAATAAGACATCTACCTTAATTGTAACCAAACAATAAAGCATCTAGGAATACACAGGGATTTATGGAGAAAAGTCCTATATTTATTTTAAGGATTTCAAACATTTGAGTACATGGAATGAATTTTTGCTTTTTTAAAAGCTAAATATTGTGGCTATGTGGTTTTATTGTTTTGATCAGAAATAGGTGGTAATGTTCCTTCCCAATTCACAGGTAAGAAATTCGAGGCACAGAAAAGGTATGTGACTGGTCCAAGATCACACAATTAGCAAGTGGAGTGTCCTGGATTCGAACCCAGGAGGAAACAGCACGAGTACCCAGGCTCTTAACCACTGTACCAACTGCCTCACATTATCTGGTAATAAAACTTAGCACAGAATGATGATAATGTAACCTGATTTTAAATAAATCTATTATCAAGGTTCTTAAGGAGGCACTTAACAAGGTGACTTGAAATGTATAGGCAAGAATGAAGTTCAACAGTAATATATATTTTTTCATCTTAGAAAACTCGGAGTGACAAAGCTGGGTGACAGTGAGCTGAGGTGGATGAGAGGCGGAGGGAAGACTCGCTTCCCCGGTATCAGAACGTAGAATACATAAAAATGTGTGGTGCTGATACAAACAGGGAACAGGGAGGGAACAGGGAACAGTGGAGGGAAAGGATAGATTGTTAAGAAGATGGTACAAAGAAATCTACCTCATTATACACATCCAGAAAAATAAAACCGTACCCTTACCTCACTCCATACACAAAAACTAACTGCAAAGAGACAAAAACCTTGGACAGGAAAAGAAAAAGACCATGCTAATTGAAACGTTGAAGACTACCCTTGTGCCTCTGGGATGAGAAAGGATTTCTTACAGAAAATTAATTTTTTTAAAAAACCTGAAACTAGCATGATGAAAGGTCATACTTGAGTGTGGTTAATAGACGGGTGATGAACTACTGACAAGTGATTAGTATCTAACACTGACTGAGCCGTCCTTGAAAACCAGTCAGAAGATGGAGAATCCAGTAGGAAAGGGGACATGTGAACGAGCAAGTCATAGGAAGCGTATGAAAAGATGCTCAAATCCCTGAGTAATCCAGGAAATAGAAAATCCGTGAGAAACCATTTTCTACCCAGTAAAAAAGTTGGAAACTATCGAGGGGGAGGGGGGAGCGAGAACCGTCAGGCTCAGCCTCCTGCAGAGTAATCTGTAATACCTGAGGAGCAAGGAGTACTGAGACTGTAACCCAGAGGGCCCTCCCCGGTGGGCAGCCCAGGGGCGGCGGTCCTGTTGGCCTTGACAAGGAGACAGGGGGGACCGCGGTGTCCACCGTGGAGAAGCATGCTGATCACAAGAGAGCTCGGCAGGCAGGAACAACACATGGGGTGTCTGTGCATCGTTACTTGCTGCTAACTGCTGCCCAGTGAGCCGGACTCCTGGCATCCCCACGCCCAGTTGAACCAAGCTGCTCAGTCCTGTGCCATCCCCAGAACCGGTTTTGGATCGCATCGTTGTGATCCATATGTTTCCATTGGCTAAATTGTAGAAACGGGTGGAGGGGCCTTTCTTTCTAGCCTGTCTTGGTGGGGAGGCTCTGCTGAAACCCGCTCAGCATCTTAGCCATGCGCAAGCCCACCCTGACAGTCAGGTGGTGGCCTCACGTGCAGTGCACTTGGCCAGGAATCCACCCTGGGTTTCTGGTGTGGAAAGCAAGACTCCTACCAGGAGCCACCACTGTCCACCATCGTCCCCTCTATCATCGGAGATTGAGCTTTGAAGCAGAGTGATGTGGAAAAAGTGGGGACAAGAATGAGATCAACAATGGCATTGACAGAAAGGAGTGGAATCCACAGAGGATTCACTAATTTTCAGAAGCAGATCAGCGAGCCTGTCTTCCTAGGTCTATTTTAGTCCCAAGGCTCCGAAGCAACCTGCCTACGGTGTCGACCCTGCTGGTATTTGAAATACAGGTGGCACGGCTCCTGGTGTCATAGCCACACGCTAGCGCTAGCACCCACAGTACAACAGACAGGGGAGGAGTCCCTGGATGGTGCCATCAACTAACTTGGTGCCTTACTGTTTGTTGGGCGGTTGGTTAAGCCCACCCAGGAGGTTAACCAACATGGTTTCCCTTGCCAAACCTTCCCAGGGGCTCCAGACAGACCATGCAGTCCCGCTGCGCACCCCCACCGGCCCCCAGCTCCCTCGAGCCATCCACACCATTGCCAGGATTGCTTCGCTGTGTACCATGCTGACCTCAGGGGCACAGCTATTGCAGAAGCACCATTCCCTGTGTACGACACCCATTGACCATTGGTCCTTTCAAAGGCACTGCTTGTGCTTGCTTGTATGATCCTTGGCTTTCCTCTGTGGCAGTGGTTCTCAACCTTCCTCATGCCGCCACCCTTTCAGACAGTTCCTCATGTGGTGGCGGTCCCCCCAACCATCAAATTATTCTCATTGCGACTTCATCACTGTCATTTTGCTACTGTTAGGAATCGGGCAACCTCTGTGAAAGGGTCGTTCGACACCCCCCCCCCAAAGGGGTCGCGACCCACAGGTTGAGAACCGCTGCTCTATTGCTACTACTTCTTGCCCTCCCTCCCATGGGCATCGATCACTAGAAGATTCCAAGGGAGTCTTCTAATTCACTCCCCAGCGCTTGGGAAGCATACACACGGCTTTTGCTCGGTGTGGTTTTGTTTCTGTTGGCAGCAAACCCACTGCCGGGGAGTGGCCTCTGACTCAGAGTGACCTATGAGACAGAGGAGAATTTTCCCCAAGGCTGTAGCCCTCACAGAAACAGGATGCCCCATCTTTCTCCTGTGGAGCACCTGTTAGGTTCGAACCACCAACCTCATGGTTAACCACTGAGCCACTAGGGTCAGGAGGCGCTGATTAGAAATCAGTGTGCAGAAACGGTGTTTCCCAAAGAGGGAGATACTGCCCACCCCCCACCCCCTCCGCAGGAGACACTGGAACGATCCAGGGGGGCTGCAAAAGTAGATAGCTACGCTTCATCCTGGATTATAGTACAAAGGTTTTTAAATGCAAGGTGGATGCTGCGTAATTTCTTTCTTTTTTTTTTCTGAAAGGGGGGCGGGAGGCAATATCCGTTTGGGAACCATTGGTGCAGAAGACAAAGAGTCTCCACAGATCTCATGACGAGAGGCAGCATGAGTCATCTCACCTGCCTCCTGGCTCTGGAGGAGGCCACAAGGAGAATTCGGATTCAAGACATACGACTCTTCTGCCTGCAAGTCAAGGTGCCCTGGTGTTGAAGCTGAACTTCTCACAGCAAGGTCAGCCGCTCAGCTGGAGAAAGCAGAGGCTTTCTGCTTCTAGAAAAAGTAGCCTCCTGAGAAGCCTGCAGGGGCAGTTCAATGCTGTCTTACAGTGGAGCTCTGAGCCAGAATCCACTCCATGGTAGTGAGTGGGGTGTTTGCTTATTTGTTTTTAGTTTGTACTGCGAGATGCAGAGACCTAGCCCAGACTGGATTCAACAACAAAAAGGAAAGGGATTGGTTGATAAAATTATCAAGTTTGAGGGGTTTCTAGCTCCAGGGATGACGAGATCAAGGGACCCGAATTGTGATGAGGTCACCCTTGCTCCATTGTTTTTCCCCTGTCTTCATTCTTGGGCAGAATCACCCCTCTTTTATGTATAGAGAACAAACCTCAGCTCCCAGTTTTGAACTTGGCCCACTTAAGAAACTCAGCAGAAGGCCTCCCTCTGTCCCAGGAGCTACATTAATCTTCCTAAAGTTGGCTTTGACTGGCACAGCTGGTGTGGCATGCCCATCCAAATGTCAGAGGTGTGTAAGACTCACATTGGCAAGACTCACATTGGTGTGAGACTCACCTCAGGCTTGAGGGTAAGCCGCCCACACCTTATGGAAAGAGTGAGAGGACAGAAAGTGGGATCCTGTTCTCCAAGGACAATTAGCCTCCACAGGTGAAACAGAGGTCACTACAGCCACCACAGCACCTGGCAGGCTGGGAAGCCACGCTTGGAACACAAGGCCATTTAATCCTTATCAAGCCTTGCTATCATTGCTGTGTTACAGGTCAGAAGCCAGGAGCAGAGAGGTTCAATGTCAAGGCTAGAGTCTCACAGAAGAACAAATGGCTTTCCCTGCCTAGAAGGAAACTTAACCTGAAACCAGGTTGGTCTAATTCTGAGTCTACAGCCTGTTCCCCAAAAGCACCTCCATGCTGGTGGGCCCCATCAAACCTCCTCTGAGCTTCATGCCTGTCCTCCTACTTGCTGTTGAAGTAATGGTGTTGCGGGGGGACACAGACTGGCCTCTGAGCAACCGCATCTCTATTGCATTATCCGTAGTCTGGCTCCCAAGGAAATAGGTGAGAAATCCCAGGAGCTAAGGACCATTTGGAAACATCCTGGGGGGGAACCCATCACAAGGTTGGATATATAGCTCCCCCACCCCCGCCCAAAGGGGACGAATAACAGAAATGTGGGTGAAGGGAGACAATGGACAGTGTAAGATACGAAATAACAATACATAATTGATCAAGGATACACGAGGGTGGGAGGGAGGGGAAAAAGAGAGGAGCTGATACCAAGGGCTCAAGTAGAAAATGTTTTGGAAATGATGATGGCATCAAATGTATGAATATGCTTGCTACACATGATGTATGGAATGTTGGAAGAACTCTAAGAGCCCCCAATACAAATGACTTCAAAAAGAAAGAAAAGAAACATCTCCTGACCACCATTTTGTTTCAAGATGATGACAAGAACCTCCTTCCGGAACGCCAAGTAAGTCCTCCCTGCGCAGCCTCTAGTTGAGAGTTTAAATAAGGCCAGAACCAGTTAGCTACCTCCTTGGAAAATCCGGTATAGAAGGCATTCGCAGACCCCATCAGGGACCACGAAAAGAAAACACTGGACAAGCCGGGGTGAAATAGAGGCCTCTTTCCGTTTGGCCAGTAAGCAGCTGTGGGGGATGCGTAGGTTGGAGCTAAATTTATTTGTTGGGCTCTTTCTCGGCACAGCAGCGACGAGGCTCAGGGCGCAGCTGTCTGCTCTGCCAAGGCGTCTGCAGGCTCCGGCATGCACACAGGCTGGGGCCGGTTCCCCAAGACCCGGATTCCTTTCTGTTGTGTCCCCTCCAGCTCCAAAGGAAGTTTCCAGAACCCAGGGCTAGCTCCTGTGCCCGTGGGTAGAAAACTGCCATTCCTTCCCAGACCCAGGGTGAAATCATGACCTTTTGGGAAAAAACAAAACAAAAACATAGATGCTACTGAGCCTGGTGCAGGCAGCTTGCAGCCACACCCGGGAAAACCACACCAGAGCCTTCGGCAGTGGCTTTCCCTGCTCGGGCCTGTGGGAAACTTCTAAGGCGAAATTTGGAACGTGCCTTCCCAAGACAAAGCCCAGCTGGTTTTGCCAGAGAACTTTCTGGAATCCATGTGCTTTTTGGTCTCCCCGCCCACATCAAGCTCAGTT
Source organism: Echinops telfairi (assembly GCF_000313985.2). NCBI lineage: Eukaryota > Metazoa > Chordata > Mammalia > Afrosoricida > Tenrecidae > Echinops > Echinops telfairi. The sequence continues at coordinate 6,585,858 of NW_022111312.1, forward strand.
GATGGCCAAGCCAGCCCTGGAATATACAGGTCCCAGCGGTGTTTGTTTATTTGTTTGTTTGTTTCCTAAACCGGCTCTTCGTGAGACTTTCCAAAGAGACTCGTGGGTGGGGAAGTGAAAGGGGGAGGGGGCGGGGGAAGAAGCAGTCTCTTTATTTCCAGCCTTGCTTGAATGGCTTCTTGGCGGTTACTGCTACGGTTTTGCTGAGTCAGAAGAATCCCCCAGCTGCTCACCGGAAACACAGCTGTTAGGCAAAAATAACCACAGAGGCAAGCATTGTGCACCTTCCAGAAAATAGGGCAGAAACGCTCAAAACAAAAGAAAAGACTAAAAAAGACACACACAGAGAGACTGAGAGACTGTGAGTAACTCCTTGTCGTGCACTCCCTCATCTGAGACCAGGGCTCTACATGTAGTGACCGCTGATGGAGCCAGAGCCCTGGAGCTGGAGGAGCCATGTGTGTGTGTGGGGGGGGGATGAGGGCTCTACCCTGCACTTCCCAACCTCTCGCAGGCCCAGCAACGCCCCTGAAAGGGCGTTTGCCTGGCTTCCCCACTGTAGTGGGTTGAATTGTTAGCTGTCCTGGAGTCTGGAGTGGGCTCTGTCGCCTGGAGGCCCCAGGTGTCAGAGAAAGGCACAGTGCCATTTTCTCAGGACTGCATCCCTGTCGGGATGGTTGGTCAGCTCACGTCCATTGTGGAGGCCTCTCTAGCCTAGGGGGCTCACTCCCAGCACTGCAGTGGGCAAGGGTTCTGTTGTGACCCATCGGGGCTTTTGTTGTTGTGGCTAATTGTCAGGAATAGATCGCCAGGCCTTTCTTCCTCCTGGTATTCGAGATGCGGGGGACGGAGCTTCCCGCATCATAGCACCACACAAGCTACCAGAAGAGGGCAAGCTGACAGGTTGAGTTGAGTGGCGGCTCTCCAAAAGATATGCCCATGTCCTCATCCTTGGGACTGATGGATCTGCCCTTATCTGGACACAAGGTCTTAGTGGGTGTCATTAATAAGGACATCAAGATGGAACCTTACTGGATGACCCCAGTGGGCCCCAAATCTGACGAAAGGTGTCTTTATAAGAGTGAGGCAGGAGGGGTCCAACAGAAGAGGACACGCAGACACACACAGAGAGCAGGTCATGTGAAGTCAGAGACAGAGGTTGGCGTGAAGCAGTTATGATGCCAAGGACTTAATCGATGTCAGTCATAGGGAACTCAGCCATCCACCCCAGTCTTCCACTTGCCTTGTCTGAGTTCCTCTCTCCCGGATTGGAATCACGCAGTTTCTTGTTTGCAAGGTGTCTTTCACATATGCTCTGTTGCGGTTCCTCTTTCTGTTGGGCTTAGTAATTACCAGAAAGCAGGGTGGAGCCACGGGGAGACCCAGCGACTAGAGAGGAACTGGGATCCCTGTTTCTTAGTGAGACTGCCACCAGCCAGGTGTGTGGCCTCGTTAACCAGACGCCATTCACGGAGGCAGTCGGGCAAGTTGTTCTGGATCATTTACTAGCTGTGCAGCCTGAGCATCAGGTATGTAACCTCTTAGGCCTTGTTGCTTCATCTTTAAGATGACGATCCCAAGGAATCCTCCCTTAGAGAGGGAGATCGTTGTCAAGAGGGGTTGACACAGTGGCTGCAACAACAGGCTCAAATGTAGCAATTGGGAGGATGGCTCGGGACTGAGCAGCGGTCCCCTCTGTTGAACAAAGGGTAGCCATGGGCTGGAGCTGACGCGACGCCACCTAACGACAGGTCCTCCTTATATGACCTCTCTAAGGGCTGGTCTCTCCTGATCACATGTCCACACTACTTGAGACAAAGTGTCACCAGCGTCACATCTAAGGGGCCCTCTGACTGTCTTCCCTCCGAGATGAATCTGTTCTTCTCAAAGTCCGTGTTGCTTTCAGGATTCTTCATCGTGCCTGTGATTCAAGGGCATCACGTCTCCTCCCATCTTCTTTATTCAGTTGTCCGGTTTTCACATGCATTTGAGGTGATAGAAAATACCATCTCTGGGGTGAGGACCACCTGAGTCCTCAAAGTGACAACCTGTCCTGTGCCGCAGATGTGCCCGATGCGGATATGGCATTTGACTTTTTTCGACTGCTGCTTCCTTGAGTGCTGACTGTGTGAAATGAAATCCTTGACAATGTCACCGTTGTCTCCGTGTGCTGTGATGCTGCTTATTGGGCCCGTGGTGAGGATCTTGGTTTTTCCTTTTGTGGAGTTGAACTCTGCTTTGAAGTCCACGGTCTTTGATCTTCATTAGTAAGGGATGCAAGTTCTCTTTGCTTTCAGGAAGCAAGGCGGTGTCATCTGTGTATCTGCAGGTCGTTAGTACATGCACAGCACTTGGTCTGGGGAGTGCGTGGGGCTCTTACTGTCTAGTGCTCTTTATACGAGGTAGCAAACGTCTTTCTTTCTTTTTTGCCCGTTCAGCATCTCTGACACAATGTTCTAGGGACAGCATCCTGTTTTCTCTTCAGGAAGCTACCGCTACCTCTTTCTCTCAGCCCCTGGCCTGGCAACTTGGAGTCAAGATCATTCAGGGGTGGGTGTGTGATACAAAGTGAAAGGTTGTTTAATTGTTGGGCAAGAGAATCTTACTTTCTCTTGGCTTTACTATGGGGCTGAGCTATGAGCTGCTGACCTCTGCCCTTCCTAGGGAGAGCCTGACAGAGAATGATGTTAAAACCTGGGAAAGCACAGATGAAGGCTGGAGAGAGCTTCCTGATGACATGGCCCGAGCCCCGCCTGAAGCCGGTCGTACCTCCGCCTTTCCCGTGCCATGACACCCTACATTCCCCTTGTACTTAGGATGATTAGAGTTGGTGTGTTAAGAAACAAAATGCCCTGACTCATGCATGAATCTCAGCAACTCAGAGGCCAGCAGGTTGTTACTTCTGTTATATAAGAAACTGGGGCTTAGGGAAATTGAATAATGTGGGTGACCTGACACCAGTAATAAGGAGCAGACGTGTGTTTTGAATCCAAAGCTGTGAGCTGATGTACATTGTCCTGGGAGGGCATATGGCAATGCGGCTAGTGTACCTGGGGCCCCGCCTGGCAAAAGTCACATAGATAAAGCTCTGAACATCTGACCTATAATGAATCTCATACACACACACACACACACACACACACACACACACACACACAAAACAAACCAGGGGACTTCAAAAATTCATGGGAAAATGAAATTAAAAGATATTGGATTTGGTATGTGCATACAATGGAATACTATGCATCCCTAAAGCATAAATAATACATTGTCAAAGACCAGGAATTATGTATTTTTTTCGGGGGGGGGGCTAGCTTTTTTTCTTCTCTTTTTATTCAATGTTTTGTTTTATTTTTGTTTTGTCTCTGGTATTGTTGTTTTGCTGACCTATATAAGACAGGCATGGGAAGCAAGCCCAAGGAAAAAGCAATGGAGCTGATGGTTCCGGAGGGACTTGGGGGGAGGAGGAGGCAGGGGAAGGGATCGGTGGGCAAACATTGCCATAGGCAGGGGAACAACTAAGGAATTAAAATTAACAATGAGGAGGGCATAGAGATCCTGGTGGTGTTGGAGCAAGAGGACACATTGTGAGGGCGGCTTCAGAATAGAGCAGTGTTGCGTTCTGTTGTATATAGGGTGGATTTAAGTTGGGACAACAATAATCGGAAAAGAACCCAACATATTAGAAGGGTCTAGGGCAGCGGTTCTCAACCTGTGGGTTAAGACCCCTTGGAGGGTCAAACGACCCTTTCACAGGAGTCACCCAATTCATAACAGTAGTAAAATGACAGTGATGAAGTAACAACGAAAATAATTGTATGGTTGGGGGGTGTCACCACCACGAGGAACTGTATGAAAGGGTCTCAGCATTAGGAAGGTTGAGAACCACTTCTCTAGGGGAATTCACATAATTAACAAAACATTGCCATCAGGTCAAATCTGACTTATGGCAACCCTATAGGACAGGGTAGAACTGGTTTCTGCAACTCTTTGCGAGGGTAGAAAGCCTCATCATTAATAGCTCAAGAACAGTTCTCTGAAGGGGACAGCAAGCAGACCAGCTCAGGGAATCTTGGGGAGAGAGCAAAGAGAGTCTCTTCTGGGCACAGATGGCTGGGATGGGTTAGCACCCACTGTATGCAGTCAGTCCTTCGAGACGAAACTTTCTGAGAGACTATGTCTGATCTAACCACAATCATGGACTGCAGAAAGGAAAGTGCTTTGATGAATGGTGTTACCAAGACGATATCCAATGGGGGAGACATACAGCCCCAGAGGACAGTGCATCACTCGGTCCAAGAGGATGGAAATAGCTGCTGGGCACCAGACTCATATCCACAAGCCTTGTCTATCCACATGACTGTCCACAGGACATGGACAGTGTGAACTTCCTACCCGGCCCAGTGAAAACAGGTTCTGGGAGTCTGCCAGTGTTTGAGGAAGACTTCCAGAGAATCAAACTCCCTTGGAGGTGAAGGGCAAGTTTGAACCTGCCCCCAGGGAAAAGAGCCAGAAACGAAACGTGTTCATTCTCCGACTTCTGCTCATAACCACCAGGAATTGGAAGCCGCTGGCCTAAGAGAGAATTCTTGCTTTGTGTTTCAAGTGTGGGGGTGAGGTGGCTGCAGGTGAGTTTATTAAGCAGCTTAATTCAGCCAAATAGATACACGAATGTACTGGCAGGTATGGGAATGTGATGTTCTCTGCTTAGATTGTTCTGAAAAAGAAAAAAAAGCCCCCTGTCTCCATTGTGCCCAGAGGCAAATCAGATTGTGTGTGTGTGTGTGTGTGTTGTGAAAGAGAGAGGTGTTGTGAAAGAGAGAGAGAGAGAGAAACACCTTTACAGAACTAATTACCTGAGGTTCTTAAAATTTCCACCAACATTTTAATATTTCTATATAATCATGGTGGTACACTGGCTGCTTGGTGTTACCAGAAAGGTCAGTGGTTGAAGCCTACCAGCTGCTCTATAGGAGAGAGATGTGCTAGCCTGTTTTTACAAAGATACGCAGCTTTGGAAACCCTATGGGGGTTGTTTTTCTCTGTCTTAGGGGTTCACATCTACTGGATGGCAGTGGGTTTAGTAGAGGGTCTCTGTGTTAATCTGGGTAGACTAGACAAACAAATTCATAGACACTCATATGTGTACAAGAAAGAGCTTTATATCAAAGAGTAATTGAATATTAAGAAAACATCCCGGCCCAGTCCAGATCAAGTCCTTAAGTCCGATATTGGCCCATGTGTCTGATACCAGTCTATAAATTTCTCCTCAGACTCACGAAACACATGCAATGACGCCGAATGCAGGAAGATCACAGGCCTGTGGTGGAAAGTCTTACGGATCCAGTGGCAGTAGAAGCATTTCAGTGCTGACATGGGTCTCCACGTGGCTCCTCCAGCTCCAGGGCTCTGGCTCCATTAGCATAGCTCCATGTGTCTTGTCAGCAGGAAGACGAAGCAGAGAAAGTGTGTGTCTCACCTCCAGGGAGGAAGTACAGGAGTTCCCAGAATCCTCAAGAGAAGGTCATGCCCACACAGAGGCCTCATTGGCTATGATCTGATTGACAGGCTAGACTCCACCCCCTTCACAAGTTGGCAGATTATGTACCTGCCACAGTCTCAAAGAGTCAGAATTAAGCCAATGGCACTGGATTTCAGCTCTGGGTGTCAGTACAAGGACTGTGTCTGCAGTGAAACCAAGAGATGAGTACAAGCTGGCAAGGTAAAGCTCTCCTGATGTGACTTGAGGACCATCTTGAAAGAAGGAAAGTGGGAGTAGAGAGAGGAAAGAGAGAGGGGAAGAACAGAGAAGGGCAGAAGAAAAGAAAGCAAGCTAGTGCGTGGTTAAATCGGTGTCTTCAGGGTGCCTTGGTGCTTCAGGTGTGGAGGCTGCGGTGTTGGGAGAGGCTATGTGCACACGTTAAACTGATACTCAAGCACTGAGACAACAGTCATCACAACCCAAACCATGTGCGGTTACCTGGGTATGAGTCTCTGTATATGGGGAAGGAGGATGTGAGGACATGCATATGCACATGGCTGTGTATCTGCAGGCACACACAGGTGATGCATAGGTAAACCAAAATGCCACATCCACTGCCATCAAGTCGATTCCAACTAATAGCCACATTATGGGACAGCATAGAATGGCCCCTGTGGATTTCGGAGACAGTCACTCTTCATAGGAGTAGGAAGTCGCATCTTTCTCCCCTTGGAGCGGCTGGTGGTTTTGAACTGCTGACCCTGCAGTTGACAGCCCAGCACGTCACCCATGACATCACATGTATAATAAAGCCCCAAAGGGGCAAAGTTATGGAGACATTCTAGATGCATCCAAAGAACTCTCATGATTGCTGTGCTGGATTAGGGCCATCGTCTGCAGGGACAACTTAGTCAATTACCACAACATGGCCTATAAAGATAATGTCCTACAATCGACCCTAATTTGATGAGTAGCTTCTGGGGTCATAAAAGCTTGCAAACAGCCATCTAATAATGTACAACTATTGGTCTCTACGAGCCTGGAGCCAAAGAGAAGGAAAGAAAGCCAAGGTTCAGAGAAGAGACCACTCATGGTAGCAGAAACACACGCAAACCCCGGCTCTTCTAACTGGAGATCAGAAGCACTAGCTACTGTCTTGGCTCCTAATGCCTAGGAGCTGATGTAATCGATGTAGTAAAAGGTCTATATTGAATGGGAGAAAGGAAAAAAAAAGCAAGCTAGATCTATTGAACTGAGAGACACTAGAAGAACCCCCAAGGGCTATCACCCTAAGATATCCTTTGAACTTGAAGCTGAAGCCACTCCTGGTGGCCACCTTTCAGCCAAATTATATATTGGCTTATAAAGTAAACACAATCACTCCTGAGTAATATGCTCCCTTAAACAATCAACCAGGAGACCAAACAGTCAACATTTATTCAAAAGCACAGAAGTGTTGAAGATAGGAAAGTGGTGGCCTGTTCTGAAAACCTTCACTTAATCCCCAACAAAAAAGCGAAAAGTAAAGGCGAGGAGGGAAAGGGAAGCTAGTTCAGCAGAAGCAGAACAAAAAGATGGAGACCATGAGAAGGCTGGCATCTTATGAAAATTAGAACCAGTATCATGGAACGAACTATATAAACAATAACTAAATGGCAACCTAATGTTCTATGCAAACTTTCACCCGAAGCAATATTTTTAAAAGATCTTTGGAACAGCAACACCAACAACAACACAAACAGAGAAAGGAAATTTATACTCAAGTAAAAGAGCATCACCTAATGGATTTCTTTCTCCAGCTTTGTTTTCTAGCCACGTCCGTTCTCTGGTTCAGCTCAGAAGGATGTCTTTTCGTTCCTTGTGTGAGTTTTTATCTAAAAGGGGCCTGATACTCTCATACTGGTTGGGAGAGGGCCAAGATCAAGTTGTAAAATTCATTGCTGGTAGGGTCTTAGTGTCTTGTGTCTCGTTGACTGTTTTACAAAGTGAAAATGGAGCTGCTGAGGGAAAAGACAATGGAACCCCAAACAGACACAGGGCTAAGGGTGGGCTCTAAAGCCATATCTCAGTCCCGGGAAAGAGGCTGGGGGACTTGGGAGAACTGGGGAAATGCCAAGCCCAATGCCTGGTCAACAGAAGGAATTGAGTAAGTGATATGTTGAACCAAACAATGATCGAATGAATGAATGTGCCTCTGTTCCCTTCCACTGGCAACATTGCTAAACCACATACATTCATGTTTCTGGGCCTTTGCCCATTTTCCTATTCTCTGTTGTCCTGGAAATTGTCTGTGCACCTTTTTAGGGACAAAAAAATATATATCTATATTTTAAAATACATTTTTAGGTATTTATTTTCTTCTCCCTGTCTCTCTTATTAATCATTTGTGGGCCATGGATGCTTCTAAGAATCTGAGGAGAGTGCTGGAGCCTCCTCTCATTGCTGATTTGGGGTCACTATAAGTCAGAATCCACTCAATCACAGTGAGTTTTGGTCTTAGAGTTTTGGGGTTGTGAGCAGATCTCATTACTATCACTCTGTCATGGATGGGGTTTTGTTCCCTCAAAATATTTGCCCACTTGGTAGGGCCATGAGCTTGGCCACTAAGTAATGAGGAAGCTTGGCAGTTATGTAATAATATAATTTGGTGGTTATGTAACAGTATAATCATCCACTAGGATGTGATCTGTTCAGGTGGTGAATTAGCTGTCAGGGATTAGGGTGGGATGCAGCATCCTTTGCTTAGGACACAGTCCAGATTGATATAAGGGGAGTTTGGGGGATGTGGCCTATCCCACCTTCGCCTCTTACATGAGATGAAAAGAGAGACAATCAAGCAGAGAAAGAGAAACCTGACTACCATGAAGAGAGAGGAGCTAGGAGTGGTGCATGTCCTCTGGATCTGGGGTCCCAGGGCTGAGCACCTTCTAAACCTAGGGAAAACTGGGTGGGTCTCCAAGGTCCACAGATGACAACTCCAGGGACCAGTTCTACTCTGCACACACAGGGTCACTAAGAATCAGAATCTAATTGACAGCAATGAAAAGCAACAGCAAGCTGGAGTATGTGCATAAATTGATACCCTATTTTGCCCCATCACATTTCCAAACAGGAGTAGGGGTAGCTTATAATCATGTCCGACGCCGGTCTGTCAGTTTGCTGTACTGTGAGTGGTTCGCATGTTGCTAAGATGCTGGAAGCTGTGCTGTTGATATTTGAAACAGCAGCAGGGTCACACATGGCAGACAGGTTTTAGCAGAGCTTTCACACACAGACAGACGAGGAAGAATAGGCCTGTCTACATACTTCAGAAAATTAGCCCAAGAAAACCTCATGGATCACACCAGAACATTATGGCACCAGCAGTGAGAATGACATGGGCCCAGCAGCCAAGCAACATTTCATTCCGTTATGCAAAAAGTCACTCTAAGGAAAGGTCCACTTGTCAGCAGCTACCTACCTACTTACCTATCTACCTACCTGCCTGTGCCTACCTGCCTGCCTACTTAACTGCCTGCTTGCCTGCCTGCCTACTTACCTGCTTACCTACCTACCTGCCTGCCTACCTACCTATCTACGTTTGTCTGTCTATCTATCTATCTATCTATCTATCTATCTATCTATCTATCTATCTATCATCTACCTATCTATCCTCTCTGTAGTAATACAATAAAATAACATTTTAAAAGTGAGGAAGTGGGTACTCAAGAACAAGTAAAGGAAAATATATTCAAGTCTAGGATGAAATCAGAACCCACAATATATGCCATGGAGTTCAGTACAATTACTGGCAGTGGACCAGAAATCTCTAAGGATCATGACAGGAAGAGCAAAGAGGAAAATATGATGGGTTATAAGATTCAAAGCATTAGAGATAAGCAAACTGATTGCTTAGGAAATTATAGCTTTCCCCAGTAATGGTCTATGATTTTTTTTCTTTATTGGTTGTAATCTCATTGCAACATCCCTGCAATAAAAATGATAGCAAGTTTGTACAACTAGATCTCTTTAATGTCCTCTATGATACAGGCTAACAGAAAGTCAATACAAGCAAATCTATAAGTGGCCAAAACAAACGGGTTAAAGGAAGCAATTCTCTGAGGATCTAGATGCATCTAAGGGAAATGTTTAGACCATTTAGTCCAGGTGTTTCAAAGGGTGCACCATGAATGACCAGTCCTGTAAGAAGCTCTGCCCACAAGGAGTTCTGTGAGAATGCTTCAGTGAACACCAGCATTTTAAAAAAGTCAGCATTTTTAGAGAAGTCAGCATTTGAAGAAGCTGACCACTCCCCACGCCTCACTGACCACTGTCAAATGCAAGAACTTAAGAATGCTGTTCTGAATCGGACCTGGGTCCACGGATCCTACCCGGTAATGATTTCTTCCTTCTCCGGAGAACAGGTAGGATCAATGAGCTCTCCTTAAGTCACATTGGCCACGGCCTATTTTGCCTTTGTCCTTTCTGAAAGGACAAGTAAGGGGCCAAGGCAGTCTCTGCCAATCTCTGCTTCAAAAACCTTTGTTTGAAAATCCTCCTTCCTTGCTCTCTTATAAAAGTATTATAAAAATATAAATAAATAAAGAGCAGGTAGACACTTGTCGTTCTAAGATCCAAATAAAGTGGAAACATTTTCTGTCCCTAGGACAGGATGAGTGAATCCCTTTCCGTGCCTGATCGTCGACCAGGGATCCTCAAACTACGGCCCGCGGGCCACATGCAGCCCGCTGAGGACATTTATCCGGCCCCCCGGATGTTTTTACCACCGCTGCCTGTCCTGCGTAGCAGCCGACTCATCCAGTGTGCATAGGAATTTGTTCAAAGTTTTTTTTTAAACTATGGTCCGGGCCTCCAACCGTCTGAGGGAGAGTGACTGGCCCCCTGTTTAAAAAGTTTGAGGACCCCTGTATGTAGACATCACACAAGACACCTGTTGGGCTGTTGACCACTTGTCGAGCTATAGCCTGCCAGGGACCCAACTGGTTACTACGCTCAGATGCTAAGCGAAAGCTTGGTGGGGGTTGGGTTCACGCAGAGGTGTCTTAGAGGAAGATCTCACGATCTACTTCTCACACATCGGCCGCTGAAGACCCTACAAGACACAATGCTACTCCGATACCCAAGGGGTCACCATCCGTCGGGATCCACTCCGTGCCAACTCACCTCACTGCCACAGAGGCGATTCTGAGTCACAGTGACCCTACAGGACAGGGTAGAACTGCCCCTGTGGGTTTCGGAGATGGGAGTACCAACTCTTCTTTCTCCCACAGAGCGCGGGTGATTTCATTGAAAGGAGCAATGCTGGTTACGTTTAGCGGAAACTGGTGGCACCCAAATGAGCAATCCTCGCTCAGACCAATCAGAAAACCAAGAGTCCTACCTTCTGCCGTTGGCTGGGGGCAGCGCGGGCAGGAACTGTTCTCAGGCAGCCTGTGAAAAGGGAGAAAGGGATGTGTCCTTTGTCCCGCTCCCGTCTCTTAGCACACTCACATTCCCATCTCCATAGAAGCCGGGTGTAAGCGGGTCTGGAAGGGCAAGCACGCTGTCACTCTGACAGGCCAAATAATCCCGGGGTCTTAGGTTCACACGGCACGTGGTTACATCCTACTTACCAGTCTCATAGTCTGCAGAATATGCTGGAGAACACCACAAGCGTCTATGGTTGGGTTGCCGAGCCTTTGAGTCGAGGCTCAAACGGGGCACCAGGGTTTCGCAGTGTCTCAAGAGCTACAAGAAACATGATGAAGATCACATTAGCGGATAGAAATTTAAGCCGCCAAAAATAAATAAATAAATAAATAAAAAGAAATTGAAGCCGCCAGTTCAGCCTCTTCAACCTTCTTTCGATGGTGGGTTATTGTAACAATTGCTATATTCTACTCTGATGATATTGGGGCCCTTAGGTCATTAATGCACTTGGCTGCTGCATCCTAAAAGGTTAGAGGTAGGTACCATTCCAGCCAGCAAGCCTGGCAATCTGCTTCGGAGAAGTCAGCGCATGCCTCCTCTGACACACGTGGGGTCCCCATGAGCTGGGGTCCACTTGATGGCTACTGTTTTGATGTTCGTGGGTTGATGGGTTTCAATTGTGGTTTGGGCAAACGTGAGCAGAGCGCCTTCCCGGATCAACTGACGCTGTATTTTCCTGAACACTAGTTGCGATTCCCTCACTGGGACGGGGCTCTTCCCACTTCCTCCCTGGGTGCCCCTCATTTGTTTTAAACTGTTGTACTGTTATTGGCGGGGGAACGGATTCTGTTATTTAACATGAGAAAATGTTCTAAGAACCATTGCTTTCATCGGAGAGCCCCATGAGTCATTTCCCACAGCTGGATTCTACAAAGGATGGAATCACAAACACTTATCGTTAGAGTCTTTGGCAGGAACCTGGGGGACAGGTATTCACTTTCCATTTTTCAAATCAAAAGCAAAACAAACAATACGCAAAGCCCATATAACCAGTAAAGAGTTAATATCCTCCATCTATAAACTGATTCAACAAATGAAGAAGAAAAAGACCAATAACCAGGGCCAGGGCTACAGAATTCATAGAGGTAGATATGCAAATGGTCAATGAACATATGAAAAGATGCTCAGCCTCACTTGTCAGGGAAATGCAAATGAGAACAATAAGATACTAGTTTTTACCCATCAGATTGGCAAAAATGGAAAATAGGTGTAACATCCAGAGCTGGTGAGGGTGGGAGGGACCAAGCTCTCTCAGACACCATTGGTGAGGCGGCAAATGCGTCTAACGTTGTGGAAAATCAACTCTTGGTGTTTTTGAAAATTTACACTGTGGCCCAGCGCTTCACATATAAAACCTTGAAACCACCTCTGGGACTATAGCTATCAGGAATGAAAATACCAGTAGATGAAGGCACAAACATATTAAGAAGCTGATTGCAGCATTAGCTATAATAGTTTTAAAAAAAAAGACCTGGAAGCAATTGATATCAATAGGAAAATGGTTAAACACACCATAATATACTTTTATGAAGGCATGCAGTACGGATATTAACAATTATAAAATACTGGATTGTGCATCACCTTGCTAAAAAAATTTTTCAATCGTTTATTGGGGGCTCGTACAACTCTCTCTTATCACAATCCATACATCCATCCATTCTCAAGCACATTTGTACACATATTGCCATCATTGTTCTCAAAACATTTTCTACTTGAGCCCTTGGTATCAACTTCTCATTTTCCCCTCCCCCCTCTCATGAACTCTTGATAATTTATAAATTATTTTGTCATATTTTACACTGTCCATTGTCTCCTTTCACCCACTCCTCCGTTGTCCATCCCCCAGGGAGGAGGTTATATGTAGATCCTTATAATCGTTTTTCCCCTCTCTACCCCACCCTCCCTCCCTCCACCCACGTTTCCTTAGGTGGACACAGGGTCTCCGTGAGTTGGAACTGACCAGACGGCACCTACCAACAATACTGAAACAGGACCTCCCTGTGGTTTCCAGTGGATGCGTCGGTGGGTCAACACGTGCCCCTCATTCTGGCTTACCCAAACTCGAAGGCTCCTCAGTCTCATGGAGGCTCTGAGAATTGGTCCGTGTATACTCCCCCAGGAGTTGATAAAGATCTTTTATAAATAATAATTTATAAATTATCAAGGGCTCGTGAAGGTGGGAGTAGTGGGGAGGGAGGGGAAAAAATGAGGAGCTGATGCCAGGGGCTTATGTGGAGAGCAAATGTTTTGAGAATGATGAGGGTAATGATTGTACAATTGATGTATGTATGGATTGTGATAAGAGTTGTATGAGCCCCCAATAAAATGATTAATATATATATTAATATATATATTGGTCCCGAGGAGTTTATCTGTCCTGTATTCCCTGTGTTTCCAGCTCTTATCTGTACCCATGTACATGCTCTGGTTTAGCCAGATTTGTAAGGTAGAGTTAGGGCCATGATAGTGTGGGGGGAGGAAGCATTAAACAACCAGAGGAAAGTTGTATGTTTTATCGGTGCTATACTGCACCCTGACTGGCCTATCTTCTCCTCACCACCCTTCTGTAAGGGGATGTCCAATTGCTTACAGATTGGCTTTGGGCCTCCACTCCGTTCTCTGCCCACCCCCCCTTACCCCCATTCACATTATGATTTTTTTTCTCTGGGTCTTTGATGCCTGATGCCTGATACTTGATCCCATCGACACCTCATGATCACACAGGCTGGTGTGCTTCTTCCATGTGGACTTTGTTGTTTCTCAGTTAGATGGCCGCTTGTTTATCTTCAAGCCTTTGAGACCCCAGATGCTATATCTTTTGATAGCCAGGCACCATCAGCTTTCCTCACCACATTTGCTTATGCACCCGCTTTGTCTTCAGCGATCCTGTTGGGAAGGTGAGCATCTCAGAGTGCCGGGTTATTAGAACAAAGTATACTTGAGTAGAGGCCCAATGTCCATCTGCTTCCTTAGTACCAAACCTATAAATACATGTACATAAACCAATTGCCCAACAACACATATAAATATATTTACATATGTACATGCCTCTATTTAGATCTCTATGAATGTCCTTTGCCTCCTAGTTCTTTCCTCTATTTCTTTTGACTTTTCTCTTGTCCCACGATCATGTTCAGCCTTCATTTGGGTTTCAGTAATTCCTCTTGGTTACATTGCCCTTGATCAAGCCCCACCAGAATTCCTACCCCCTCCTCGCCATCGATTTTTTGTCACTTGTTGTTCCTCCTTGTCAAAATTTTTAAAGCATTCATGACTCCATTTTCTTAAAGACAAAAATCAAGCCCAAAAGCATTGCTATAAAATCACAGGAGCCTTAATTAAACAAAAAATATCTATGTTAGCCTGGATAGACTAGAAACAAATTAATAGACACTCATATGTGTTTAGGAAAGAGCTTTATATAAAAGAGCAATTGAATATTGAGAAAGCATCCCAGGCCAGTCCAGATCAAGTCAATAAGTCCGATCATAGCCTATATGTTTGATGCCAATCTATAAAGTCCTCTTCAGACTCACAAAACACATGCAATGATGCCGAATGCAGGAAGATCACAGACCAGTGGGTGGAAAGTCTTGTGGATCCAGTGGCGGTAGAAGCATCTCAATGCTGGCAGGGGTCTCTATGTGGCTTTTTCAGTTACCAGGGCATGGGGTCTATCAATCTAGGGCCATGTGTCTTGTCAGTAGAGCATCTCTCAGGGCATAAGCCGAGAGTGTGTCTCCCTCCTCCAAGGAGGAAAATTTAGGAGTTCCCAGAATTCTCAGGAGAAGTCCAAGCCCACACAGAGGCCTCACTGGCTATGACCCGATTGACACTAGATTCCACCCCTTCACTCTTAATCTTCTCAAGTCCCAAAATGACACCAGATTATGTAACTACCACAATATCCAAATGTGAAGCTATTGTTTTTCAATATATCTTGGTCTATACACTTTCTGAAGGTGGGGTTTCCATCTCTCTAGCCCTTCCTTGAAGACCTCTGTGATTTTTCAATCAACACCAAATCAAAATGGTATTTTAGCATCCTCAAGGGACTGCAATCATAACCCATTTGCCAATCATGTTCTTTAGGAACAAGATTGGGGCTACAGGGTGAATCTGATAATGTTTCCCAGCAAAACTCTCACAGGGCAGCCTTGCTACCCACAAAGAATGAGCAACGGATTATCGTGATGGAGAAAAAAATTTCCTCAGCAAAACTTCATTGGCCTTTTTCTCACCAATACAGTTTTCAAATTTCTTCCTAATGAAAGCCGATGATTGTCCTTAAGTCCTTCAAGAAACGATATCAAGGTTGCCCCTCTGAGATCCCCCAAACAGTCTCCCAAACCTTCTGAGCTGACCTTGCTGCCTTCCATTCATTGGGCTAAACATTCAGCTCAAAAGCCACGGTTCTGATTGAGCCTTTGTTTTGTCTTGTTTTCTTTTTTCACGGTATCTTAACGCAACAAAGACAAACGCACTTCAGAGAGAACTTATCTGCAGCCACCTACTGACTGCAGAGACATGTCTAAACACAGTTGGTTTGGAATAACCCATGCCTAAATGAATGGGGAGCCCTGGTGCCCTGGTGGTTATGAGTTGAGCTACAAAGCACAGATCAGCAGTTTGAAACCACCAGCCACTCCTCTGGAAAAAGACAGCACTTTCTACTCCTGTAAACAGCTACCATCTCAGAAACCCCCAGGGATCATTCTAACCTGTCCTATGGGTTGCTATGAATCAGCATTGACTCAGTGGCAGTTTTATATGAACTGGAACCCTAATAGAATATTTCATTTAGCTTCATAAATAAAACCTTGAAAGAAAGAAAAAAATACCAGCCAAAAATTACAACAAATTCAGCAAAGTTGTCTCTCAAATTGATGGTGAAATGAGAGTATTCCCAGGTGAACAGAAATTAAGGGATTTTACAAACCAGACTAACCTTACAAGAAATATTGAAGAGAGTCCTTCAGAGAACCGCCGACATCTAATCCTGAGATTAGAACAAAGGATAGAAAATACTATCACAGATAAAGAACTGAAAAATAAATATGTAAAGCAAAGTTAAAAAGCTGGATGCGGGGAACTAGAGGTGTCAATCTGTGAATGAAAAAAGTCAACAAAAATAGGGGAATAAATGGTGTAGTTATAGAACTACCATATAGTGAGGAAGTTGAGAAAACATCAAGAAATCCAAAGACTTAGGAAGATAAAGATAAATTTCAAGGTAACTACAGAGAAATTTACAAACCTATTTATCAAAATTTTAAAAGTAAAATATAAGATTGCGTAAACACAAAATCAACACCAATAAAAGAAACAAAGAGAAAATTTGCAAACAGCACAGTACAGAAAATTAAGTGGAATCAAGAAAACATCAATACACACATATCAGAATGATATCATTAAACTCATACCTAGCACTAATCACACCAAATATAAATGGCTTAAATACATAATAAAGAAATAGAGAGTGAAAGATGGATTGAAAAGCTTAATCTATCAATACGCTGTCTATAAGAGACACGCCTTAGACACAAAGACTCAAATAAGCTAAAACTCAAGGGTGGGGAAATAAAGACAACAGTCAAACAATAACTCAAAATGAGCAAGAACGGCAGTATTAATCTCCGATAAAATATACTTTGACGCAAAAATCACCATAAAAAGTAAGTAAGAGCATTATGTAATAATTAAAGGATTAATCTGCCTAGAGGACAAAGCCATAAGAATTATATATCCACCCAATGACAGGGCTCCACAATACACCAAACTCTAATAGCACTGAAAGGAGAAATAGTTCCACAATAACTGTAGGAGATGTTGACATACTAACTTCCAGTGAAAGACAAAACCACTAGTGAAAAAACTCAACAAAGATCCAGAAGATCTAAATGCCATCGTCCGCCAACACAGCCTCATAGCCATACCGAGAACACTGCACCCGACAGGAAGGAAGGATGCGCTCTTTCCCAATGCACATTGATCCTGTTCCAGATCGAACAGAATTTAAGAGCCACAGAGTAAGCCTCTATAGCACCCTAACATTGACACAA
This sequence comes from Echinops telfairi, assembly GCF_000313985.2. Lineage (NCBI taxonomy): Eukaryota > Metazoa > Chordata > Mammalia > Afrosoricida > Tenrecidae > Echinops > Echinops telfairi. The sequence goes on from NW_022111312.1 coordinate 6,602,871, forward strand.
TCCAAAGCATTTTCTCTGATCACAACACCATGTAAAGTAGAAATCAACAAAAGATAGAACAATGAAAAAAATCAAATATATGGAAATTAAATAACACTTTGCTTCAGGACAACTGGGTAATACACTGTGGTAGTTAAATAATTTAGTGTCAACTTGAAGATATGGAAGTGTAGGGGTGGAGTCTAGCTTGTCAACCAGGTCACAGCTGATGGTGTCTGCTTGGGTGTGGCCTTCTCATAAGGAGAGTCCTGGGAACCTCACTTCTCTCTCTCTACTTTTACCTTCTTGTTAGTCAGCCACACGGAGACCCGTCAGAGCCCTGTGATGCTTCCATTGCCACTGGATCCACAAGACTTCATCCATCAGCCTGTGATCTTCCTGCATTCTGCATCACTGCATGTAGCTGCGTGGGTCTGAATAGGGACTTATGGACTAGTATCAGATATATGGACTTGAGTTGGACTGGGCTGGAATGTTTTCCTGATATACAATTACTTCTTGATATAAACTTCTGTCTTACACATATATGGGTGTCTATGGATTTGTTTCTTTAGTAAACCAGCCTAACACACACATAAAATAAAAAATGAAATGAAAGAATACCAAGAAACAAACAATAATGAAAATACAGTATAGCATAACCTGAGGGCACAGCAAAAGCAGTGCTTGGGAATCAAGGTATAGCAATAAAAGTAGCCACGAAAAAAGAAGGATGGGTCCAAATCAAAGAATTAACCATACATCCCAAATAAATAGGGGGAAAAAAGGTCTATACTCAATAGAAAAAAGGAAATAATAAGGATTAGAGAAGAAAGAAATGAAACGGAAAAACATAAAGAATCAATAATGTCCTAAGTAAGTTCATTGAAAACCCAAACCAAATCAAATTCACTCCCATAGAGTCGATGCCTGTGCGTAGTGACCCTAAGGGCAGGGTAGAACTGCCCCAGTGAGTTCCTGACACTGCAGCTCTATGGGAGTAGAAAGTCCTGTATTTCCCCCAGGGAGTCGCTGGTGGTTTCAAACTGTGGAGCTTGCGGTTAGCAGCCCGACTTGTAACCACGGCACCACCAGAGCTGCTTTGAAACTATCAATAAAATCAACAAACCATGGGCCAAATTAACAAACAAAAAAAAAGCAGAAGAAGCATATAACCCAGATAAGCTATAAAATGTGTGATGTTTCAACAGAACCAGCTGAACTAAAAGGGATTGTAACAGAATCATAGGAAAAATGGTACTCCGGATACTGTGAAAACCTAGAAGAAATGGTTCCATCTACCTACTTAAATTACCACAAAATGAGATAGGAAAATTGAACAGGAGAGACGGAAGAGGCAATAAGTGGCCACTCTCTCCAAAAAAATGTCCTGGTCCAGACAGCTTTACTAGAGAATTCTATAGGACATTTGTAGAAGAGTTCAGACCAATACTAAAACTATTTCAGAGCACAAAAAATAAAGGAACACTCCCTAGCCCTAGTTCATTTTAGGAAGCCAGCATAACTCTGATAGCAAAAGCCAGGCAAAAACAACACACACACACAACACACACACTCACACACAATTACAGACCAATATCCCTTATTAATATGGGTAGCAAAATTCTAGCCAATATATTTCAATAATATATCAGAAAAGTAATACATCATGACCACGTGGGGTTCATACCTGTTATGTAAGCAATAGTTCAACATTAGAGAAGCAGTCAAAGTAATCTACAACATAAATAAGACAAAATAACCACATGATCATCTCAATCAATGCACAAAAGGCATTTTATTAAGAGCAACACCCCTGCTTGATAAAAATGCTCAGGGAAATTGGAATACATGGCAAAATCCTCAATATGATAGAAGGCATGAATACAAAACCAATAGCCATCCTCCTCCTCAATAGAGACTGAAAGCATTCCCCTTGAGAATGGGCACCAGACAAGGATGCCCTTTACCACCACTCATCAGCCTGGGAGTTTTAGCTAGAGTAATACAGCAATCCTCGAAGAGATGGATTGACATGGTGGCTGCATCAATGGGCTCAGGCATAGGATCAATTGTGAGCACGGGCAGGACCAGCCAGGGTTGGGCAGTGTTTCATTCTTTTGTGCATAAGGTCACCGTAGGCCCATAGGGTCAGCTATGGGTTGGGGCCAACTCAAAGGTACCTAACAACAACAACAATAAGGCAAGAAAAGGAAATAAAAGTAAAGAAGAGATAAAACTAGCCCTATTTACAGACAATATGATTCTATACATGGAAAGTTCCGAAGACTCACCATAGGAAGCTACTGGAACAGATAGAAGGATTCAGCAAAGATACGGGAAAGAAAGTCAATACAGAAAAATCATTTGGACTCCTCTAGACCAGGGGTGGTGAGCCTTTTTTTCTGCCAAGGGCCATTTGGATATTTAAACATCATTTGCTGCCCATACCAAATTACCAACTTAAAAATTAGCCTGCTATATTTGGTTAAACATTTAACTAACTTATCCCTAATGTGATGGCCGGAACAGCTTCTCTATTGTGAGGTTATGTGATGTTAGCTGGTATTGATGAATCTTAGGTCTTGTATAGCCCTCGGGCTGGATTTCCCCGTCTGTACATCTACAACAACGAAGAGAACTTCAAAAGGGAAATCAGGAGAACAATACCATTTATGAAACCACCGAGAAGATAAAATACTTAGGAATGAATCTGACAAGAGATGTAAAAGACCCATACAAATAAAACTATAAAACACTAGTGCAAGAAGCAAAAAGAGATCTCATCAATGAAAAAAGATATCGTCCTTATATGGAACGAAAAGAGGTCCTAGAACAGGAACACATTATTGAAGAAGAACGACAAAGGTCTTACGATACAGCCAAGGTCATCAAAATGATTGGTACAATGAGAGATACACAGACCAATGAAACAGACTTGAGAATCTCGACGTTAGTCTAGCTACCTCATCGTCCACACACGGCCAAGGACCATTAAATGGGGGAAGAGATGCTCTCTTTAACAAACGGTGCTCGCAAACCTTCGCGTCCATAGCCTTGAGGGACACCAAGATCAATTGGCATAACATCGTTCACCAAGTATTTTTCACATCCTAATCCGGTGAACAGTGAGTAGGGTCTTAAAAGCTCACGATCAGCCATCCAAGGTGCCACTAACTAGTCTCTCCTTGTCCAGAGGAACGAAGCTGGGCTAG
>NW_022111312.1:6606508-6621747 GCF_000313985.2 Echinops telfairi
GGGCGAATTGAATGGAAATGTGTATGAGCTGTTGAATATAAAGCTATGATCTGCGCTGAAAGCCTTCAGCTTAAGCCTTCACACTAAGATGTTTAAAAATAAATATATAAACTGGATGTCTTCCCGGAGAAAAAATAAAACAGGATCCATGCCTCACACCACACATAAAAACTAACTCGAGATAGATCAGTGACCTAAATAAAAAACCTAAAACGATAAAGATTGTGGAAGAGACCTAGAGACAACACCAGGGATTCTAATATGTGGCATAAATAGAATACTAAACATAATTAAAAAGAACACACAGTGGAAGATGAACTAGATAAATGAAGCAGCCTCAAATTTAAACATAGAGCCCCCCCCCCAAAAAAAAAAAACCCAAACAAACCACCAACTTGTCCAAAATAGTTCAAAGAACACCCAAAGTCTAAGACTGGGGAGAAAACATTCTTAGCAACAACATATTGGACAAGGGATAAATCTCTAAAGTTTGTTGCAAACTTCAAGACTTCAAAAACAGAAAGAATCCAATTCAAAATGGGCAGCGGACATGAACAGACACTTCACCAAAGAAGAGATTGAAGCATTTTTAATAAGCACACGAAGAACCAGTCGTTGGCATGAGCTATTAGAGAGATGCAAATTTTCACAATGAGACGGCATGGCATGGTGACAAAACAAAAACACAAAATGATTGATGTTGGTGAGGTTGTGAGGAGACTGGCACTTGTCTACACTGCTGGCGAGAATGTGAAAATGACAACCGACGGAGAAAAACTGCACGTCACGTCCTTAAACAGTGAGAAAGAGAAATGCAGCAATCCCACTCCTAGGTATAGATCCCCAACACCTAGGAGCCGTGACACGAATAGACATACGTGCACCTATGTGCATTGTAGAGTGAATCACAGTGACAAAATAATTAAAACAACCCAAGGGCTCATCATTGGGTAAGTGAATTAACAAACTGTGGCACATCCACACTTTGCAGCAATAAAGAATATTGGCAACCCCTTAAAACATCTCACAATGTGAATGAATTTGGAGAACATGATGAAAATGAAGAGTCAATCACAAACAAATATTGTGTGAGACTGCTATTATTATACAGAAAAAGAAACAAGGAAAGGTTTACACACAGGGTGTAAAGCATCCAAAATGCCTTGATGGTTACCATGGAAGGAAGGGAGAAGGAGGGAAAATGACTAATTAGTTAGATTTGTGTTAATTATGGTGAAGGAAAGGTGATATACCATATGGGAGAAGTCAGAACAAACAGCAAGGATATTAATTACTATAACAGACAATCCTGGATCGATGAGCATTAAAGAATGATCTGTGAATGGCTACATAGGTAGACAGGTATGCTAAAGAGGTGTATTGGGGTGTATGTAACAGTCAGTGTTCTCACCCACAGGTAGTGGTCGGGTGATGGCTATTTCTACATGGCGAGTTCTAGGTGCTACAGAGATATCACTACAAACCACAGAGCACACAACGGTTGGTCTTTTCCTCACCCAGAGCAAAGGAGAGTGAAAAACCCGAGGACTCAAAGGAATCATTAGTCCAAAGGACAAACGGATTACTTGAACTACCCAAGTCCAGAAGAACTAGACGGTGACTGTCTACCACTATCAACAGCTCTGACTGAGGTCAGAACAGAGGGTCCCAGACAGAGTTGGGGGGAAATGTGAAACAAAGCATCAAATTCACAGAGAAAACCCGAATTCCTGGTCTGACAGAGACAGGAGGAATTCTTATGACACATACGAAGCATACTTCCCTATAACAGGAGTTTTCTCTTTGTTTTTTTTTTTAATCACATAACAGTATATCATGAACATCTTTTTAAAAAAAATCATTTATTTATCTATTTATTTTAATCATTTTATTAGGGGCTCATACAACTCTTATCACAATCCATACATACATCAATTGTGTAAGGCGCATTTGTACATTCACTGCCCTCATCATTCTCAAAACATTTGCTCTCCACTCAAGCCCCTGGCATCAGCTCATTTTTCCCCTCCTTCCCCGCTTTCCCCTCCCTCATGAACCCTTGATAATTTACAAATTATTATTTTGTCGTATCTTGCACTGTCCGACGCCTCCCTTCACCCACTTTTCTGTTGTCCATCCCCCAGGGAGGAGGTTATATGTAGATCCTTATAATCGGTTCCCCCTTTCCAACCCACCCTCCCTCAACCCTCTGAGTATCGCCACTCACACCACTGGTCCTGAAGGGATCATCCGCCCTGGATTTCCTGTGTTTCCAGTTCCTATCTGTACCAGTATACATCCTCTGGTTTAGCCAGATTTGTAAGGTAGAATTGGGATCATGATAGTGGGTGGGGAGGGGGAGGAAGCATTTAGGAACTAGAGGAAAGTTGTATGTTTCATCGTTACTACACTGCACCCTAACTGGCTTCGTCTTCTCCTGTGAGAACTTTCCATAAGGGGACATCCAATTGCCTACAGATGGGCTTTGGGTCTCCACTCTGCACTTCCCCTCATTCACAATGATATGACTTTTTGTTTTTTAATATCTGATACCTGATCCCTTCGACACCTTGTTATCGCACAGGCTGGTGTGCTTCTTCCATGTGGGCTTTGCTGCTTCTGAGCTAGATGGCCGCTTGTTTACCTTCAAGCCTTTAAGATCCCAGACACTATATCTTTTGATAGCTAGGCACCATCAGCTTTCTTCGCCACACTTGCTTATGCACCCGCTTTGTCTTTAGTGATTGTGTCGGGAAGGTGAGCATCATGGAATAACGGTTTAATAGAACAAAGTGTTCTGGCCTTGAGCGAGGACTTGCGTGGAGGGCCAATGTCCATCTGCTACCTTAATACTAAATCTATACATATATACACATAGATCTACTTCCACATCCTCATATAAAAATATATTTACATATGTGCATGTCTTTATTTAGACCCCTATAAATCCCTTTTACCTCCTAGCTCTTTCCTCTATTTCCTTTTACTTCATGAACATCTTTTCATGCCATTGAATATATATATGTATATATGTGTGTGTGTATATATGTATGTATTCTGTAGGTAGAGTATTTAGTATACATTTGGTAAATCTCCTTTCACTTCTGTTCCCAGTTTTTTTGCCTGTTGTTGTTGTTGTTGTTTTTAAGCTATATTTTAGGAGAAAGTTGGCAAAATAAATATAAATTTTTAAAAAAGGAAAAGAAAATTGGCAAATTAGTTTCCCATTTGAATGCTTGTACATGAATAAAATTTTCCATGACACCAACTCCAAACCCCTCCACTCCCAGCTGTTGATCTAGTTTTGTGTGTGTGTAGATGTTTTTGTTAGGTGCTATCCAGTTGGGTCCAACCCATAGCGACGCATGCGCACAGAGAGAAACCTGCCGATCCTGCGCCAGCCTCACGATGGTTCCTGCGCTTGAGCCCATTGCTGCACCCGCTGTGCCCATCCGTCTCGTCGAGGGTCTTCCTCGTCCATGGCCCACTTTACCAAGCACAGTGTCCTTCTCCAGGGACTGGTTTTTCCTGATAACACGTCCAAAGTGTGTGAGAGAGGGCCTTGCCATTCTTCCCTCTAGAGAGCACTCTGGCCATATTTCTCCCAAGACAGATTTGTTTGTCCTTGGATGAAAGTAGGACTTCCCATGATCCCATTCTTACTCTAATCGGGCAGGAGAAAGTGATTGGGAGTCATTAAACTTAGAGCCTAAGCCTGGGTCTGCCACTTACCGAGTGGGGGCCTGGGGCAAGCAAGTCTCTTTATTCATGAAATGGGCAGAATAACCCCCATCCCTTGAACAGAGAATGTAGGAATGCTCATCTGGTTGCGGGAAAGAAGGCTTTGTTAAACAAGTGACAGAAGGAAAATCCACCACACCAAAGCAAACTCACTGTCATGAAGTCGATGATAACCCATGGTGACAAAGAAACTGACTTAAAAACTCACCCTCTGGTCCAAACAGCACTCAAATCAAAATTAAGAGGCAAACTACTGGGTTGTAGGGGAGGAGATATTTGCAACATATATAACTGAAAAGAGATTCATGTCTGCAATATACAAAAAATTTTGATGCTTCAATTACAAAGTATATATATAGAGGAACAAAGGGTATCAATAAGGAGTCAGAGGATAAACCAGGATCAACCCTGAAGGCCAGTAAATATTTGAAGACATTATTCAGCTTTCCCTTTTGATTAGAGCAGCGGTTCTCACCGTGTGGGTCATGGCACCTTTGGGGGACAAACGACCCTTTCAGAGGGGTCGCCTAAGACTATCGGAAAACACATATTTCTGATGGTCTTAGGAACCGAGACACTGCTCCTCTATCCGTCTCCATGCGGGTCCACCCACATGCAGATACGCCTACCTACAAGTACCCGGCATGAAGACTGTTACCCATGCTACACCACGCTTCAAGACCAAATTTCATTTATTTGTCATTAGAAATAAAAATTTCACAATATATAATTACATATTGCTTTTGTCATGAATCACTATGCTTTCATGATGTTCCATTTGTAACAATGAAAATACACCCTGCCTATCATATTTACATGACGGTTCAGAACAGCAGCAAAATGACAATGATGAAGTAGCAACGAAAATAAATTTATGGTTGGGGGTTACCACAACGTGAGGAACTGTAGTAAAGGGCCGTGGCATTAGGAAGGTTGAGAACCACTGGATTAGAGAAATACAAATGATCACCCCATAAATACCAAGTTGGGGAGGGGGTGTCGGGACAATACCAAATGTTGCTGAGGAAGTGGAAGAAAAGGAACACGTCCATTTCAGGTGGGAAGCATGGCGTGCGCGCTCCACTGGGCAGTTTAAGGATTTTAAATCTCACTGCAATCAAGTCAATTCCAGCTCACAGAGACTCAGAAGGACAGAGCAGCGCTGCCCCTTTGGGTTCCTGACGCTACAAATCTTTACGGGAGCAGAAAGCCTCGCCTTTCTCCCGAGGAGAGCGGCCAGTGAGTTCAAACTGCTGATCCAGCATCGAACAGCTGCACTATCTAGTAAAAATGACTGAGTGCAACCCTATGGCTTGTGTCACTTTCAGGCAAATATCCTAGAAAGACTCTTACACGTGGACTCGATGATATTCACTGCAGCACTTATTTTACTGAATTTTACCGGAAAAAATAAGACTATCAATGGGGGAATTGGATGTGTACAGTAGAAAATGCCCGTGCACTAGAACAATATATATTAATCAAGGCGACGGAAGTGGAGCTACTTTGTGGAATGATGAATAAATCTCAGAAGCACATGTTGAGTAAAACTAGGTTGCTGAAGGACGAGGAGGCTGTGGTGCTATTTTATGTAAATGTTAAAAGCCTACCTAGCAATGCTGTCTATTCTTTGTGATCATACATAATGCAGTAAGAGGCTTGAAACATGGGGAGGGAGGACACACACTGATTCACGCGGGGCTCCTTTGGGGACCGGGGTGGGGAGCGCGCTGGTGGAATCTGTAACATTTCATTTCTTAAAAGAGTTTTCTTTCTTTCTTTCTAAAGATGAAGAAGAAAAGGTGCTTGAAGGAAGGGGAGGGGAGAGAGAATAAGAGCCAAAGCAAATTCCTGATAAGGCACATCTGCCATGGGCCTTGTGCTGATTTAAAGATCTACATGGGATCAAATTGACCATGGCAACTCGAAAGATTAGATGGGAAGCCCAGGAGCAGTCTGTTGATGTTAATGGGGAGGGACAAGTAGGAAGTGAGTGCACAACTTGAAGGATGTAGTCAATGTGGCAGAATTGTACATGTCGAAAATGTTGTATAGGTGTTTGTTCTGTTGTGCATTTTTGCAACAACATACCTTAAACAAAACATACTCCATTGAGTCAATTCTGAGTCTAATTGACACTATAGGGTAGAATAGAGCTGCTCCTGTGGGTTTCTGAGACCGTAAATCTTTATGAGAACAGAAAGCCTCATCTTTCTGCTCCAGAATGGCTGGTGAATTTGTATTGACCTTGCAGTTAGCATCCAATGTGTAATCCACTATGCCATTAGGACTCCTTTCTCAGGCCTCCTTTCATATATATAAGAAACCAGAACCAAGGGGAATACGGGAAAAGAGTAGACTCAATGCCATTGAGTTGATTCTGACTCATGGGGACCCTAATGAACAAAGCAGAATTGCCCCTGTGGGTTTTCAAGACAGTAAATCTTCATGGGCCCACAAATCCTCATTTTTCTCCCAAGAAGCAGCTGATGGCTTCGAACTGCTGACCATGTGGTTAGCAGCCCAACACACAACGCACTATACTGTTTCCTGTGGGGAAACAGTAACAGCCATTAAATCTTGCAGGTAGATTTGTACTCTTTTCCAAGATCAGTCTCCGGGTGGTGGAAGCATGCCATCATTTAAAAGAAAAATAAATGATGGATGTCTCATTGTCTGGGTGTGGTGACAGTTACATGGATGGAGGCACCTGACAAAGCTCACTGACCTGGACATTGATCTCAAGTGCATGTATTTTGTTGTGTGTGGATTAAACACCGATAACGTTAATTTTTCAAGAGAAAGAAAGAAGGGCAGCCGTCCCTGCAGGCTCTCACCTAGGAACTAACCTTATTTCAGCAGTGTGTTTTCAGCCCCCAAAGGCGAGGGAGCTTTGACTTTCCTTTCCGAAGTCTCATTTTAATCTACTCAGTGCTTATGTAAATGGAGTGCACTCCTGAGAAGGAGAACAGTCCTGGGGGGTGGAGGGGGGTGCGGGGGGGGAGAGAAGAGGCGAGAAGGAGCAGATGAGAAGAGTGGTGTGCACATGCATCCAGAGAGGTGATGGGGGACCATGCAAGAGCCGCCTTTGGGAGGATGCATTCCAGAGGGGGGCAGGGGAGCCATTGCCCCTCCAAATGCAGAGCTGAAGTGCGCTTCCCCACTGGAGAATGCTCTTTCCAACTGGGCCAGGGTCTAAACAGCCCTGGGATGTAACCAGAGCGGGAGGCTTAATTAGAGAAGGCAAATTAGGTGCTGGATGAACTAACAGGACTGTACTTTGCCCCCTTTTAAAACAAATGCTTAACATAACGGCCACAACACCTACTTGTAGGCAAAATCTTATTACTCATGAGTTTACCTGTTTGGGGATACATTACCACCCGCCACTGCCACCACCACCATCCCCTGCTATATGAGCAATAAATGAGTGAAGGGGGGAGTGAATGATCCCTGCAGCCTGGCCCCTCGTGAGCCCCTGCTGAGTGCAGGCACCAGGCATTATTTCATGCCTTCCTCCAATCTTCCCAGGAGGGAGGATGTTGTTCTCCAACCTGCAGAGGTGAGGAAACTTGCTCCAAGCCACAGAGTCACGACATGGACTGAACTCCCTTTCAAGTCCCGACCCTCAGACTCACACACCCGTGCTCCTGATTGCTAACCATATCCCTGGACCCTGAGGGTCTGGGAGGGAGGCCACCCACCATTTTTCTCTCCTGAGATGAGACCCACGGAGGTCCTGCAGGGAGCTTGGATACCACAGCCAGCGTCCAAGCTACTTCTCCAGGTGTCAACCAGGTATCAAGAGTCCAGTTCAGGCAAAGGGGTTCCTGCCCTACTCTATGGCCTGGGAACTTGGGTGGTGATGGTGGAGGAGGAGGGACAGTTAAATTAAAGGGGTCAAGGAGGAGGAGAAGGTGGGGAGCTGATGGCCAAATCAAGGAAGGCCAGATTTCAATTTGCATAATAATTTTGTTAGCAACAATAGGCAGCCCGGACATCTATTTAAAGGCTGTAATGTTAATTTAATGGGGAAAAAGCTAATACAATTCCCCCAGAATTTTTTCAATTAAATTAATGTGATGGGCTTTAATGGATAGCTTAAGTAGGGAGCAGGAATAGGAGAAATATTGCATAAATTATACATACATTTCTATGTGTGCTGCCCGTATATATAATCTCTCTGCTCTCTGGTTTTGACATACACGAGGCCGTATTCTTAAATCTGGCAACCGGTTATAACTCTATTTCAATTAAAGTGACCTTTTATCATTCAGAGAAGGAGGGCTCTTCCCTGTGGGATTTCTGCACACCCCTTCCCTTCAACAAGGCACAGGGAAGATTTGGGCCTGAAAGAAAACGGGGGCCTCCTTGAGCAGTAACCAGAACAGAATAGGATGAGTCCAGCCATGTGGAAGCCAGATCCCCCATGGTTGCTCCCCAGAGGCATCTGAGGAGCAGTCAATGAGATGGAAGGCGTTTCCAGGGCCATGTGGTTAGTTTGTGAACATCTCCATTGGAGTGTTTTCAGCAGGTGTCTCTTGCATCCCTACTGTTGCGCTCGGGTGGTGGCCCCAAAGACACCTGTGCCCACATGCCAGAACCTGGGAATGTGAAGGGGCCTTTGCAGGCCTGGTTACGAATCTCGAGATGAGGTGCTCCTTGACTATCCAGGTGGGCCCTGAACCCAATGACAAGTGTTCTCACGGGGGAGAGGGCGAAGTGAAGATGGAGGGGGAGACTGGAGTTATACTGCCACAAGCCACGGCATGCCAGGAGCCACCAGAACCTAGAAGAAGTAGGGAAGGATTCTGCCAGAGAGAGAGAGAGAAAGAGAGAGTGTGTGTGTGTGTGTTGGGGTGGGAGAGTACAGCCATATTGACATCTTGATTTCAGATTTCTAACCTCTGCAACCGAGAGAAAATGAATGTCTCCTGTTCTAAACCATTGAGTTTGTGGTACAGGAAAGAAATACCACTGACTAACTGTTGGATCCGGTCCCTGGCTGGTGTGCCCGGCCTGAAGCCGCCCATGGTGCCACAGAGGAGAAGCCAGGCCATTTGATTCCATACAGATGACAGCCAAGAACACACTCTGGGTCCCAGTTCTGCTCTGTAATCGAGGGGGTTGACTCGAGTCAGAATTGACTCAATGACCCTAGATTTATTCGATTCTTTGTTTTTTTGGTTTGTTTTTTTCAGGGCTGGACACTGTACTGGATGCTTCTCAGAAGATGGGAGTGGAGAATCAGTCATAATCTCTGACCACACTTGGTGACCGAGTCTGACAATGCTTTAAAAAGCCTGGCTGATTTGATAGTTACACACATATACAGGACACACTCAGACAACCTCTTGAGGACTACATTGTACCACTTGTAACGTAGAGATAATCACCGTGGTAGCTGTCCATCTACATCCAAATTGGCCCAAAGCATCCAGTCTCCTGGTATCCATCACTCCCGTAGGAATGGTTTCTCCACTAGGATGCTGTAGAAATGAGGGAGGGTGGCTTTTGGGGCTGGGTCCTAATAGACAGTGCAGCTACCTCTTTGTACTCCCTTTAATGGCTCATGTGCTCAAAGGAAACCAACCACCTCAAGCAGTCCTATGGGGAACACAGTGGAGTGAGGAAGTCAGGCCTCTTGCTAACAGCCATCATCATCTCACCAGCCACGTGGGAAAGCAGGTCTTCCAGGTGCAGGCAAGCTGTCAGATGAGACACTAGCCCAGGCTGTTGTCTCCAAAGGAAAAAGAGATTGACAGTCTCAGAAACCCTAGGAAACAGTTTGACTCTGTCCTAGACGGTTGTTGTGAGTTGGAATCACTCTGACGGCTGTGGGTTTGGGGTTATGTAAATTAGATCACACCCAAGTAGGCTGGGCTCAACATCAAAGCACCTCTGAGTTCTCAACAGAACAGATCACACACAGCGCTACGTACCCCCTGGGGAAGACAGTGACCATGTCAGCCTTGTCTATAGGCCACAAAACCCCGAGGGGGCCAAGGCTGGCCTGGGTCTGCAGGCCAGGAAGGGCCAGCTCTTGGACCTGGTTTGGACTTTTAGCCTCCAGAATGGCGAGACAAGAAAGCCCTGTTCTTTAACCATGTGTGGTATTTCTGGTAGAGCAGTTCTAGGAGACTAAGGCAGGTTTCCACGGATCCAACTCCAAAGGAGACCACCAGTGAGTGCTGGGGAAGACCAGGATGCCCAGCCCCCAGGGGCAGTTGGGAACTCCTGGGGACATGGGCTTTCAATCTGGGCTCTGCCACGCACTAGCTGCATAGGCAGTGGTGAGTCCATTGACCTCTCTTCTGAGAAGTGGGGATATTAATAGCTGCCTCACAGGGTAGGGGAGAGCCCAGCACGGAGGAGGAGGAGCTGGAGGCACCCCACAGGGAGTGTGGCAGAGGCAGCAGAAAGTAGAGTTTCTTCTCAGTGCCCAGCAAACGGTTTAATTGAACCTCAAAGGAGCTGACACCCAAGGGAGATGGATGATCTTTGGCAGGTGGTGCTGAGCGCTTTCTGCTTGGCTCTCTGGACTCCAGAGGGATTCCCTGAGCCACCTCCAGGCGAGCCAGAGCCCTGCTGCCCAGTGTCCACTGCCCGCTGCTGCAGGTGCTCCCTCTGGATGGCTTCCCCAGAGGGTTTCCCTCTGAGGCTGAGCTGGCCTCCTTCCCGGGAGGCATGAGGGCAACAGCGAGGGGAATAGAGGAAGCCAGAGCTCCCAGGGAGAGGTGTGCTGTGGGCACACAGGTGGGGCACCTCAGACCGGATTTGGAGGCAGGCTGAGGGCATCACTTCCTCCCATGTCATGGGAGGGCTGCCTTAGAGTGTCCTGCCCCAGACTCATGGTGTCTTTTCCACAGAATCACAAGGCTGCTAGCCCAGCCACCTCCACTGCCACATGAAGTCTGTCTGCAGGAAGTGGGGAAAGCACACGGCTCTTGATCCTTAATTCTTTCCTTCTCTTTCGAAGTGGACATCTGGCCCCTTGTCCCATGCAACACAATTGGATGGTCCTGTCCATGATAAATAGCAGGGTCAGAACGGAAACCCACTGGGAAAATGAGCACTCACATGGCCCTGTTGTAAAAGAAAGTTGAGAAGGGAGTGTCACAAAAGCCAGCTTGCCAGAATATGAAGGTGCCAATGAGCACCGTCTACCCTTGACACGTGCTGCCTATGAATCTATGCCTGAGAGATGGTTAAGATAGCAGCCATCAACTGACCCAGTCACTCATCCAGCCAGCCACTCATCCATAAATCCATCCAACCACCAATCCATCTATCCACTCATCCATCCATCCAACCATCCAGTCATCTATTCAACCACTCATCCATCCACCTAACCACACACCCATTCATATATACCTACCTACCTATAAGGGAAAGTAAAAAACGTATCACTACAAAAAACATAGAAATCTTTACTAAGAACAAAAACCCAAGCATGAAGCTATTGTTCCTTGACATGTCCTTCATCTAGGTCTCTATCCTTCTGAAAGCTGTGTTTCCATCTCTCTAACCCTTCCTTGAAGAATTCTAACCCTTCCATTTGCACCATGTCTGAAAGGCAGTTTGAGCAGCTTCAAAAGACTCAACTCATGGCCCTGTTCGATGTTCTTTGAGTTTGAGGAGACAAGGAAGAGTGAAGGGGCAAGGCTAGGGCTGTGGGTGGATGGGCTAAGTTTTCCCAATGAAATTCTCGTGGGACAGCACTGGCTGCCTTTGAAGAATACGCAGGTGCACTGTCCTGACAGAAGGGGGAAAGTCCTCAGCAGCGTGTTCCTGGCCTTTTACTCATGAGTGCAGTTTGCCATTTTCTTGAACAGTTTCCTACTATGTCCCAGGATGATCCTGTGTCCTTTAAGAAAATCTATGAAGATGACCGTTTGGAATCTCCCCAGACAGTCACCACCATCTGAGCTGACCTCTCTGAGTTGAATGGTACTGGCTCAGCATAGCCTCTCGCAAGCCACTGTCTGAAATGTGTTTTTATTGGAAGGCACCCTAGAAAGGGAAAGATCAGTGTAGAGACAACTTGTCTGCTTCCCCCTCACCCCACCCCCAGTCACAAAACATGCTTAGACATGTTTTGTTTGGAATAAACCTATGTAGGTATGAATTGGAACCCCAAGAGCTAAGCTTTTATTATTTACCTTTGTATATTCTTCCACCCATTCATCCATTCATCTATCCACCAACTGTCAACTTACCCATCCACCCATGTATGCAATCATCCACTAACTATCCATCCATTCAGCCAGCTAAGCCCCCTTCATTTCTCCATCTATCCACCTACCCACACACCCATTATTTCTTCCATAGATCATCCACCTTAACCTTTCTCTCCATCGACCCATTCAATCATTCATTCATTCAGCAAATTATTATAGAGTATCCACCATTGTCCCTGTGTAAAATTCCCAATTAATGAGCATTTACTGAGTGCCTACTCTGCTCCTATTATGTTAATGTTGGGACTTTGAGGGAGAATGAGCCAGGGTCCTTCAAGGATCTCCATAGTCTCTCTATTGTGGAAGGCGTAGAACATTCAACCTTTGGCAAAGTGAGGGAAGGCCCAGAGAAGAATACAGGAGGACAAAGGGTTCAAATCGATTGGCCATGCTGGAGAAGGAATTGTCCAGAGCCTTCTCAGTCCCCCCCACCCAATCATCTCTGTACTTAACTGCCTGTTTGGTGACGAGGCAGTAAACAAGGAGTAAAGCTATTTGTGGCGGACAAATGCCTTCTTACTTTTTTGGCGAGTGCCTTTGGGGAGAACCACTGTTTTCCATGTAGTCCTTGTGGTTCAGGAGGAGCCAAGCCCAACTACCTGCTCCAAAGAACAAGAGAAGAATGAAGACAGTCTGAGCTCCTGGGTGCAGCTGTGCCTGAAGCCCCACTCTATTCCTCCCTGATACACGAGCCAATAAATCCCTCCTCCAACTTTAGCTGGTCTAGAGTAGCTTCTGTCACATACAGTACAGTCCTCAAGAACGCACTCCTCTATTCAGAAATTAGACCTGTATTCATAGGGTTATGCACTGCTTGGCAGTAACTTTGCTTGCATTTAGAGGGCATAACAATCGAGAGATGAGCAGTGGATGAATCAATGGGCACTAAGCATAGGTCACCAGCCGCTCTGCAGGAAAAGATGAAGCTTTCTGCTCCTGTTATGAGTTATAGTCTTGGAAACCCACAGATTCAGTTTGACTCCGTCCTATATAGAGCTGCTATGAGTTGGCATTGACACAATGACAATGAGTTTGGTCTTGATCAGCTAGTCATGGCCTCATCTATACAAGAAGCAGCTCTGTTTTGTCAAGTGCAGACAAGGCCCACTGAGTCTCTTATCCGGGAATCAGGGGACCTGAAGTTTTGGTTCATCCCTGCTTCTACTCTGTTGGGTGACATTGGGCTAGTCACTGGCCCTCTCTGAGCATTGGACAAATCAAATGGACAGAAAGGACATTGCGTTTCACTTCTTGAAACAAAATCATAGAACAGCAGTTCTGTGGGAGGTGCTTGAGAAAATACATTTGAATGTTGTGCTCAGGTGGGAGTGTATTTTCAGGAGTGTGTGTGTGCGTGCGTGCATGTGAATGTGTGCATGTGGCACATGTGCCACGCTTACGAGTCAAGGGCACATTCTAATTCTGTATACGTAGCCCCTCAGAGCTCCAAAATGCACACCCTTGTATTAAAGGCTCTGAGAAGTCCTCCAGTAAAGACCCGTTTAAATGCGTTTAATCCAGCAGTTCCACAACTTCTTTTGATGACTCTTTAGAGTCGATGATCTCTAAAATCTCTTCCAACTGTGACTTTGTGGGGTACCCTTAATCTAGCGATAGAAAAGGGAGAAGATATGATTCAGAAAGCTCCAGACAGTCAAGGTGGGTGGGTTTGATCAAACATTTTACACTTTTTACATTTCAATTTCCCCCCCGCAAATACATGAACATAGTTTGAAAATATCTAAAGAGTGTAAAAAGCTATTCAAACCCACAGCCATAAAGTCGATTCTGATTCGTAGCAGCCCTACAGGATGTAGTAGAATTGCTCCTCAGGGTTCCTGGAGCTGTAAATCTTTAGGGGGACAGATAGCCTCATCTTTCTCCTGAGGAATAGCTAGTGGATTTGAACTGCCAACCTTGGGGTTATCAGTCCGATGCTTAACTCACTGTGCCCCCAGGCCTCCTCAACAGCTCTCTGGTGAAAAGAAACTTCATTCCCCAATCCAGTTCCTTCTCAAGATCCAGCTCCTCATTTTCTTCCAGCGTTACCCTTATGCCTATATAATATCCATGTAGAAATGCTACTTGTTTGACACAAATGGTTGTCGTTGTTGTTGTTAGGTGCCATCGAGTCTGTTCTGACTTGCAGTGACCCCATGGGCAACAGAAAAAACACTGCTCAGTCCTGTGGCATCCTCACACTCCGTGCTCTGTTGAAGCCCACCGTTGTGGCCACTGTGTTGATCCGTCTTATCGGGGCTCATCCTCTTTTTTTGCTGCCTCTCTGCTTTGGCAGGCACAATGTCCTTCTCCAGGGACTGGTCTCTCCTGATCACATGTCCAAAGGCTAGCCATCCTCACGTCTAAGAAGCATTCTGGCCATACTTCTTCCCAGACGGATTTGCATGCTCCTTGGGCAGTCCGTGGCACTTCCAATATGCCTTGCCAGTACCATAATTTGAGTGGTAGTCTACTGCTTTTACTGTTCTCCTCGGTGCTTTTAAAAAATAAATTGAATGTATCTTAACGATGTCCGTATCAGGACATTCAGAAGAGACTTTCTCAAGATCAGCACTGTTCACACTTGGACTGCATAATCCTTTGTAGTGGTGGCGGTGGGGAGAGGGAACTGCCCTGTACATTGTAGAATGTTCCGTAGCATCCCTGACCTCTACCCACTAGATGCCAGTGGGGCAACCCAACCTCAGTTATGACAACCAAAAAGGGCCTCCAAGATTGCCAGTGTCTCCTGGGAGGCAAAGTCTCCCCTAATTGAGAACCACTGATAAAGATCGAACGCATTCTTCTTGGGTGTTTTCCAGTGTTGTGTTGCCTGTCGGCATGCTGCAATTCATAACTGGCATCACCAATCCCTGTTGATGGACTTTGGTGGTGCCCCAACTCCCCCGAGGTCTTTGTTCAGTATAAACTGTGCTGGAAGGAATAGTCTTGCGTCTGTCATGGGCACAAAGAATGTGTACCTTTGTCTGTGTCCACAGCATCTGACCTGAGGTGGATGAGCACCAGGAGCCTGTCGAACGAACCTGCAAGCCGCTGCTGAGTGGACTCAGGAAGTCCAGGAAACCATGCTCGGCCCTGGGCTCAGGGCTATGCTGGGCAGCAGGAAGGGCTGCTAGCAGGAGGAGGAGCCATCTTCCAGGAATCTCAGCAGCTCCCTGGGCTTTACTGGGCAAATGGCCCATGGGCCCCCCCATTGGAGGCTTCTGTCTACTTAAACTTCCCTCTCTTTTCCTCCCA
>NW_022111312.1:6623014-6626053 GCF_000313985.2 Echinops telfairi
AAAAGAGAGAAAATTATCAAAGGGCAAATATCAGGAAGAATAAAACTTAAAAATTCAAAACAACAACAACAAACAAACAAACAAAAACTTCCCTCTCACATCCAGAATAGGCTTTGCTGGGAGCCAGGTTACTTCAGGGACCCATGCCATCAACAAAGCCTATTCTTTTCACCGCTCATGTTTACAAAGCCGGGCCCAAAGCCTGGGACGATCATGGAGCTCCAGGGGGCCCGTGAGAGTGGCCACAGCACCCATGAATGCTCTCCCACCTGAGAGGGGCTTTCCCACACCAGTTCACACAGGAGCTGCTGTATGTGGCTGGGAGGAAGGCAAGCAGCCTACATTCCTGCAGAGCGAAGAACACCTTCGTGACAAATACTACATGAATGCCTGCTCTGAGCCCAAGAAGCCCTGGGGGCACGGTGGTTAAGCACTCAAATCGAGAGGCTGCCGTTTGAACCTACGGATCACTCTGTGGGAAAAGGCGCCGTCTGCTTCCACATGGATTACAACCCTGGACACCCTATGGGACAGTTCTTCTCTGTCCTCTTGGGTCACTGGGAGTTCCAGCCAGCTCCACATCAATGTATGTGTCTCCTGGGTGGAAGTGTTGTGAGCTGAGCAGTGGGCTGCTAACTGCAAGGTCAGTAGTTTGAACCCACCAGCTGCTCAGCAGGAGTAAAATGAGGCAGTTTGTTCCCCTGGAGACTGACCCTTGGAAACCCTAAGGAGCAGTTCCACACTGTCTGAATCGAGTCCCCAGCAGCGGCAGTGGGTTACCTGCCAGCTGAGGCTCTAGGCTCTGACCCAGAAGCAGGAACAGAGGTTTTCCTTCTGGAAGGAAGAGGCAGGCAAACAAACAAAGGAGTCATTGCAAACACAAGCCAATGCCAAGAGTGAGGGTAGGGGGTGGGGGGTGGAGGCCTTGGTGCAGGTGCTCCTGGAGGCTGGGGAGTTGCTTCTGTTACCTCCTCTGTCCCCACAACCACCATTGTCACTGTCCCCTGTGGGTCAGTGAGCAAAGTGATTGCCTCAGACATACAGGCTCAGCCTGGGGCACCCTCTGGCTGCCACCTGGACCCAAACCTGAGAGGGCTCTCAGTTGGGCTTCCCGCAGCAGGTTACAACAGGTACAAATGGGCAAAGCAGTGTTTCTCTTGAGCCACGTAAAGCAATGCTTTGGGCCCAAGCTCATTCATCCTCATAGACCTGTGGACAGAAGAGTAAAACGAGGCGCAAAGATGCCTGGCATGGCAGCACTGAAATGAGATTTGGGGTTGGACTCTCTGAAAATGGTTTTATTTTACTGTCAATTCTCACTCATTTCAAGTCAAAGCACGTGCGTGCGCACGTGTGTGTGTGTGTGTGTGTGTGTGTGGATACCTCTAAATAACATAACAAAAACCCTGTTGTAAAATATGTAGCTGGCTGTGCCCATCTTGTTTTAATTGGCTGGGACCAGACTGTCCATGTCTCACGAATTTGATCCCAGACAGACTAGCCTGACTTTACTCAGAGGAAAACTCTGGTTTTCACCACCAATGGCACCCCTAACCTTCACCAAAGACAGGGTTGAGTTCAAAGGTATTGTGACGATGGTGGGTTTATTCCAAACAAATGCGTTGACACGTGTCTCTGCCATCGGTAGATAACTGTAGATGACTTCTTGTGGTCATACACTTGTCTCAGTCTTGTTTAAATGCCTTTTTAAAAACAAAAAAAGGGTCCAGTCTAAACAATGGCTTTGGAGAGGATTTGCTGGATCAGCCCAGAAGGGGACAGTGGCTGTATATTTGGACTCCAAAGGGGTCAGCTTGATAGATTCTCTTGCAGGACACACGACAATCATTGGGGGTTCTGACATGCCCGTTTTAAGAAGATGAGAAACTGCCTTGCTGAGATAAAGGCTGGAAAAGTTGAGCTCAGGGTTTTTTTTTTACCCCATCAGGACAGCACCACTTGTGCATTCTCGGAGGTACCAAGGGCTGTCCTGCGAAAATTTCACTGGGGAAACCTTACCCTGCCCACCCTCCAGCCCTGACCGTGCCCCTGCAGACTTTCTTGTGTTCCTAAAACTCAAAGAACATTTTAAAGCAACCCAGTCTGAGGGTGCCTGAGGGTGCCCTTGAGCGAGGGGAAGTCAGAGAGCACAGGCTCCTTCAGAGGAGGGCTATCGAGAAGAAAACACTGCTCGCAAGAAGGGCACAGGCCTACGTGATGGATGTGTCCAAGGACAACAGCTTCACGTTTCGGTAGTTTCGTTTTACAGAGATTTCTATTCTTGTGTAGCAATACTTTTTGACCTGCCCTCCTATGATGCAAGGCTCACAGAAGGTCCTGACACTTCTTTGTCCAAGGATCCCGAGCCTGTCCCCAGACACTCTTCTGAGCAGACACTGCAGGGCCGGTCTGGGCTCAGCCCCAGAGCAAAAGAAGGCAGGGATCTACTGAGAGTGAGCCTTTCAAAGTCTGGATGAGATTCAGGACCAAGAGTTTGGGTCACCCAGGGCTGAGTGCTCAGGAGTCACAGCACTTCTGTCTAAGTCTAAGGTTGTGTCTAAGTCACAACCCTCTCTGTTCAGTTGTGCATGTGTACCTCCAAAACAACAAAACCATAGAGCCCATTCTGGCTCAGAGTGAGAACTGCCCCTGTAGATTTCCCAGATGGTTAATCCTGATGCTAGCAGAGAGCCTCATTGTTCTCCCGTGGAGTGATTGGTGGTTTCAAACTACTAACTTTGGGATTAGCAGCCCAACACGTAACCCACTATTCCACGAGGGCTGTTTGTGGCACACCGACAGGGGGTTTATTACAAACAGAAGTGGAGCTGCTGTCATCCAAAGAGGCTGATGAAACTCTCTAGTATCTATGGCCCAACCTGACCCCCTGCCCAAGGGGTAGAAGTCCACAAGCTTCCATCACCAGAAATTCAGACCATCTTGGATCATAAGGAGTAGAAATGACCAAGCACAGGAAGTTAAGGTTCAAACTCACTGGGGAATCAAAAGAATGTGCCTTTCAATAAACACTGAGACATC
>NW_022111312.1:6626153-6627351 GCF_000313985.2 Echinops telfairi
TGAAAGAGGAGGCTGATTTACGACTGTGAAGATTTTAAGTTCTGGAAACCCACACAGGCAGTCCTGTCTGGGGTGGGGGTGGGGGTAACGGGGGATGAGTCAGAATGGACTTGATGGCCGTGAGCTTGCTTGTTTGTTTACTGTGATGTTTGTGGGATAGTCTTCTGTATGGGGATTTGAAGTTTCTACCAAGAGTGTCAGTAGAGTCACAGCCTTTGACCCATGGATTCTGTTTGGGGAGGTTGCCCTGAAAAAACCATGCGGGCAGGATGTGATCAGATGCTTACAGCCATGGGGTTTTTCTTTTATTATGATTGTGATGTGCTCTGATTTGGGGGCTGTCAGGCTGGTGCCCAGAGGGGGAGATCCAGCTTATGGAGGGGGGGGGGTTGTTTCCTTTTTGGCTAATTGGAATTGAATTCGCTTCTGGATTCCGACCATCTCCCACACCGCGATCTACCTGAGGTAAAAATCTGCTTTTCTTCTACTATAAATTATGGCTACCTGCCACTGCCACTCACCAGGCTGTAAGCTCAAGGCAGCCAACAGCGTGGAGAGCTCCGGGCGTGGGGTTCTCCTCATGTCTGGGATTCTGTCCCCTATAGGGCTTCAGCCTAGAGAAATCGCTGCTCCCAGCAAGGGCGCAGCTGGCGGCCAGGGGCTCACCAAAGCTAGAGCGCTTTAAAGTGTTCTTGGTTTGCTTTGTGAGTGGAAACCAGACACAAAAGAGGGGTTCAGAACCCTAGTTCTACAACAGGTGAGCCTCCCCTGACAGACTGATGGCGGTTGTTTGAACCCACCAGCTGCTCCATAGGTGAAAGAGGAGGCTGATTTACGACTGTGAAGATTTTAAGTTCTGGAAACCCACACAGGCAGTCCTGTCTGGGGTGGGGGTGGGGGTAACGGGGGAATGAGTCAGAATGGACTTGATGGCCGTGAGCTTGCTTGTTTGTTTACTGTGATGTTTGTGGGGATAGTCTTCTGTATGGGGATTTGAAGTTTCTACCAAGAGTGTCAATAGAGTCACAGCCTTTGACCCATGGATTCTGTTTGGGGAGGTTGCCCTGAAAAAACCATGCGGGCAGGATGTGATCAGATGCTTATAGCCATGGGGTTTTTCTTTTATTGTGATTGTGATGTGCTCTGATTTGGGGGCTGTCAGGCTGGTGCCCAGAGGGGGAGATCCAGCTTATGAGGG
>NW_022111312.1:6627451-6639288 GCF_000313985.2 Echinops telfairi
TTAGGACTCCACCTCCCTGTTTCCTTCACCTGACCTCCCAATTTTCTGGTCTGGTAGCAGGAGCTCTGGACGGGTGAGTCCTATCGGGTCGCCATTTTTTCCCAGTCCGACAGCCGCCATGGGGTTTTTTGTTGGTTGGTTTTCAGAAGTAGGTTGCCAGGCCTTTCTTCTTCGTCTATTCTAGGCTGGATACCACACACCAAACTCACTGCCCTCACGTCCATTTTGACCCATACCCACTGAGTAGCACAGTGTGTTAGTTATATAATCTGGTGTCAACTTGTGAAGGGGTGGAGTCTAGCCTGTCAATCAGGTTTGATGACCTCATTTGTAGGTGCCACGGAGATAAATAGCTCACCCGAGGCCATACCCACACTCACTCTCTGCTTGACATTCCTGTTGATAAGGCACAAGGAGCTACGCTGATGGCAGCAAGAGCCCTGGAGCTGAAGGAGTCACGCGGAGACCCATGCCAGCATGCGTCCACCACTACTGGATCCACAAGACTTTGCACCCACTGGCCTGTGATCTTCCTGAATCATTGCATGTGTTGCATGAGTCTGAAGAGTAATTTCTAGACAGGTATCAGACATATGGGCTAATATTGGACTTATGGACTTGATCTGGGCTGGGATGTTTTCTTAATATACTATGAGTGTCTATGAATTTGTTTCTCTAGTCAGTCCTGACTAACACAGACGGAGTAGAACTGCCTGAGGCAGGGTTTCCAAGGCTGCCGCCTTTCCAGAATCAGACTGCCCTATCTCCCTCATGGCTGGTGAGTTCAAACCAAGCAGCGGAGGGCTGTAACCACTGAGCCACCAGGGGTCCTTTCTTAGTTTGCAAACTCCACGGACACCTGTTCTACGTCATAGCAACAGGTGAGCCTCCCCTGACAGACTGATGGCGGTTGGGAAGAGCCCCCCCTGGCTCTTCTTATAGAGAAGAGGAAAAATATTAGGTAGGTGTCTTCAGGGTCTTCTGTTCCTCCTGGAGTATTTGTCCATGTGGCGCGCTCCTTGGCTCTCAGGGGTACTTCAATAAAGAGAGATAAGGAAACTTGCACTGTTCCCCGTAGCAGACCCAGGTCACTGGCACTGGGGGGCCATGGGTCTCACTGTCTCCTGGGGAAGCTGCTAGCACTGCTTTCCACCTACCGAAGATGGGGAAACTGCAGCTCAGAGACAGTAGTAGCCACTTGTTCAAGGTCACACAGCTGGGGAGCGGTTGATGCCAAAGCCCCTGGGGCAGCTCAGAGCCCACCATGGTGTCAGTCATTTGGATAGAGATAGGCTGGACTTTCCCGCTTCACCCAATTGGCCAGCGTGGGGCTTTGGCCTTGAATCCTGAGTTACCTGGCAGGTAACGAGAGTTCTCTCCTTCTTCCCCCATGGCATGCCGCCATCCTTACCCCATTGCTTGTCGCGGGTGTCCTTCTTTTGCAAAGGGCCACCTCCGGTTCTTTCGTTTATTGTTTGTGCTTGGCTTTACGTCTTGGGACCTGCCCGAAAGCGGCAGAGCGCGTGAGAGCTCGTTCCCGAATCCATTCGGCCTCTCTCAGAAGGACCATGATCTCAGCCCCGCTGGAAACTGGAACAAGGCTGGCTTAGGGGCACAAAAGCCGGGACGTTTCGGAGCCAGTCTGGGGGTCAGGGAAGCGAAGGCGGGTCGGGGAGCAAGTCGCTGGGCTGCAGTGATTCTCCCGGCCTGCAGGGGCAAGCTGCCTGGCGAGCGGCACACAGGAAATCCCAGGATTTATAGATGACCCCGTTACAAGGCAAATGTTTTGGAACAAATTGTTCTTCTTTTAAATCCTTGTTTTCCACTAGTCTCTCTCCCGCCCCCCCGCAACCCCGTGCCTTGCTGGATCTCCCCCCGCCCCCATCCCCGCCTCCTGTCCACCTTCCCGCTGTCCTTGCTAAACCGGGGCCGTGGCGCCACCTGCTGCCCGTCGTGGGCCGCGGGCTCCACTGGGATCTCGCGCGGCCCTCTCCGCGTCGCCGCCCCGGTCCCCGACTTGGGGTGACTTCCCGGCGTCTCTCCTGAGCGTCTGAGCACGAGACTCTACACCACGCTGCAAGAGGACGCCTCCCGAGCTGCCGCGGTGACCCGGAGGCTCGGCGCGCCTGCGCTCCCGGCCTCCGTCCTCGGGCGGCCCAGGCTCTCCGGGGGCCCGGAGGAAGGAGAAAGTTAACAAGCAGCGCAGCGCACGGCCAGGTCTGCGTTAGCTCGCTGCAAACCCGCGGCGCCACCTTGGGCCGGCCACATCCACCTACGACACGACCGACCACAGCTACTCTCTGCCAAGCCGCCGTGGGAAACAGCGCACGGCCGTGCGTGGCCCGCGTTGCTGGTCAGCTGCAGTCCAGTGGACCCCTGGTCATAGGGACTCAAAGGCACAGCGCATGGAACGAATGGATGCCCGGACCTGCAGTCCCGTGAGTGCTTGGAAAGTAGGGTCGAAGCAGAGCCTTTCTTTCTATTCTGAGTCTGGAAGCTCCGCTCAAACTGGTTCTCCATCAGAGCAGCAGCGCAGAGGCTGATGATGGGTGAGTGGAAGCCGGGAATTGCCACGCCCAACGTGAGGATTCGACCACTGAGCCACATGCTGTTGAGTCCGTTCCGACTCATAGCAACCCAGTGTACAACAGAACAAGACACTGTTACGTCACATGTGTTGTGGCCACTGAGTCAATCCATCTGGTTGAGGGCCTTCCCTCACTTTTCCCTGACACTCTAGGGACCATGCTGCCCCTTTCTCATTAGTCTCTTCTGATAATGGGCCACATCCAAAGCAACACTTTACCCCAAAACACACACTGCCCTCTGTGGGCTGCCGAGACTACATCTTTATGAGAGCCTCATCTTTCTCCTGAGGAGCAGCTGGTGGGTTTGAACTGCTGACTTTGTGGTTACCAGCCCCATGCGTAACCAGCACACCTCCAGGGCTGCTTAATGTGGGACATATTTCCTGCTTACTAAGCATGTGTCCCCTTTCTCTCCTGTTTGGAGTGTTGGAGACTCATTGAGGTAAATGCCAGGCCTCAGAAAAAAGGAGAAGCCTTCTCTGCCTTCAAGAGTGTGAGCCCTGTGAGGATGGGTCACACCAGTGTGCACTGGAGCAGGCTAAGCAGGGACTGCGGGCAGGCTGGGGATGCTAAAACCCTCACCCACCACTGACTAGCTGTGGAACCTTGGGCAAGAGGCTCATTCCCTCTTAAATCCTGGATTCACATGGCTGTCCGGGGTCAGTAATAACCACATGTGAGAGGATTGCTGTGGGTGTGTAAATGACAGGGCACACAGAAGGTGGCAGAGAGGCTTGCAGGCTCGTGTGTCAAATACAACCCTAGCTGCAGCATGGCACACAGATAGCCAACATGTAAGAAGTACCCGGAGAATGATGAATGAATGAAACCAGGAGGAAACTAGGTAACGGTAGGGAGACTTTGATCGGTTACTGTTCACTCGCCAATTCATCATGAGGCAGTGAACACTGCTGTGTCTGTCTGCACCTCCGTTTTCCGACCTGCCCAATGGGCACAATGTCCTCTTCCCTGTTGCTCAGAGATACAGAGGTTGGACAATGCATGGGCATCCGTTTTGTACAGTTCAAAGGGTAAAGGTGGGTTTGTGTTCATCTAGGGTGGTCTCGTGTGTTCTTTCTTCTCCCTGGGGGCTCTGGGACAGACTCCGTGTGTCCTGACACAAAGTGGGAGTCAAATCCTGAGTCCCAGCTTCACTGGAATCAAGGCTCAAGGGGTGAACTGGTGAGCCCCTTTGCTGTTGACACAATTTGGAACACTGCAAGTGGGTTTCCCTTCTTGAGAATGTGTTTGAGCTAGAAAGCACTCACTCAGACCCAGGGGGGCTTCAGAACAGATGATGTTAGGAAGAGGGGCAGAGCCCACTTTGCACCCCATACGGAGCTTTTCAGCTCAGCCAGTAGGCTGGGGAACCACAGAGGACTTCTAAGTAGGAGAATCCAGGTGGCGGTTGAGGGACAGATCAGTGAACTCTACCTGGCAGCCTCTCCCGTGCCAGCTGGCCAAGAGTCAGAAAGACCAACAGGCCCTGTTTGCCCAAGACTGAGGAGGTTCTTGGGGTCTGGGCCTTCCATTTTTAAACTTGGGAAGTCCCTAACCACCCTAACTCCATGTGAGGGCGACATCAGGAGCTGGGTGGGCAGTGATTCTCACTCCTGCCCCACCCCCCACCCTTCCCCCATCTTCCTCACCTGCTCTCAGAAATAACCTCTCTCTGTCCTAGTTCCTCTCCACTCTTTGCTGGCTAGCAAGAAGTTAGCTCGTCATGAAACATGACATGCTCAGCTTTCCTAGGTACCAGTAGGAGCTTCTAAAAGTTGATGCCAAAACTCTACTATCTTTTCATTCTATTTTCCCAGGAACTTGTGGAAGTCCCCTTGGGTTTGTGCATTTAAACCAGCGGTTCCCTTATTTGGCCCTACCCCTCCCTTTTCTGAGGGGCGGGGAAACACCTCCACCCCCTGGCAATTAGAAACATTTGTACTAAAGCCCACCATCCAGGATAAAGTATAAAATCAAAAAAACAAACTCACTGCCATTGAGTCAACGTTGACTCATAGCGACCCTACAGGACAGAGTAGAACTACCCTGGTGAGCTTCCAAGACTGTAACTCTTCACGGGAGTAGGAAGTCTCGTCTTTCTCGCTGGGAAGGGCTGGTGAATTTGAACTGCTGAGCTTGTAGGTAGCAGCAGGTATCTGCTTTTGCAGCCTCCCCTGGATCCTTCCAGCACTCTCACCCGCGCCCCCCCCAGGAGGCAGCACCATCCATTTTGGGGAAACAGTGATTTAAACAAAAGCCTCCTCGAGGCAATATTTTGGCCCAACAGCATAACTTTCATGGTAATGAGTTTAGCCCATGGACGTGGGGGACGTTTGGGGAATAAGTCAGGACTTGCCTCATCACCCACATCACACCGTGTAAGCAGCTGTCTGTTTCAGCGTGCACAGAGGCAGCTCTGTCTTTCTGGCTCTCA
Source organism: Echinops telfairi (assembly GCF_000313985.2). Classification (NCBI taxonomy): domain Eukaryota; kingdom Metazoa; phylum Chordata; class Mammalia; order Afrosoricida; family Tenrecidae; genus Echinops; species Echinops telfairi. Next base: position 6,632,474 of record NW_022111312.1, read on the forward strand.
GTTCACCAGCCTGCCAAGCAAGCCTGCAGGAGCCTGGGCTGTTTAAATATTCTGTAAATAATGCTGACTCTAGAACTTTATAGATAGACTCTTGGAGTCGGAGCACTAGAAGCACAGAATGTCGGAGTAGAAACAGATGCTAGACATCACACAGTCCAGGGTCAGAAGACACACTGCACTCATGCTGCCACTTCCCCCTGCCATGCCCACAGCAGACATTGCTAATCAATCATGACATGGTGCCGAGCTGAGCTCGTTTGTGGCCTCAGAATCCTCCATAGTGCTCCAGGAAGCAGCTACCAATTATCTTGGCTCCACTAATAACAGCTAAGGCTTTTGAGTATACTTCCTGTGTTGTGTGCTCACACCCTTTTGCATTGTCCTTGTGTGTGGACTCGCCATGGCCATGCACACAATGAAACAAAACACTGCCCAGTCCTGCGCCATCCTCAGGAGCAGCTGTGGATCAGACCACTGAGATCCATTGGTCTTTCGCTGGTTAATTTTCAGAATTAGATCACCAAGCCTTTCTTTCCCATCTTAGCGTGAAAGTGCCGATGAGACTTCTTCAACATCAGATGCTGAATGCATGGTGTGCACTGGGAATCAAACCCAGGCCTTGCACGTGGGAGGCAAGAATTCTACCACTAAACAAACCAACAACTCTTTGGTCTTTCATTATTATTATCATCACTTTAATCACAGACTATTTGCCAGGCTCCTTGCATACACGAGGGTTCCTTAACCACAGCAACCACTGAATGCTAAACTCACTGCCACGGAGTTGATGCCAACTCATGATGAGTCTATAGGGCAAGGTAGAAGCCTATGGGCTTCTGAGGCTGTGACGCTGTACGGGAGTAGAAAGCCCTCTCTTTCTCCCGCGAAGCCACTGGTGATTTCAAACTGCCGACCTTGTGGTTAGCAGCCCAATATGTAACCACTACACCACCAGGGGACTGGATAAACAATTATGCCTGTCCTGTGTCTTGTAGAAGATCCCTGGTGGCATGGCCGATATGTGGTTGGCATATGTACACCCAGGGTGGATGGTGGCTAAGTCATCTCCAATGGATAACCCCAGGTTGACACATCTCTAATTTTCACAACAAACCTAATCTAAGGCAGATTTCCCCCATGCTTTTATTTTCACGATGAAGACACTGAGATTAAGGAAGACCCTGAGGTTGGTGAGTGAGGAATGCAAGACGCAGTGCCCAAACTCCCCTTGGAGAGCTCTTCCAATGATGACTGGGCAGCTCTCCGTCTTGACAGCAGGTTCCCAGGAGCAAGGCTTGGAACCAGCAGGATTGAGAAAAACCAGACACCCCAAAGGATGCACGCGCAAAAACACACACTTGCATGCATGCACGCATGCACGCACGCACCTGCAAGGCAGGAAACTAGAGGTGGGCGATGCCCCGTGGGGGAGTGGGCGTGGCTTTGTGGTGGAGATGGGCGGGGCCAGGAGCTACCAAACCCGGCACCTCTATCCTGAAAATGACTGGGGTTTGGAGACAGCCCAGGCGGAAACTGTCTGGTGCCATAAGATGCGTGCCAGTGGTACCAAGGAGCTGTTGGAGGCAGCGGGGGCAGTATTACTAATAATACTTTCCATACTGACAAGGCGCGACCTGCCTGGTGGGAAGCACATGAAATTCGGCCTGGCCCCCAGAGAGGAGGGATTGAAAACCTGACAGTTTGGACATATAGCCCGTGGGCAATGTTACCCTTCTCCGGGGCATATGTCTGTGCCAAGAATTCCTAACAAAGGAGGGGGTGGAAATTAATTAATTTAAAAAACCCATTAAAAAAAAAAAAACAGGCCCATGAAACTGACGAGTTAGAAACTGCCCATTTTTGCTCCTTGCTTGCAATCACAATGTCGTGAGCTCCTGCACACATATTTTTCAGGCGCTCCATAAATCTTACCGGGGAGCTGCTTCCCCCCGAGGAAGGTCCCTGGGGAAGTCATTGAGGCTTCCTCACGACATGTATTCCAGAGAAAATTGGATGTAACACTTAGAGGAGGCAGCGGTCAGGGAGGGTGGGGACGTGGGGAGAGGGAGGGCAGCTGAGAGCAGCCAGACGTGTAAGTTCAGTGCCAAGGACGATGGAGAGGGACCAGGGAGAGGCCCCGGTCTTGGAAAAATCCTGAGATTTCCACAACGCCTTTCCCTTTTTCTAGGGCACAAATTGTCTCTTTGTTCGATGTTTTCATTCTCTTTGTTTGTTTATTTCTGATCACAAAAGGGATAGTTTTCCTGTTTTTAAAAAAATACAGAATCTGAAGAGAAAAGCAGCTAAGAAGCAAAACAAAACTGAAAATGCCCCAAATCTTAAATTGGGGGTGGAGATTGAGAAACAGGGGGTAGTGGGAAAGGGTGGAGGAAGGGAGAGAGAGCAGAGAGAGAGAGACTGAGAGAGGTGGACAAAGAGAGGGAGACTGTGTCCTGGTGGCACAAATGTTCAGCTGCTAATCAAAAGGTTGATGGTTCAAACCCTTCCATAGGCTCTGCAGAAGAAAAACCTGGTGTTCAGCTCCTGGAAAGATTACAGCCTGGAAAACTGGCGCACACGGGGCCACTATGAATCAGAACCTGCACCAACAGCAGCATATCATCACACACACACACACACACACACACACACACACACACACACACACCGCGCGCGCGCGCGCGCAGAGTGGGAGAATGACAAGGCTGTCTGCTCCCACGAAGATGTACAGTCTTGGAAACTCTAAGGAGCAGCTCTACTCTGTCCTGTAGGGTTTTGATGAATTGGAATGCACTCCACACACAAGGGGCTTCCAAAAGTTCATGGGAAAATTCCATTCTCTTGTAATTCCATTTCTCCACCAACTTTTGGAAGCTGCCTCATTCGTGTGTGTAAAAAATTTTTAAAGATTTTTCCCAGGCTGTTTAACAGCAAGAGGGGTCCAAATTTCATGTACATAACGGTCAGCCAGGGGGCTTGTTAAAAATGCAGATTCGCCTGGCCTGCACCCGAGATCGGTTACTTTGGTGGTCTGGGGTGGATTCCCCTGATCTGCCTTTTTAATAACACCTTGACTGACTCTGAGGCAGGGGGGCCCCCTAGGTAACACTTTGAGAAATCAAGGACCTGGAGTACTTCTGACCTTTAGCAGACCAGAGGCGTGAGGCCAACGATTGAAGACCACGGATGGGGGTGTGGGGTGAGTGTGTGTGTGTGTGTGTGTATGTATGTGTGTGTGTGTGATGATCTGTTTTCTGGAAGGGCTCCGTTTCAATAGGCATTTCCCCTAGTGCTGCTAACATATGATTCCGTTCACACTCAGTGCTTTGCAGGCATAGCCAGGACTTCGTCGGCACCACCCTGGGCCAATACGGCACGCCGCCACCTTTTTACAGAGCAGCGCTGACACCCATCTGCTCAAATGAATGAACGTTTCCATCTCAAATAACTCATTTGGCTGGATCATCAAGGTCACATGCCAACTCTGAGAGAGGAGGGAGGCGGCGCCAAGGGAGGGCTTGGAGAGGCCTTGTGCAATGTATATGTTGTGACACCGCAGCATTTTTTTTAGCCAGAAGGGAGGGTGGGCAGGTGAACTCGGCAAGCAGCTATTGTAGAATTCACCTTCCCCTATTCCTATTCAGCCCTTAGGAGCTCCACTGGCACCGTGGTTAAAGCAATCAGACGATAATCAAAAGGTTGGAGATTTGAACCTATCCTCGGCTCCCACGGGGCAGTCTGCTCTCCGTAAAGAACCCTGTAGGGCAGTTCTAACAGTGAGTCAGGATTGACAAGGTCTGGCTCTACTGATGAACTGGGGCAAGTCATCACGGCAGGCCGGGGGAGTCACTACAAAGCCAAATCCAGTGTCATTGAGTCTATTCCAGCTCATGGTGACTCTATAGCATAGGGACCCAAACTTATCTGGCTTCCCGCCCCCTTTTCAGAAAAAGCAAACACTCGGTCCTCCCTGGCAATGAAAAAGTTTTGTACTGTAGTCCATCACCCAGGATAAAGTGTAGGGAATCTGTTTTGCACACACCCCCATCTTGTGCCCCCCCTTCTTCATTCCAGCACCCCAAGGATGGATTGTCAACTTTGGGGAACACTGCTATAGTAAGGTGACCAGATTTTAACATTGGTAAAGCAGGACACCATTGATAAAACTCATATCCTGGCGAAATAGCCACATGGCAGCCGAAAACCGTATGCCCTAGCTTGTCGTGCATTCCTTCCAAAAATTGGGACTTTTTAAAAATGCCGCAGGACACGGGAAAAATTGTTAAAAACTGGGACTGTCCCGCCAACAGCGGGACGTCTGGTCACCTTATGCTATAGAGGGTTTCCAAGAGGCTGCATCACTGGGGTCCAACATGAGAATAGCTGTGAAGATGCTCAGGCCTGCAGGGTTTGTTCTGTGTGCACAGGGGTCGCTGTGGGTCGGAATCAACTCGGGGGCACCCAACAACAACAAATCTGCTCGGGGGAGATAGTCTCAAACTTTCTCCTTGTGTGTTTGAACCGCTGACATTGCCATTCGCAACCCAACACTTCCAGGGCACCGAGGCCGGGTGCAAAGAGCCCGACAAGTGTTGGCGGTGGGTGGGACAGGTGGAGAGTGGATTGTTCTGGGCTGGAACATCAGGACGCTCTGTGAAGAAGCACGTGGTTAAGGGAGCAGGTGTGTTTTTCTGGTTTGGGATTTTAACTTTCCATTCAGAAATCCTTTTAAACTCACAGACAAATTACCAAAGAGATAGAACAAAGGGGGATCTTGGTTGCCCTTCCTCCATGTGTGTCCCAGCAGAGCTGTGCTCCAGCGGGTTTTCCGAGGCTGATTTGAGGAAGCAGATCACCAGGAGTGTTTCCCAAGGTGCCTTTGTGGGGGGACTCTAACCTCCAATCTTTTGAGGAGGACCAGCCTGGAACTTCCACCCAGGGACTCAGTCCAAGGACTCTGGAACAATTATAACCATGATCAAACCAGGAAGCAAACAATAGGGTGTCCTTATTGATGAAACCACAGTTCTTAATGCCATTTCCCCGGTTTCCCACTAGCCTCCCTGTCCTGGAGAACAGGGACTTGATTCAGGTTGGAGAGGTTGGGATATGAAGCCTCATTCTGTCACTGAATGTACCTAAGTCATGTGTATCTATAGCCTCTGAGGGCCTTGAGTGCTGGCCTGTGAAATGGGAGGTAGTCCCACCCACCGGCTTACTTGCGCCAGTGTGCGTGCAGAGCTTGGCACACAGCAGGTGTCCATGTCTATTTCATTTCCCTACCCTCTTCTAAAAGGGGTCACGGCCCATCCTAAAGGACAAACAGACCTTTGAGAGAACTCTTACTGGGCCAATTTGACGTGCTCTTGACAATGGGATTGAGGTTCCCAGTTTGGCGGGGAAAGGGAAAGAAAGGAAAGGCAGGAGAGGAGCCAGCGGATTTGGGAAGACGCTGTCGCAGCGGGGCTGCTGGGAGAGAGGCCTGCACAGCGGCAGCAGAAGGGAAGGGAGTGGACACAGGGGGAAGCAGTGCTTCACATGCAGACTCAAGGTGAAGTAGGGACGAAGGGGGCTCAGGAGCAAGTGAGTGAGCAGGAAGGGCTCCAACAATTAGGAGGTTATACAGAGTCCACCCAGAGGTGCCCCAGAAGAAAGGTGTGGCCATCTACTTCCAAAACATCTGCCACCGAAGACTCCGTGGGGCAGAGTGCCACCTGGGCATGCACGGCGTCGTCATGAGTCAGAATGAACGACCATTGGTTTTCACCGATTTGGGGACTGGCGCTCCCTTTTACTGTGACGGGAATGGACTTGTTGGGAATGGGCTAACGCCGTAGGAGTCCCTGGGTGGTGCACCTGGTCGATGCATTTGTCCACTAACTGAAAGGCACCTTGGAAGAAAGGCCTGGCAACCGACTTCTGAAACATCAGCTCCAGGAAGCACAGTTCTACTCCGCGCTACGTGGGGTGGACGAGAGTCGGGGTGAAGTCATAGGGATGTCCTGAGCACAGCAAACGGTCGACTGTTCAGGAATGGTTTATTTTAAAAGGAAAACACTGGACTGATGTAGAAAAGTCCTACAGCACAGAAGTAGAGCCCAATGAACATGGGTCCGTGTGAGTATGGATAGGTGTGCGATGGCTGCAGTCATCTCAGCTGGAGTCTCAGCGGCTCCAATCAACTGTATTTCTCATCTGCACTCAGTCTGAGACAGGACAACGGGGACTCTCCCCCCTACCTCAGTGTATGCTTTCCAGGGGCCACGGCAGCAAGGAGACATGGCAGAGAATTCACACCCAGAAGTGACCCGGACACATGCTCACTGCCCAGTGGCCAGAGGGAGTCACTCAGCCCCTCCCTACCCCCCAGGAGTGGTTCAGAAGTAGGCTGCTAACTATAAGGTTCCAAACCACCAGCAGCTCCATGGGCAAAAAACGGGGCTTTCCATTCCCGAGAAAAGTGACAGTCTCGGGAACCCACAGGGGCAGTTCTACCCTGTGCTATAGAGTCGCCCTGAGTCAAAATTGACTCGATGGCTGGGTTTGGGTTTAGTCATCCCTGAAAGTCCTCCCCACCCCCTTCCTAACTCAGCAGAGCTAATGTTTGGTTTGGTATCCTTCTAACAATTTCTGTAATAGATGCATATTTATGCACATTACTTCTAACTTTGCTCTACGATATATCCATATATAACTTCTAAAATGTCTTCCTCCCCCCCCACCCCCTTGAACTAAAAGAGGAGGCATCAAAAAGTTTGTGGGAAAATGGAATGAAAAGACCGTTAAATTTTTCCACGATCTTTTTGAAGCCCCCT
>NW_022111312.1:6639549-6640777 GCF_000313985.2 Echinops telfairi
CTTCTGTGGCCCTGGGAAGCCCAAAGGGGCATTTCTACTCTGTCCTACAGGGTACATGTGGGTCAGAATTAACCCAATGTGGGAGTGAGCTGTTGGGAGGCTCTCATTTCTGTGTGGTTGGTGTTGGGTGTGGCCCAACCAAGTCTGAAGCATAATGTGGTAGTACTGTAATTTCCCGTTAACTTGTGATAGAGGATGCAGGGGTGGAGTCTAGCAGGTCCACCAAGTCACAGCCTGATGGTCCCTCCTTATGGGTGTGGTCTTCTCACAAGGTGGGTCCTGGAAACCTTCCCCACCCTGCCCCTCTCAGCTTCACCCTCCTGCTGACGCATCACTCAGAGAGCTGCCAGAGCCACCACCATTGGATCCACATAACTTTGCACCCACCATCCTGTGATCTCCCTGCATTCTGCATTGCGTGAGTCTGAAGAGGAATTGATGGACTAGTATCGGACTTATGGACTTGATCTGGACTGGGCTGGGATGTTTTCCTGCTTTATAATTATTTTTTGATATAAAGCCCTACTTGCATATAGATGCGTGTCAGTGAATTTATTTCTTGAGTCAACCTGGTCTAACACATCTAGCAACCCTGTGTGTCAGGGTGGAACTGGCCCATAGGGTTTCCCAGGCTGTGGGCTCATGGGAATAGACAGCCAGGGCTCCTTTTCTCCTGCAGAGTGCCGTGGATTTGAGCTGCCACACTTTCTTAGCCACTGTGTCACCGGGACTCCTCAGTGTCGCCCCCATGAACTGAGACTCTTGTTTAGCGCCCCATGTGTTTATCGGTTTGTCATACTGTGGTGGCTGGGATGTCACGTTGATGCTGGAGGCTGTCACTGGTGTTTCAAATACCAGCAGGGTTACCTGAGGTGAACGGGTTTCAGCCAAGCTTCCAGACTAGGAATAGGCTATGAAGAAGGAATAGGCTTTCTTCACTTCAGAGGAATTAAACCCTAAAAACCCTATGGATAGCGTGTTAATTCAGCTAGACTAGAGAAACAAATTCACAGAGACACGCATATGTGTATAAAAAAGAGCTCTGTATACAAGAGCAATGGAATATTGAGAAAATGTCCCAGCCCAGTCCAGATCAGGTCCATAAGTCTGATATTAGCCCATATGTCCGATGCCAATCTATAAAGTCCTCTTCAGACTCACGAAACACATGAAATGATGTCAAATGCAGGAAGATCACAGGTCAGTGGGTGGAAAGTCTTGTGGATCC
>NW_022111312.1:6640921-6642303 GCF_000313985.2 Echinops telfairi
CAATTTGTGTCAGTGCACACCCTCCACCCAGCTCTGCCCCCAGCCTTCCCTCCGGCGCACTCCACTCCGGCCCTTCCCCACCCAAACGCTCCCCATCAGAGGCCTTCTGGAGCCTGCCAGGAAGAGCACACCTCTTTCTTCTCCAGCATGGGGTTCTCAGCCCCTGGAATTGCTGACATTTAGGGCTGGACATTTCTTTGTGGCAAGTGGCCAGTCCCCTATCCATGAGATGACAGTAAGTCTTGTTCAAACACACACACACACACACACACACACACACACCATTTGTAAAAATCACAACCATCTCCAGAAATTTTCCTCTGTCCCCAGAAATAAGATCACCCTCGGTTAGGCCTGCAGCCCTGTCTGATTAGCATGCACACAGGGGCTCTCACCCAAAGGGGGAGGGAGGGTGGATCCCTCCTAAGAGGCCAGCATACATTCCAAAGATGCCTTCTTCCAGTGCCCTTCTGGGAATGACTCAGGCCACCAATTACAGTAGCTCTCTCGCTGCCATTGGGTCGATTCCAACCCACATGGACCCTATAGGACAGAGTAGAACCGCCCCTTTGGGCTTCCTAGGTTGTAAAGCTTTAAGGGAGCAGGAACCTTCCTCTTTCTCCTGCGGAATAGCTGGTGGGTTCAAACTACTGACCTTGTGGTTTGCAACCCAACCCATTACCCACTATACCACCAGGGCTCCGCGAGTGGCTCTGGAGGGGGCCTGGGACTGGTGTCCATTAAACATAGGTCTACTGTGAGAGAGTCTTTCTGAGAGGCAAAGGGGGATCACTGCTGTTTTCACTTCACGTCTTAACTAGCCACCCAATGGGGAGTGAAGAGGGGAAGTACCCAACCTGCTTGGAGCACTGACTCTAAGACCAGGCAGAGGAGCTGACCACAGCAGATGGGCAGACAGGTGGGAATAACTGGCTAGCTTAAAACTCTTTCCTTCTCTCTACGGTAAGTGGTCTGATATGAGGTTGTCTCTGGATAGACAGCTCACTCGATACTGTGTTTAAGAACACAGGTTCAGAATGTGCCCACGGATGAGAAAAGTGTGTTGTGAACCATGGGGGTCGGTCCAAGAGCCTGAGCAAGCACGCATTTGGACACTCTCCTCCTGGGATTTTTGGTTCAGCATGGTGCTGGCTTCAAATGGGGGCCATCTGCTGTGTCTCCAAACCTTGGCTTCAGGTCTGGTCATTCTTCCACATCCAGGGGTCCAAGACACCACCAAAATTCACTGCCAGGGAGCCGATGCTAACTCACAGTGACCCTCTAGGACAGAACAGAACTGGTCCTGTGGGTTTCCAAGACTAACTCTTTACAGGAGCAGATAGCCTCTTCTTTCTCTCAAGGAGCTGCTGGTGGTTTCAAAC
>NW_022111312.1:6642856-6644142 GCF_000313985.2 Echinops telfairi
GCATTCCTTGGCTCATGGCCCCTTCCCTCAGCACTCCAGTCCCTTGCTTCCAGCATCATATCTCCTCTACGGACTCTAGCTCAGGAGAGGGTATTTGTTGGCTGAGGGAGTTTTGGGGAAAGCACTGATCTTCTCTGAGCCCCAGTTTGCTCATTACTGAGATGTTGATGTGACTGTACCGAATGCTAAGCATAGTGCCTGCCACCTGGCAAGGTCTCACTGAAGGTTGGCTTCGTCGTTATCATGTCTGTGATGATTGTTAGCACCCTCATTCACCATCCAGCATCTCCTTTCCATAACAGAATTTGGGAACTCCGATTCAGTGTTGTGACTTGGACATGGGGTTACAGGAGAGCCTGCAGACAAGGTGTCTGGAGCTGAACTGGACAAGACAGCCATGAAGCTAGAGGAAGTGTTCTGGACAGGACAAACTTACACAATGAAAGGCACAGGTGAAAGCAGGGGCTGAAGAATGAACTGCTCCCACAGCCCCCACTCCCTATCCCCCAATATGCATTCAGCTCTAACCTCCATACATTCCTACTCCTCCTGAACTTCTGAAGAACAGCCTTCTCATGGGTGGGAGTGAAGGCCTAGGCCTTCTCTCTTCTATGAACTATAGGGCGTGCCGGGTCGCCCCATGGGCTGCCCGGGGGAATCATGGAGAGAATGTCCACAGGGAAGGCTTGGTGTTATTTCAGGACACATAACAAGTGCTTGGCTTCCCAAACTGCACCAGCTGAGCTCGAATTCCAGCTGTGCCACCTGTGGTCATCTCTCTCAAGGAGCTGCTGGTGGTTTCAAACGTGTGGTCAGTAGTCCAACGCCTTAACCAGTAGGAAACCAGAGGTCCAAGGCAGGTATGGAATAAGCAAACTGAGAAACTCCTACAGGTACCCTTGGCTTGGGTCCATTCAAGCACCAGCAGACACCCCAAATGAGTGTTTGGTATCTGGAGTTATTTACAGATTCATTCATTCAGTCTTCAAATTGGCCTGTTTCAGATGATGTATGGTCTAGTGGCTAAGAGTGTTCATTTAAAAAACATTTGGCTTGCTTCAATGCCAGCTCCTCTACTTACTAATTGTGTGGCCTTAGGGAAGTCCCTTTGCTTCTCTGAGCCTAAGTTGACTCGTATGTAAAGCAGGAATAAAAGACCTGATCCCGGGGCCCTGGGGATTCCATGAGATGATGCATGCAAAGTGCTTAGCAGAGAAGCATCAAATGGGAAGAGTATAAGGCATTACGACGACACGATGGTGATGATGATGATGATGGTGGTGATG
>NW_022111312.1:6645272-6667988 GCF_000313985.2 Echinops telfairi
CTGACCCAAGCCCTGGGGTTTCCATCGCCTCACCTGCATATAGCAGCTGGACGGTGAAGGAGGAAGGCCAGAGAAGAACCGACGCATTTGCATTGGGATGCTGGCAAAGAATATGGAACACGCCACGGGCTGCTGGGAGAATAGACAAATCTGCCTTGAAGGCCGTACAGCCAGGATGCTCCTGAGAAGCAAGAAGGGCAAGATTTTGTGTCGTGTGCTTTGGACACATTAGCAAGAGGGACCATGGTGGAGGATCACTGGAGAAGACTGTGAGGACATGGATTGAAACAGCGGGCTCAGGCATAAGGGTGATTGTAGGGATGGCGTGGGTCATGCAGGGTTCCATGCTGATGCACATGGGGTCGCTATGAGTGGGGACGATTCGATGGCCACTAACAGCAACACCAACGGAGTCCTGGCCGCCTGGTGCGTTAAGGGTCTGGCTGCTCACTGTCAGGTCACTGGACTCCCTGAGACTACCCCCACACCTCACTTCATCCTGGGTAGCCCTGCACGTTCTGCAGCTTGCCCGATAAACGCACCCTGATGGTTTAAGGGCTACTGCCACCAGAGGCAGAAACATAAGACTTCCTCCGTGGCCTACAATTAACCTGTTCTCCTGCTCTGCCCTGCCACACTCTCCGCCCCATAACCTATGTCTTTGATGCCCTTCATAACCAGGAAAGAGCCCACTGCGCCAAGCGAGGATCACAACCAGTTCAGGCTCGGAAAGGGCAGTCACAACACTTGGTCCTGGAACAAAGTTGCTGAAGAGGCGTCACCAGACCCACTCTGGCAGCATAGTGTGGGGGTCCCACTCACCATTTCCTGGCCAAGAACCATAGGCCAATCCTGAATGCATATCGGAGATCCTTCATCAGAAAGCTGTTACATATTCCTAACCCCTTCCATTACCTTACCGGTGAGCTCTTATAAAGCTGCAATGCCCCTTTTCAAGGCCTTGCCTTAGGGCCCTGGTCCCAGTTTGCTCCTTGTTTGATCAACCAAAGTCAAACCTTCCTCCTTCAATTTTACCCTGCCTCTCCCTGTTGCTATTTCCTATGTCTGACTGAGTAGGAACAGGGTAGGTAACATTACCAAGCCGCTCCATGGGAGAAAGATGAGGCTGTCTGCGACCATAAAGACGGACAGTTTCGGAAACCCTGAGGCGCAGCTCTGCTCAGTCCTATAGTGTGACTGCTCATCGTGATCCACTTCATGGCAGCGGGTTTGGTTTTGGGTGAAGCCCCCAAAGAAAAACAGGGCAGCTGGAGCTCAGATGTAAGGCCACCTCCTGACTGCTATTCATCAGCTGAATGGACACTCTGCCTGGGGTAGCTATGTGGGTCACTCAAGCTCCCAAGCAAGCTCACTGCCATCGAGTCCATTCTGACTCAGGGTGACTCTGCAGAGCAGGGGAGAACCGCCCTGTAGGTTTCAGACACTGGAACGAGAGCAGCTACTGGTTTCGAACTGCTGACCTTGCAGTTAGCAGCCCAGCACCTACCCACAGCACCACATGGGTCACAAGAATCTGAAAACAGGTAGCCGAGAGCAACAGGGCACTGGCTGCAGTGGAGACCAGAGTGGGCATTTTCTGGGGGCCAAGAGGTAGTAGCCCCCCTTTCTTTGTCCAACCGGTTTTTCACAGCCAAATCAGATGGTTATCTAGAGAACCCCCTTACCAGCAAATGGCAAAACAATTACTATTGTTAGGAAGAACAACAATAGAATTACCCTCCACTTCCTGCCTCTCCATCTAAGACGTCAAGTGCTTGTCTAATGTGAGTCCATCCAAATTCACAGTAACCTCGGTCACATTTCCATTAGGCAGACTCTGTATTATTTTTGCCACTACAAAATCCACAGTGATGTTCTCTTGGTGGACAAAATAACTAAATAACCGAGCTACGAGGTAGGAAGGAGAGTGGGTGGTCAGAGCTGACTGTCACAGTGTGAATAATTCTCAGAGTTCATCAGTGTGCTCAAGACCTCGCCCAGGCAGGAAAGTGTGAGTCAGAAACAGGAAGCCCCCTCTGTGGGCCTGGGGACCCCTGGACCCAGGAAGCTCAGGAACCACTGAGTCTGAGGCTCAGTGAAATAATATTATTTCTTATTCTTGGCCGAGCTGCTCTCTTGCAGGGTGACTGTAGGGGATCGTGTAACTTCTCCAGTTCCCTCATTTGTAAATGGGCTAATTGTATTTGTCCACTTTGCGGAGGTGTTGTGTGGCACAGACACTCTAGGGCGGAACAGAGAGAGCTTTCACTGGTTGGTGGGAGGTTAACGCTGGTGCAGTGACGTGAGCTAAATGTCTTACGTGGTTGGTGAGGATCCTGGCAGCAGTCACAGACTGCCGGATCCGCAAGCTAGTCCCTAGCTGGGAGGCCCTGGGCTCAGGGGCAAGATATAGCGCATGGGGCTGGGCTCAGATCCCATCTCCTCCACTTGCTGGCTGTGTGACCTTGAGTAAGTTACCTAACCTCTCTGAGCCTGTTTGCCCATCTACAAAATGGGGGGAACTCTTCTCTGCCCCCTGGACCTATTCTAAGGATTGACGAACACTCCTTTCTTTTACCAGGTGCTTCATAAAGGAGTCCATTAAGCTGCTAACCACAAGGTCAGCAGTTCATATCCACTAGTTACTCCACGGAAGAGAGATACGGCTGTCTGTGCCTAGAAAGATTTTTTAAAAATCATTTATTGGGGGCTTGTACAACTCTTATCACAGTCCATCCATCCATCCATTGTGTCAAGCACATTTGTACATTTTTGGCTACCATCATTTTCAAAGCATTTTCTTGCTACTTGAGCCCTTGGTATCAGCTCCTCATTTTCCCTCCCTCCTGAGCCCTTGATGATTTATAAATTATCATTATTTTTCCATTTCTTGCACTGTCCAATGTCTCCCTTTACCCTCTCATCTGTTGTCCATCCCCCTGGGAGGGGCTTATAGCCTATAAAGATTTTTAAAGTTTCAGAAATCAAAAGGGGTAGTTCTACCCTGCCCTATAGGGTCAAACGGAGTTGGAGTTCATTCACTGGTAGTGGGCTTCATGAATGACAGTTGTTGGAGGGTAAGGAACCCTAGTAAAACAGTGAGTAACTTGGCTGCTCACCGAAAGGCTAGCAGTTCGAACCCACCAGCAACCCTGTGGGAGAAAGATGTGACCATCTGCTTAGGAATCCTCTGGGCAGTTCTTCTCTGTCTTACAGGGTGGACATGGGGGCTCAGTGAGTCTACATAGATTCAACGGCAATAGGATTCTATTGGGATAGCCAGTTCCTTTCATCAGGACCTACAAACTCAACACCATGCTTTCAGGGAAACAAGGAGAGGATTTTAGGCGGTACCTGAAACATGTAACTAGAAACAGAAATGGCACCCAAGACTTGACTTCAGGGAATGAGGCCAAATTAGAAAGTGGGTCCCCTTTTAAAAATGATAGCAAATACCAGTAACTCATCGTGTAGCTGCACAGGTTGTTATGGTTGTGGCCAGGTGCTGTGGAACAGAACCTAACACTGCCCCGCTTGTGCCATCCTCACAACTGCTGGTAGGTGGCAGCCCCTAGTTGTAGTCACCCTGTCAGTCCATCTCCTCAAGGGTCTTGCTTTTTACCCCTGACATTTTACTTTACCAAGCACGATGTCCTTTTCTGGGGACCGGTCTCTCCTGATAACATGTCCAAAGTACCTGGGACAGGTCTCATCATCCTTGATTCTAAGGAGCACTCTGGCTGCGCATCGATAGGGCGAATGTTTTTAAGGGGTATGTGTGTGTGTGAAGGGCAGACACTGGGGAGTTGGCAGTGTGGCAGAAAGGCTGCTTACCAAAGTGCACACTAGCCGGGTGTGTGGCAGTGGCCAGGCCCCTAGATCTCTCTGAGCCTCGGCTTCCTGACATGTGAAATCGCAAGGTTTGGTGAGCTCATTTTGTTAGCTAATTTTCAAACTGGTGGCTTAGAGGGTGGCACATTAGGCTGCTAACTGCAAGTTCAGTAGTTCTAATCCACCACGCATTCCCGTAAAGTTACAGCCTTGGAAACCCCGTGGGAGCAGTTCCCCTCTGACCTGTGCGATCTCTAATGAGTCTAAATCAACTTGATGCCTGTGCGTTTGCATCTACTTGAATTTTTGGAAGTAGGTCGAGAGTCTTCCTTCCTAGTCGTCCTTCCTACTCTGGAAGTTCTGCTGAAAGCTGCCCATGATGGGTGACCCTGCTGATATGTGAGATATTCCCAGCAGCACACAAGCCACCCGCAGTACAACAGACCAATGGACGGGCAGGAGGGTCGGACGTGCTGCAGGAGCACAATTGGCCATCTGTGGAAGGGAAGGAGGGAGGGGGACGGAAAGCATGAGGGGGAGGTTCCTGGTAGGGCTGGGCACAAACCATGAAGACCCCACTCCCATGGGCAGGATTCCAGGCAGAAACAGTGCTGTGAGGCCTTCTCTAAGCCACCATAATCACTTGAGTGTTTTTGGATGGAGCAGAAGACACGCCACTTCTAAAACATGAATTACCTTGATGATGCTGGGGAAACCGTCTAATCTACACATCCCACCTGGTCCCTCTCTTTTACTCCGTGTCTAGGAGAGACATAGCTACACCCACTGAAGTACAACATGCTAGTCTTTGCAACTTGGGATGATTCTCTCTCTCTCTCTCTCTCTCTCTCTCCTCTCTCAGGGCCATCAAGTAGATTCTAACTCACAGTGACTGTAGGACAGAGTAGGCCTGCCCCTGGGGGTCTCCCAGCCTGTAAATCTTTGGGGAAGTGCTGACCACCAGGACTCTGAGAGAGAAGGTGGAGGTGGGGGGATTCCAGACTTCATCAAGGATCCTTCCAGACAGTTTGAATCTATTACAAGGCGAGCATGTTCTTTGAAGTGATATTTAAATATTAAACAACAATAAAGATTTCATCGTTCTAGTTGGTCATTCATTTCTAGTGTGTGTGTGTGTGGGGGGCTTTTTGTGTATAAGTAGGTGTGTCTGACAGGGCCCTGGTAGCATAGTGGATTACGTGTTCGGTTGCTACCTGCAAGGTCAGCAGTTTGAAACCACCGGCTGCTCCACAATAGAATGATAAGGCTTTCTACTCTCACAGAGTTAGTCTTGGCAAACCACAGGACAAGTCTACACTGCCCTGTAGGGATGGACTCAATGGGAGTGAGTTTGGTTTGGGGTTTGGAGGTGTATTTGGTGGGGGCAGAATGTCCCTTGCTTTCATTAAATCTTACCATTGACTAGCTGTGAGGGCCTCAGGAAAATGACTTTACAATCCCTGTTCCTCAGTTTCCCATCCTGTAAATGGGGATCATAACTAACCATGCCTCCGAGTTATTTTGATCATTAAACCCTATCAGGCAGAGATAGGGACACAGAGCTCAGCATCTAGCAGGAAGCCCCAGAGTAGCCATGGTAATGAGCAAAGGTATGGCTGTTCCCAAAGGCTGCCTGTAGTCTACAGTGTAGACTGAAAGAGGGTGAAGAACGAGGGGCCCGGCTGATTCAGGGCAGTGGTAGAAACCTCACCTCCCATGCTGCTGTGATACTGAACAGGTGTCAGCAGAACTTTCAGACAAAACCTCGAAAGAAAGGCTGACCATCAGAAAGTAAGAGACCCGAGAAGTAGAAAGGCGAGGCTCACTGAGCCATTTATCCCTCTGCCCTTCAATTAACCCCACATGTGTTTACCAGCCGGGTTGGCACAATAAACTAACTACCTCACTCCTTGTGAGACACCGGGAGAAAAGACAGTTCGTTTCCATTGTGAAAAACGTATCAGGAATTCTGGGCAAACTTGTTTGGACTTTTTAAAAATAACTCCCTAAGGAGCCACCCCATTCTCTCTTGTGGTTTGAACATAAGTCTCAGCTCGTTTCTTCTCTTGGATCACCTTTCTTTGGAATGGGCACCAATAGGAATCTCTGTTGGCCGGGTAGCTAGCTGTCTTCTAAATTTCTTGGCATAGACAAGCGAGTGGTTCCAGTGCTGCCTCGGTTTGTTAAAGCATTTACATGGGTACTCATCACTTCCTAGGGCTTTGGGGTTTGTTTGTTTTTACCAGAGCCTCCAGGGTAGTTTGGACTTCTTCCTTCAGTATCAATGGTTCTTGATCCCATGACACTTCCTGAAACGGTCGAGCATCAACCAATGCTTTTTGGTACTCTGTGTATTGCTTCTGTCTTCCTTTGATGCTTCCAGCATCATTCAATATTTGGTTGATAAGATCCTCCAATATTTCAACTTGAGACATGAGTTTTCTTGTTCGGTTCTTTCCATTGGAGAAATGCTGAGCGTGTTCTTCCCCGTTTGTTTTCTCACTCCAGAGCTGCGCTGCAAGCACTTCATTGTAATACATGACCTTGTTTCCTTCAGCTGCCCTTGGAAATCTTTTCAGCCCTTTCACATCATCATGTCCTCCTTTTGTTTTAACTACTCTTCATTGAAGTGCACAGTTCGAGTCTCTTCTGATATCCATTGCGGCTTTTCTTTCTTTCTTGTCTTTTTCATGACCTTTTGCTTTCTTCCTTTGTGGTGTTCTCGATGTCATGGCAACCTGCATCACACTTACCCTTGAGATGCTCTTGACACTCGGGTGGGATATGCTTAAGGTGGTATTTTGGATCTTGTGGGCTTGTTTTCATGTTCTTCAGCTTCAATACGAATTTGCCTATAAGCAACTGATAGTCTGTTTCCACAGTTGGCTACTGGTCTTGTTCTGATTTGAGCTTCTCTGTCCTCTCTTTCCATAGACAGTCAATTTTATTTCCGGAGGAGTTCATCGGATGAGGTCCACGTGTATAGCCACTGTCTTTATTCTTTTTTAAAAGGTGTTTGTAACGAAGAGGTGGTTGGTCTTGTGAGATCGATCGTGTGGGCTCCCGCTTTTTTGTCTACCACCAAAGCCATGTTTCCCAGCTGCTGATCCTTCTTCTTTGTTTCCCACTTTCCCATCTCCGTCCTCAGTCATCATCAGTGCAGTGGGATTGCATCTTGGATCAATTTCAGGCAGTAGCAGTTAGTAGCCGGCGTCCATTTCTTCATCTTTGGGTTTCGTGGTTGATGTGTCCATTTGAATAGTGGTCATATGAACTGGTTTTCCTTGTGGTCGTATGGCTATACTCCTGTGATAGCCAGCCTTGCACTTTGGGGACAGCCCTTGAGAAGTTCTTTTGATGATGAATGTGACACTGTTCCTCTCTAGTGTGTCATGCCCGGCACAGCAGACCGTGTGATTGTTGGGTTCACAATGGCCAGTAGAGTCCATTTCAGTTCACGAATGCCTGGGCTATTGATCTTTATGTGGTCTAATTCGCATAAATGATTTCCAGTTTTCGCAGGTTCAGTCTTTGAACACTCCACACTCTGATTATTAGTGGATGTTTGCAGCACTTTCCCCCTTGTTTTGGGTCAGGCCACATCAGCAAATGGGCATCCTACATGCCTCTCACCACGAGGGTCAGCTCTACTTGGAGGACCCCAGAGGGGCAAGGAGACAAAACCCAAAAAGCAAATCCTCTGCCACCAAGTGAGTGAGGTCTGCCTCGTGGCAACCCTGCGGCATGAAGCAGAGCTGCCCCATAGAGCTCCCAAGGCAGTCAATCTTTAGGGCGGCAGTCTGACACACCTTTCTCCCGAAGAGCAGCTGCTGAGTTCAAACTGCTGACCTTTCAGCCAAGTGCTTTGCTGGTGCATCACCAGGGCTCGTTAGGCAAGCAGAGGTTTCCAGATGTTCAGCCTGAGCTGAACTTCCCAAAGGTCCCCTGGGGGGAGGACCATTGGGAGCAAAGGTGGTCCCACAGCTAGCTTTCAGGTGGGCTTGCCCTGGCCCCCTCTGCCACCTTCTCTTTGTTGGCAGGTGTTCCTGTCCCTCTTGGCCCTGCAGGGTAGATGTCCGCCCATGGACTTGCTGTCCTATCTGTGAAATAGGTTTAGGCCGGGATGCTGTGCTGTCCATGGGTCCTGGTCAAGCCAAGCCACTGCCATCTTTCCTGCTCCACTAAAACAAGCTAGCGATATGTGTCTGTCCCCTTCCTCCTGCCAACACCACACTTAATATTACATTAAAGGATGGCCAACATTGCTACAGCCCCCCCCCTTACCACTCCTACCCCCGCCCCACAGTGGCTCCCAGGGGCTCTGAACCTGGGCTGCCCACAGGTGAGCACCAATGGGCCTCTTCTCCATAAACCAGTACTGCACAGAGATAAGCCAGTCTTTCTCCTGACATCTGAGCAATTCTGCTGTGTGGTGCATTAGAACCTCTCCAAGAAGGGGGAGGGGGGAAAAGAGGACGGCAAAATAAATGCCCTTTTGTGACTTCAGATACAAATCTCTGGCCAAGGCCTCATGCTCACCACCGAGCTGGGCCACAGCTATTTTAAAATCAATGTTGTGCATGAGGAGCCTCCTCAATTGAAAAATCTTCTGTTACAGGAGAGAGATGGGCCAGAAATCAGCGCTGGGCTCTCAGAGTGCTTGATTGTGGTTATAAACATGACCAGCTGCATCAGCAGAGCTGCCAGGAGTCGGCTGTAAACCTTTCTCGGGGGCCTCGGGAGGCAGGGCTGACAGGGCAAGTTCAAAACCTGCACCCGCTTCACCCAGAGGCTTCCTGCGCTGCTAAAAATACCCAGTCATCTGCCTGAAGCAGGGGCAAGCTAGGGAAACCTTTGTCCCTTCCCTCCACCTCCCTGTCACTTGTAAGAAAAGGAGCCAACTGAGGATACAGGAGACGGCATTGTGGATGGGGGCAGCAGTGGTGGCTTGGTGAGAGGACACTAGACTTTCATGCAGGAGATGCTGGTTTGACTCCCAGCCAATGCACCTCAA
This sequence comes from Echinops telfairi, assembly GCF_000313985.2. NCBI lineage: Eukaryota > Metazoa > Chordata > Mammalia > Afrosoricida > Tenrecidae > Echinops > Echinops telfairi. The sequence continues at coordinate 6,654,118 of NW_022111312.1, forward strand.
GGACAGCCACCACCTGTTGGTTGAAGGAGGTCTGCACATTGCTATGATGCTAAATGGGTATTGGTGGAGTTTTCATCCAAATATGGACTCGGAAGAAGGGCCTGGCAATCTACTTCTGAATATCCGCCAACGAAAACCCTACAGAGCCATCTGGCTCTAAAATCAATCACAGGGGATGCAGCAGGATTGGGCAGTGTTTCAAGGATGCAGCATGGATTTCTGAGACTGAGCGACCTGGATTCAAGCCCCGCCTCTGCCGCTTGCTGGTTTGCTCATGCTGGAAGCATGGCTTAGGTTCTTCATCTGTACAGTGGAAAGAATAATGCTAACTTAATGCCAACTTGTGGACTGTGTTGGAGTGGACAACAGAGGCCCTTAGACCTCAAATACAATGCTTGGAGAACACTTATTAAGTCTTAACAGGACAAAGGTGGCAAAGACCGTGACACATCATCCAGTTGAGGGAGATCATCAGCCTGAGGTCATAAAGGTGTCTAAGAATGTTCGGAGCGATGGCCGCTTGAATGGAACGTGGGAGTACAAGGGGGAGTGTCACAAAGGCGTGATGAGTGGCGGACCAATACATCACAATTGCAGGTGGGGCTGCAGAAGTGGGAATGGTTCCGTGACTGGGAAACGTAGATCATAGACAAGCTTACAAGATTGGTTCACGGGCTTTCCAACCAAAGAAACCCTCCAAACTCACTGCCATCAAACTGATGCCGAGTCATAGCGACCCTACAGGACGGGGTAGAACTGCCCCTGTGACTGCCAGAGACTGTAACGCTTTACTGGAGTAAAAAGCCCCATCCTCCTGTGGAGCGACTGATGGTTTCAAACTGCCGACATCATGATTAGCATCCCCAAAGTGTCACCACTACAACTAGCAGGGCTCTTTATCTCTAACCGAGGCAGTCAGGATATGACTCGTGATTCTGTGACCCTAGCGCCCCAAGTCCATTGAGGACACACCTAGGCGAGTTCCTAATGGGACTGGCTTGGGGAGGGGCAGTAATCCATTCCTTAATACTGAGGGCAAGGCTATTCACCTAGTCACCTCCAAAAAATCAAACTCACTGCCATCGAGCCCATTCCGACTCTGGCAACCCTACAGGTCAGGATGGAACTGCCCCGTGGCTTTCCTAGACTGTAACTCTTTACAGGAGTAGAAAGCCTCATCTTTCTCTCGGAGAAGCCAGTGGCTTCCAACTGCTGACCTTATGGTCAACAGCTCAATACGTAGCAGCTACACCACCTACAGGGTCAGTGGAGGTTGAGTCTTTGTGGTGACTCAAGATGGAGTTAGGGTTTTCACTGTAAACCAAAGCCCTCAGCAAACTTGGTGCCCAGAGTGTAAGCTCGAAATCCACAGTAAGCATTAGAGCCAATACATGGCGAGCGTCTAACACAGGGTGGGCTCTTTCTAAGTGGTAGCTGCTGTTGGTGCTATGGAAATCTAGTGGGAGAGGAGATACATAAGAGCAGTGGAAAAATAGAACAAGGAGCAAGAGCGCATGCAAGCCCAGGGTTGTAAGGCTTGAACAATAAATGTCAAAAGCATTCTCAGAGAGGAGGGGTCCCTGCCAAGCCCACCCCTGTGGTAAGCCCATGCCTCTAGAATCTATATCAAGGCTAGATTTCCTTCAAGGCTTCCCAGGTTTGCCAGAGGTCTTGCCACTGTTCACAATACCGCCCACCCCGATCCACCCACTCCGTGTTTACTAATAGGGATGCAACATGTATCCTCTGATGCCCAGGTGACTCTGGGATGGCAAGTGGGTAATAAATGATGGGATGGAGAAAGGACTGGGTGGAAAAGGCAGAGAGGTGATATTGGACATGGCTTACAGACCAGCTGAGTGCAATCAGAGATGGAGGGCTACTCTACAAGCTGATGCAGATGTGCCCGTGTGTGAGAGGGAGTCCACTGTGAACTTATGGGGCTGGCTGAGTACTTGTCATTCAGAGGCTTGATGCTATCTGGCAAGCACTGAGCTACAAACTTCAAGTTGTCGGTTCAAACACATCAGCTGCTCTGAGGGAGAAAGATGAGGCTATCTCTTCCCACAAAGATTTGTAGCCTGGGACAACCTACAGGGACTTGACAGTAGTGGGTGGGTTTTGGTCCTGGGTGCTAGAGTGTGTCGTCCCCAGAGGAGGCAGTAGGGAAGGGCTGAGGGCTGAAAAGTGAGGAGACACGACAACCAGAAATGTGCAGGGCAGGGAGTTCAGGGAAATGACATCGCGTCCTTTTGGGAAAGAGTGGGAAGCCCTTAGACAAGGCCAACCATAATGACTGGGCGTGCAGGCCAGGGGGTACAAACGAAGGGATGCAGGAAAAGGTGTTCATAGGAATACCATGGAGACCTTCCCCTGGGGGCCACTGGCCTTGCCTTGACCTTTGAAGCCAAGCAGATGTCCAGGGAGGGGGCATCAATGAGATAGACTCCATGGATCAAAGAGCTTCTGGGCCTTTTTCTGCTTCTTGGTTTCCTCATCCTTGCCTGGCTCAGCTGTCCAGCCCAGCAGAGCAGGCCTCAGTTAGCTCCCCGTCAGCAGAAATGAGCTACTGTTTGAATGTGTTTCTATAGGAGCCAAAGGCAGATCCAGACATGCGACAATGGAATCCACCGTCCTACCTACCTACCCCACTAAGGTCAGCCAGGTGAAAGCCAGACCAAATCTGCTGCCATTGAGTCTGTTCTAGCTCGGGGTGACTCCATACGGTGCAGGGCAGAACTGTGCTCTGGGGCTTTTCTTGACTAATCTCAATCGAAGTAGGTTGCCAGCTCTTTCTTCTATGGCCTCGGTAGGTGGACTCCAGTTGCCAACCAGTTGCATCACCCAGGGACTTTTCTTTCCAAGATACAAGGAACTTAAAATGTACCTTGGAGTCCCGGGCACCCAAGGCTAACGGAAAGGGCAGCGGTACCTCGGAAGAAAGGCCTGGCAATCTGTCTTTGAAAGTCTTGTGCTGGTGGCTCTCCTCTGACACACAGGGGGTAAGTAGCCAAGAGTCAGAGGTGTAGGCTGAGAGGTGTAGTCAGGGGTGGTGGGGTTTCTCCTGACACCGCCCTCAGCCTACCTCTCAGCACCTCTATCCACGAGCAGCTGAGATCCAAAACAGCCTGCCAGCTGGTGTGGAGAAAAGGTGGAGAGAAGATGGGAGATCCAAGAACTAAAGTGATGCCTCGGATTTATCATTTCCTGTAGTTACTCATGCTCTGCATGCCTCAGAGTAATTACAGCATAGATGGAAATGAACGTTCTGGGAAACTGATGAACTAGTAAGAAACAGGTAGATAGAGCTGCCATCATAGCAACTCCATGGGACGGGAGAATTGCCCCTGTGTATTTCTGAGACGATTTTACAGGTGTCGAAAGCCTTGCTGTCCTCTTGGGGCTGGTGGTTTTGAACCACTGACCTTGTGGTTCGCAGCCCAGCATGTAACCACTAAGCCACCAGAACTGCTAGATAGTGCCTGTTGTTGTTGTTAGGTGCCATCTAGTTGGTTGTTTCCCAGGATTTGTTTCATCTCAAAAGTCCTGTTGCTGGATGAAATAGCTTTCTTTTTACTTAGAAAGAGATGCCCATAGACCAGAAGCTAGCAACTTAGCACCCTTCGTTCTCCTTCCTTCCACCTTGGAGCCGACTCCAACGAGTTCTACCTCCAGTTGCTTCCTGATCTTCCTGCTGCTCTCTGTGCACAGCACTGCTCCGGTCCACACGCCAGCAGCTCTTGCGGGGATGGTGGCAATAACTTCTCGACTCATCTCACGAAGTGTGGCTTCCCATTGATGTGGAGTGGTGCATACTCTTGGCTGCCCGTCTCCCTGGGATACAGAATCCTTCCATAAAAGTCCCACCACCTCCACGGTTTCCAGACCAGGAGGCAAATTCCCAGATGCAGGCTGTGCTCCAGAATGCGCGCACCCCACACAGCGGGCATAGCAGACAAGGCTGCCCACTCTGGGTAGCCACAAAGGCAGCAGCAATTGCCCAAAGGCTGTGACCTTGGGCGGTTATGAACAGCTGAGTTCCCAGGAGCTGGACTTCAGGGCCACTCAGAGGCATTGTTTGAGGGCAGGTGAGGTGGGTCTCTTAACCTCAAGTCTGGTCCTTCAGCCCTCCCCAGAATCTAATGAGCAACTTTTAATACATAAAGAGCCTTTACTCACGAAATCTCATTTCTGCTAAAACTATTCAAGAGCGGACTCTGTTGCTAAGCCTACAAGTGGACTAATTCATCCCTCCCCTTCCATCCATCCTCCAGTCAGCGGTCAGAATGATCTCTTGAACACTTGAACTAAACCACAACCCTTGGCTCCTAACCTGCCTCCAGCTGACATCCCATTAACGAGCCCGGTACATACATTGGGAGAAAGACCGGGATTTCCACCCCTGTAAAGAGTGACAGTCTCAGAAACCCACAGGGGCAGTTCGACCCTGTCCTACAGGGTCACTAGGAGTCAGAATGGACTCAATGGTAGTGAACTGAGCACAAACATCATGCCTTTCTGCATGTGTGTGAATTTGATTCTTGTCCTGGATTGGCGAGCTAGGCTATTCATTTAAGACCTATCTTCTTCTTTTTTTAAAATATAGTCCTTCATTGCTAGGAATTTCCCCATGAGTCTGCCTTGGCTGTGTCCCATATACTTTTGTATCTAATGATCTGATTTTCATTTGACTCAAAGAACTTGGTCGTTTCTCTCTAGTTCTTGAATCACTGGTAGTATGTTTAAGTTCCACATGTTTGTGTATTCTCCAGGCTTTTCCTCTGCTATGTATTTCTAATCTCATTCCATTATGATCGGAGAAAATACTCATCGTGGTGTTGGTCTTGTTAAATGTATCAAAACCTAAAATGTGGTCTGTCCTGGAGAAGGATCGTGTGCATTAGAGTAGGATGTACTGATGTGGAGTGAAGTGGTTTACAGTTGAGGGGGTTCATGGAAAAATTCTATTATTTTCTCATTGACTTTCCCCACTAACTTTTTGAAGCTCCCTCGTATGTCTGCTAAGTCCACTTGATTCACAGTGTCATCCAGGCCCTCTGTTTCCTTATAGACCTTCTTTGGGAATATGTTGTCTAATATTAAGAATAGTGGGCTGAGTCTCCAATGATTCCTGTAGGTTAATAGGAAGAACTACTCTCTATTTCTCCCTTCAGTTCTATCAGTGCTTGCTTTAAATATTTAGTTGCCTTGGAATTTGGTGCACGTATCTTTATGATTGCTAAATCTTCTTGATTAAATTGACCATTTTATCACCATATACTATCCATCTTTATCTCCTCTAAAAGATTCTGTCCCAAAGTTTACCTTGGTAATTGCTGATAAGAAGGGATTCACTTGGCCATTTTGCTATTTTTGAGGCTCTTTCCTTCTCTGTGTGTGCCCTCCTTTAGCACTGCTTGCTTCTGTGTTTTATGAGTGTATTACAATGAGCCTTTTTGGTTTCCTTCTCCTTCCCTTTCCTGTACATGAGGTGGGTCTCAAAAAACCCTGGAAAAAAGCTCCACTGAGTTAGTGCACCCAGTGGCATGGCCTGGGAAGATTCTCTCTGGTCACAGTGAATTTTTTTGTAAAAGCAGTTGTGCTTGAACCTCATTTTTTGTGATGGTCAATTTAACAGTGTGCAGCTGTGGATTTTCTTCCCTGCTCAGGAAAAATGCCACAGACTGTTGTGATGTTGAACACAGCTTACAAAGACAGTGCTATGGGAAAAACTCAAATGTATGAGTGATTTTCTCCTTTCGAAAAAAGGTGAAATGTCGATTGATGTCAAACCTTGTTCTGGACATCCGTCAACTTCCTAAATGACAAAAATGTCAACTCCTAGTGCACTTGGAGTTTGTTCCACCAGGTCAGATTGTTCTTAATCCAGCTTTCTATTTAGAGGTTCTGAAGATAGTGCGACAAAAAGGTCTGATTTGTGGTAGACAGTAGGTGGGGTAGGGGTGGAGATTGATTTTACCACCATGGCAATGCACCTGCTCATGCAGCCATCTCAGTGTGTCAGGTTTTGGGGGTAAAAACAGCATGACTCTCTTGTCCCAGGCACCTTACTCTCCTGACCTTGCTCCATGCGACTTCTTTTTGTTTCTGCGAATGCAGAAGGACACAAAAGGACAGTGATTTGACCACGAAGAAGAGATGAAGAAAAAAATGAGGGCGGTGCTGTCAGTCATCCAAACAGGTTTGAAAAATGTTTCCAAGAGTGGAAACCCGGATTTGACAAATGTATTAAGTGCAATAGAGAGTACTTTGAAGGTGATAAGATTGTTTTGTAAAAAAAATTAGAAACATTTGAGAGTCAGGAGTATTGTGCCAACTAGGCCTCCATAGGAACATGTGGGCAGAGTGTAATCGGGTCGCAGCTTGATTGGAAAGCGACCGAGATACTTTCTACAGACAGCATCCAGTCTCTGTTTCTCCCTGGTGATCAGACCAGCATGCTGCTTTTTGAGCTAGTTCTTCACCTCAACCATGAGCTACACTCTTGTGGGCTGAGCCAACCCATAGATCATGTTGCTAGAGCTTGAGGCTCCTTCGAGACTTGTTTGTCATGCTCAAGGCTGGCACCGGTGGATAATGTCACCCTGCATCACTTGAGTGAAGATCCCATCAGAGCCTCCTTCATTATGCTCCTGAGCTACTGACTTGCTGCCCCACCCTGCTGTCTACTGCTTGAGGACCGACTCTGCCTGTCTTGCATGAGAGAAGACACCACTGTCTGCTTCCTTGACCTTGGACTGGCAGCCCACAAGTGAGTTGAAGGACCTTCCATATATTAACTGTTGCAGTGAGGTGAACTGAGCCCTCTGTACTGCTGTGTAGACTAATTAGCTGTTATATTCCTTCTCACTGTATAAACCTATCCTTTTATATAAATATAATCATAAGTGTCCTGTTTTTTTTCCCCTAGAGGACCCTGCCTAACACAATTGGTACCAGGAGTGGGGTATGAACCCACGCAGACATGTGTCCATTGGAATAGCTTTGAAAAAACTTTCTGTTTGGAGGGAGGTACCCCCTAGTAAACCTATAAAGAGTTTTGCTTGAGGCTTCCTTTCTTGTTATGTGGGGCTGCTTATATCTGAGGGCATTGATGGGAAGCACAGAAGGACCTCTGAGAGATCTATATTGCTGATTTCAGAGCCCCAGTGGACCAGTGGTGGTTGGGTGTGGGGGAAATCCAGTCTCCACTTAGGGGACCCACTTTCCAACTCCACTGTAGGGAACCTTCTATTGGAGTTCATATCAGTTCAGCTCCTTAGGGAAGGAGTCGTCACTCTGATTCCTTGGGAGGTCCAACTACCTTGCTGCTATGAGAGCCCACCCCATAGTATGTTTGCAGTGGGTGTGGCTTTCAACCAAGATGCCTGCTTCCTAATACACAATAGCTTCAGACCACAGGCCTCACCATCGGCTTCAAAATGGCAGAAGAGCCCTAGTGGCACAGTGGCCTAAGCAGAAGGCTGCAGAACTTGTCAGTGAAGGAGCCAGAGTTTGTACCCAGATTGTCTAGCTTTAGAGAGTCCATGCTTTCAACTGGAGCGACCGCACATGAAGGAAGGGAGGAGACAAAGGAGCAAGTGAGTACATGAATGCCAACTCTGAGATAAGTCCAGGTTTTCCAGAAGGAAGACACCTCCAGGGATTCCTTCCAATCCTAAGGTCCCATGATTCAACTGGATAGATGCTGTCTGGGGCTGCTGTCTAGCAAGGGTCTTTGCAGACATACCAGCACTAAGATATTTTACCAGTTCACCTGCCAGACCCTGTACAGATTATCATACCCACATCTCATGGGGTCTTTTACTGAGTGCTGAATTGCAGTACCTCCAGAGAGTCTCAGAGAACCTGAGGTGAGATTGGGGCAGGGGAGTGGGAAGGGGGTCTGGTTTACCAGGGTTAAACCCTGCAGGAACAACTGGTTGGTTAGTAGGACCAGCCTGTGGCCAAGGACAGCCCTCCAAGATGCCTCACACCTTGAGCACAGTCAAGTTCACATGTGAAGCTAACAGTTTTCTTACCTCCCCAAAGGATTTCTTATTTATTTATTAGCATTAAGCAAGTAATTGTCTTACTTTGGGGGCTGAATTCTGGACTCGCCAGACTGCCTTTTTCATTAGCAACAGTAGAAAGTACCAATGCAGCATCAGGCTCAGTTTAGATTCAGAGTAGAATCGCCGTGTCTGGGTCTCTTCCGAGATGATCTTGGATGATCAAAACTGGCACAGTCAGTTTTCCTTCCTGGGCCATGAAAGAGTGAATGGGTGAAATGTGACACTGACCTCAAGGTGTGTGACACTAGGATTTGAAAGATGAGTATAAGCATCCGCACAAGAAAATTAGCAATACGGCTACAGAGCAAGGAGCCTGAGATATGTCCTGGGCTACTGACTCGAAGATCAGCAGTTCGAAACCACTAGCCACTCTGAAGAAGAAAGATGAGGCTGTCTGTTCCTATAAAGAGTTACCGCCTCAGAAACCGACGACGACGGGGGCAGTTCTACTCTGTCCAATAGGGAGGGTCACAATGAGTTGGAATTGACTTGATGGCGGTGAGTTTGGTTTGGGTTTGGGCTACAAGGTTAAGATTCAGGGAGATCTGTTTTCCTTTTCATATCTGTCTGCCTGGAGTTTGCTAGTATCGTATCCTTACTCCAATCAGCAGGTTCTGGTGGCTTTTATAGCCAGAGAAAAAGAATCACAAACTTGTTTCTAAATAATTAGCCAAAGGAAGGGTCTTCATAACTCAGTCTCTTTGACAGTTTGCGGTGCTGAGTCTTGGCACTCAGTCAGTTTGACTCAGTCCTGGGTGAAAGTGGGAGGGGTGCATTGACAAGCTGGGCTTGCATTGAGGCAATGTGTGGAGACTAAAGGAGGCAGGCAGCAGGAAGAATCAGCCCAGGTTAGCAGGTCTGACCAGGGAGTAGGGCTCGAACTCCTGCTTTTAGCATTGAAAGCCCTGCAGCCCGGGAACCCTCAGTCCCAAGCACCTGGAGTGGTTATTTACCCTTTGTTTTGGGCTGAGTGAGAAACCTCTGAAGGCTTTGTTGATGTCTAACCCCTTTCCCTGCGATATGATCCTATATTGAAAAATAAGGCTTTTCTTTTATTATTAGTTGATTCAAATACCTCACAGGGTGCTAGTCCAAATCTGCTGGGGGGTGGGAGGAACCCTCACTTCCATCAAGTCCATTCCAACTCACAGTGACACCACAGGGCAGAGCAGAACGACCCCTGTGGGTTCCTAAGACTGTACATCTTTGTGGGAGTTGACAGCCTCATCTTTCGCCTGAGGAGAAACTGGCTGGCTTGAACTGCTGGCCTGTGGTTCATAGCCCAATGAGTAACCCACTACACTATCAGGGGTTCTTATGTGAGTGGTGTCTTATAAAACTGGAGCAACATACACAGGGAAGACGCCACATGAGAATCCACCTACAAGCCCAAGGAACACCAAGAAACACCCAGAGCTATGGATGTGGACTAAGACCATGAAGGACCTTCCCCTAGTATTGACAGAGAAGCAGCCTAGCCCTGCTGTGGGCTGAATTCAGACTCCAGCCTCCAAAACTGAGAGTCAAAGAATTCTGTTCTTTAGAGCTGCTGATGTGTGATGTGTTTCATCACAGTAGTCCCAGGAAACGGAGGACCACCACCACCCCTGCCTCCACCACCAGAGATGGAAGGATGGGACATAAAGAGACAGGGATATGTAGAAGGAAGCCATCTGCCATGTGACTCTGGCCTGTCACCTTCACAGATATTCAGAATCCTTTGGGGGGTGGGTCATCCAAGAGAGAGAGTTCGATCCACTCTCTCATCCCCCAAGCCATGCCCCCCCCCAAAAAATACCAAATCCACTGCCATTGAATTGATCCCAATTCACAGCAATGCTGTAGGCAGAGCAGAACTGTCCCTATGGGTTTCCTAGGCTGTAAATGCATATGGAAGCACACCGCCATGCTGTGGTCCCTCGGAGCAGCTGGTGGGTGCAAATGGCTGACCTTTCCATTAGGAGCTGAGTGCTTTAACCACTGCACCACTAGGGCCCCACCATTCCCTGAAGGGCCCCCTTTATGTCCTGAGAGATGACTTTATTCTCAGTTTGTTTTCCCAGTGATCTCTTTAAAGTCTCAGCTGTTCCTGGGAAAATAAATAGGTTTTTAAATTAATTATCAATTAAAGGGAGGTTAATTGGCACTAGGCTAGTCATCTATTCTGTCTGTAACTGAGGTAGCCCTCCCCTCCCCATTTCCAGAACCCAGAGACCTATGGCAGGGCCAATAAACCCTAGTGGTTCAAAGCTGTTCAAGTGTGACCCGTGGGCTAATGAAAATAACTCTCGGTATTTACCCAGCACCTTCCCTCTGTTGGAAGGTGAATTCTGTGGTCATTTTGATTTTCCAGTTCACCAGTGTGAAAGCCAGTCTCCTAGGTGGGCTTGCCCCTGTCCCTTAAAGGGGGGGTGGGGGCAGGGATCTTGCAAATATTTTTATTGGCATCAACATTTTTCACCAATGTCCACTGCACTTAGGGAAATCACCATGACAGAGTCAGTGACAGCAACAAGGGCTTGAAGAAACAGCACATCCGTCATTGGGCTTCTATTCTCCCCTTTCATTAACATTTTGCACTAGCTCCAAGTCTCCTTTCATTTAAACTCCGCCCCGTTTCTTCTGGGGGTGGGGGCCGGGGGGGCTGCAATGTGATCCTGAGCCTGCCCTTCCCCTGTTGCCACCTCCCTGCTCCCACTTGAGGATGAGCCTGTGGCTTGTGTTGATAACAATCCTGGACTGAATTCTACTGCTTCCTCTGACCTCATCATTAATGAATATTTATAGAGACCCGAACGGGAGCATTTGCAAATTGAATTTAGACCAGACAGGTGAACACTCGCAACCAAGACAATTACGCAATGTGGGATTATGATGTGCATCCATATTAAATTACATCAATTTCCTGACAGGACCAGAGAGGGCGGGGCGGGGTAGGGAGCAGCAGGGGTGGGCGGCGCAGGTCTTCTTTGCCTTCTGGTTCACTCACCCAACTCACCTTAAAATGCATACAACAGGCCTTGTAAAAGATACGGGTCATTCGGGTGTTTGGGAACTATCAATTGATATTAGTGACGTGTGATAGCTGTCGGTGTTAAATGAAAATGCATTTGAGAATTACCCTACGAGCATCGCCATGCCTTTTCCCCAGCTCTGGACTTCCCCCTCCCCCACCCCCGGCTGCCCTCTCTCAGAAACTGAGGACCTGCACACCAGCGCACATCACAGGAGGCTGTAAAGCAATTTGACCTTCTCAAAGCACAAAGCACCTTACAAAGTCACTCCCGGCCACTATGCCAAGCAGGCAAGGCTGGTATTATCTCCACCGCACAAAGAAAGGGGGGGGGGCATTCAATGATTTGGGAAGGGCACCGAGTTCCCTTCCTGACTCCCACGCTGTGGCTCCATCTCTCCCTCCTTACAATATGTGCCTCCCGATTCTGCTTCCTTCTTTGCACCCTCCCTCTGCGCGTCCAAGTCCCATTCCTCTTCCTCCCTCTTTGCTCCTTCCTTGTATCGCGCCGATCAGTCTCTTCTTCTGAAAACAGTTTTATTGACATGTAATTCACGTAGCATGCAATCCAACGGTTTAAAGATATTAAGGAGAGTTGTGCAATCGTCACCACAATCAATTTTAAAACATTTTCTTCATTCTTGTACCCATTATGAGTTCTCCATTGCCCCACAACCTCCCTTGCCATAACCCCAGGGAACGATTAATCTAGTTACTGTCTCTGTGGATCTACATATTCTGGGCTTCACATGAAGGAAATCACACAGAAAACCCCAACAATGGCAACAAAATAAAATACGGAGAAAACAACAACAAAAACCCTCTGTCCGAAAGACAGCAGGTGATCATGGAAATTAGAACAAGCTTAAAATGGGACAAAGGGGAAACAAATGCTAACATGTTAAATGTTCACCCAGCCTTCTCTGCAGTAATCCACTTTGCAATGCACAGGTGAGTCTTTTGACACTGCGCAGTTGGCGCTGTGCTGGGCAGCTCATTGTCAGGGGGCTGGCCAGCAGCCTCCCTGGCCTCCACGCAGCTGAAGGCAGTTCACTCTCCCTGCCAGCTGTGATGAGGAGCATGTGTTCAGACAGTGTCCCCTGAGTGGGAAACAAGCCAACCTTCTCAACGGAGAAGTGCCGTCACATGCTGAGCAGTGACACTGAGGACTGCAGCCGCGGCACCAAAACACCTAACCTGAAACCCTGCTTCTCCTTTCTTTCTTCTTCTCCAGCCCCGGAGGGTACACATGTGGCTGTCGCTTCTGGGTACCCTGTCATCTGCACAGTCTCTCCAGGGGCCGCCACCTTGTTTCTCTAGTTTCATCTTCCCAGGTGACACCGGCTTCAACTTTCTCCATTGATGGAGAGATCGCCGGGCTTGCCATCCAAGCCAGGATCCTTCTCAGAGGGAGAGAGAGCGGCGGCGATAGTTGCATGGGGACAGAAGACAATGCAAACCAGGACATCTGGCCACCATAACACAAACCTCTTCTTAGAAGAAGGAATCAAGAAGGTAACCAAGTAACCAAGGGTCTGACCGGTGGGAACATGTACTTGCTTGTGTGTTTAAAGTCGGACAAATGACTTCTTGTTATGGATTGAACTATGATGTCGTCCCAGAACAGGTGTTGAAAGCTAACCCTTCTACCAATAGCCAAAGCACTAGTGGCAAATAGGGGTGCGAATGTTAGGTTTTATGTCAACTCGGGTGGGCCGGGATTCCCCCATGATATGATCTCACAGAGTGTAGTCAGCTCTGTAATGGGGTCTTTTGTGAGGCCGTCAAGCAGTTGTGGGGAGTCTAGATCTCCTTAGTCTGGTCACAGGCTTGATATGCTTGAGGGAGGTTTGGCCTGCTCTTGGTATAAAATGGACAGTGTGTGGAAGCTCACTCACTTCAACTGGTAGCTTTGGACCCTGCGTCTGATTCACCCTGATCCCAGGAGCCACCAGCAGACTGCTGACCTTAGATCCATTTGGCCGATCTTGGATTCATTCAGCTTGGCATCCACCAGCCTGTGGTCTTCCTGCTTCACTTTCCCGCGTCCGGTTCATCAGTCCCTACAGCTGCAGGAGTCATGAGAAGCCTCTAGCAGACATCTGACCCACAGACTTGACGCAGACGAGACTGGCCCACTTCTACAGCTATGTGAGCCATTTCTGGATCTGAATCTCTTGTTGTATACACACCATACAAATCTCACTGGTTTTGCTTCCCTAGAAAACCCAGCATAACATACAGGGGGATTGGCTCCTTTCATGTTTGCCTATCACACCTGAGTCGAGTGAGTCCTAAACCTAATCACTTCTGAGTTGTAAGAAGAGCAAAACAGATGCAGAGACACCCACAGGGGGACTCAAACACCAAGGCAAGAACTAACTCCAGGGAAACCTGGCAGGAACGATCCTTCCTTGGAGCTGAAATGCTGAGTGGGGCCTCTAGCTTCCACAGTACAATCAGCTCCACGTCTTTCAGAGTGTCTTTTGTCACCATGTTTGCCAGTGTCATGCAGGGCTTCAGTTCCACCTCTGTGACTCTGGGCCGTGTTCATTGAGTTACTCTTCTCAGGAAGAGCTCAGAGGGAAGTCGAGGAACAGATAAGAACTAGAATCCCCCCCCGCAACAGCAACATTCCCAGCTCTGTGACCAAAGCATGGGAGTTGGGTGCCAGGATGCATGTTTCTGTCATGCCTTTTGTCTCTGGCAGCACAGAGAGGGGAGAGAGCTACACGGTCCTACGCTTGAGATGGGAATCCTGGTGGTGTAGTGGGTTACGTACC
>NW_022111312.1:6668712-6681162 GCF_000313985.2 Echinops telfairi
AAAAAAAAGAGTTTTGGTCTGAGAAACCTAGAGGGGCGTTCTACTTTGTCCTGCAGGGCGGGTCATTACAAGTCAGAATGGTTTCCAAGGCAGTGAATGAGAGGGAGGTTGGAGACACAGCCAGAGCCACCCTAAAGGTCCTGGACCACCCCATTCCATGTATCTGTCCCTGCCCATGATGTCCCCTTCCAAGCACTTACGACAAAGCCCTGCAGCTAATAGAAACAGCAACATCCTCTTTGTGTCTCTCCATGTAGTATCCCCAGGTTTCTTGTTTGCCATGGTTTTCTTGAGGGAGGTGCTATTTTTAAATCCCGTATCCACGCATCTTCTACCACTGGCGTCCTCCCCGCCGATGATGGCCGACCCAACCCCTCAACTCCTCCAGATAGGAAAACCCAGAACAGTTTGTTCCCATCCGCCCCGGCGAGTGATGGGAGGGAGGCTCCGCTGTCAGCTCCTTAATGGGCTTTATGCGAAGCACTCGCCCAGGCCATGCCGCTCAGTGGCTGGGCCTGCCTTCTTCTCAGGGGCTGCACGGAGCTGGCTGTAAACGGGGTTAATCTGCACGATCTGGGGACGCCTGCCAAAGGACCCATAAAAGAACTAGAGTGCAAGATTGGAAAGCCTCGCCGCCCCAGTATACACGGAGCCCGGCAGGCCCTGGGCAGTGACTAGGAGGTGCGGGAGCAACCTTGAGGGGCAGAGTGTAATGAGTCATGAAGTGTGTACACAATGGTAAGCAATCAATTAGCTGGGCCTTCCGGATTCCTTCAGCGCTCCTTCTTTGGCCTGCAGAGCCTGGCATGAGGAGTCGGTCGGACAGGCACTGATTCTGAGTGGAACAAGGGTTTGGGGTGGTGCATGGTGTGGGAAAGGGCCCTGGCGGTGCAGTGGTTTACTTGTCAGGCTGCTAACCTGCCTGCAGTTCAAACCCACCAGCTCTTCCACAGGAGAAAGCAGAGGCTCTCCATTCCATAAGCTACAGGGGGCAGATCCACCCTGTCCACAGGATCGCTATGAATCACAATGGACTCAAAAGCAGTGAGTCTGCTTGTTGTTTTTTGAGGTGTGTGTATGAGTGTGTGTGTGTAGAATGTGAAAGGGTCCAGAAATGGCTACCACACTCAACTGCTAACTGAAAGGTTGGAGGTTCAAGTCTATCTAGAGGTGCCTCAGAAGAAAGGCCTGACAGTCTATTTCCCCCAAACCAGCAACTGGCCTCTGTGGAGCAGTTCTCTCTACACTGCCATCCTTGGGGTCCACCAGGAGTCAAGAGCAGACTTGGCTCATTTATTTGTCTATTTATTACTGGTGTGAGAGTTGAGATAAGACTTCTAGCAAAAGTGAGCCCTGCCTTTGTACATGCTGAGCCCTGGAGTCGGTCTCGGGCAGCAGGAAGTCAGGGCGGCGAACCCGGGAACAGATATGGACCTTACCTCTCTTTGGAGCCAGAGTCAGGCTAGTTCATCTCCCTGCCATGCTCCTGGGGAAAAGATTTTCCAGGAACCCAACTATTTTCAGCGGCAAAACAAAACCTGTTTGTCTTGCAGGGAGTCAGCTATGGAGGGGAATGGCATTTAACACATTTCTGTAAATATTCATTCATTCCACTAGATGATCTTGCTGTGGGCAAGGCACAAACTGCTTTGGCTTTGGTGAGACCCAGACAAGAGCATTTTGCAGTGACATGTGCATATATACACCAATGCGCCTTCCCCAGAGGAGGACAGTGAGTAGAAAGCTCGGAGCCCAACTTTCCCCAGATGATGGGGACCGGCATCTTTCTGTTTGATGTTACTTCTGCGCCTACGTCCCTGAGAGCAAAGGCAAACATGGAGGCCAGGGGAGTTTCACAAATATTTGCTCTTTGGTTAATATTAATGTGTGTTAGTGTTTGCTGGAATGTCCAAGTGTATGCTGGATTGGCACTACACCGGTCATAAACCAGCTAAAAGGACAACTGCTAAAGGCAACCAGCAGTCAGCTGCTAGTTCCTTCCTAACTGGTCCCAAGCCATTCACCCAGTGCCCTGGGGCTTCTCTTAACCTGCCCTTCATCTTCATCGCTGCAGTATTAAGTCGGAGAGATGTTAACATTTACTAAGACCTCCTGTGCAAATGCTGTAAATTGATTTTTTCATTTCATGATCTTGTTTAGTCCTAAATTATCCTCTGGAAGGCTGTGTGTGTGTGTGTGTGTGTGTGTGAGAGAGAGAGAGAGAGAGAGAGAGAGAGAGAGACACTATATAAAGCAAAACATCTGCCATTTCCATCATTCTTACATGGCCCATTCGGTGGCATTAATTATGTTCCCTACGTCATGCCATCATCACCACGTTTGGTCCTCAAAATTTTCCATCACCCTTAACCGAAATTCAACATGGGAGCCAGTTTGTTACCTTCCCCTTTCTCAGGTTGAGAACACAGGTGCAGAGATTGGATTGTGTGCCAACAGTCCCGTGATTCATGCCCAGCTCTGTCCAACTGACTCTCAAGTGCCCCATAAAGGAGCCCTGGTGGTGGAGTGGTTACGCATTGGGCTGTGATCCGCATGGTTGTCGGTTTGAAACCACCAGCAACTCCACAGGAGAGAGGCTGGGCTTTCTACTCCGGTAAGCCGTTATACTATTGGAAACTGGGCGGAGGGGGTCTGTTGCTATGAGTCAGCATTGACTTGATGGCAGTGAATCTGAGTTGTCTTTTTAAAAACCGTGAATCCAAGGAAGAAAACGTTCCTCTCTGTGAAGCATTGGAAACATGGGAGATAAATGGAATCCGAGCAAGGTTTCCTCGTGCATGGTGAGAGTTTGTTTTAAGACCGTTTATCACTTGATAGGGGAGAGGGACGAGGAAGGGAAAGTCAGAAAGCAGGCATGCACAGTCCGGGTCACTCTGAAATGAAGACAAAGCATCTCTGAGACCTTGTTCCTGATCACTGGTAAAGGAAACTGCATTTACAAAAGAGCTACATCCAAGATCCAGGGTACTCATTTTCTGCATGAATGAAGATACATCGGCAACAAGGACAGAGATGCAGGGGATGGGGAGTATTCAGGGAAGAGGAGAAGCTTTGGAGTCTGACAATCCTGGATCTGAATGCCCTCTGTCACTTACATACAGGCTGTGTGACCAAAAGCAAACTTCTTACCTCTCTGAGCTTCGGTGCCCTCATTAATAGAGTACGGATAGGAAACACATTGGTCCTCCTCAGGGTTACTGTGAGGTCTAAATAGAAGAAAATGCACCAGGCACCCATCACACTGGAGATGAGCGGTCAAATATTAATGGTCCTTTCTTCCCCATTTACAAGCTGTAACATTGCTACAGAGGTCTCCCCAGCTACATCCAGGGCTAGATTAAGGATTGCATGAGCAAGGGAAAGATAATCCCAAAGGGAAATTTATCTGAGGCAGAGAAAAAAAGATCTTAGACATTCCAATATGTACATTGGAGAGGGCTTTGAGAACTTGGTGGAGATGCCCCATTATCTTTTGGTTCTATTTTTCCACACACTTTCCGAAGCCCCCTTGTATGTGCTTTTAACCCAAATGTGAACAGGTGTCCATTTGGACTGGTGCGACCAATACAAGTATGCAAACAGACATGTGTCTGCTTCTCAAATCAAAGAAGACACCCGACACAGGCTTTCCCAAGGGGTATTCCTGGGAGTGCTAAGCTTATAAATACTTCTGAGATGGAAAAATGAGCATTCAACCTCGAAGTAAGTTGGGAAACCGCAACGTACTGTAGCTCCCTCTAGATTGATAAGGCGGTGGGATGGGGAACCTCTTGGACCACAAGATGCATTTCCACTTAGCACCCATTACTCATCCCGTGGAACGACGAGTGCCCCAGAGAAGCCGTCCCAGGCCGCACTCCCTTTAGACCCCTCAGAGCTCACGGCTGGGTTTCAGCAGTAGGAAAAATGGGTTTCAGCAACAGGGAGGACCTGGGGAGGGAGACAGAAAGGAAAGATCTAGTTTCCCTGACTTGACCTCAGAAGGGGAACTAGTTCCCATCAGCTTTCAAAGTCACTTGAGCTCTCACGTGTTCAGGTTTTAGTTGATTCTACTTCATATTAAACACAGACACACACAACGCACTGCCCTCTCATGGATTCCCAAGGATTCCATGGTAGCGAACCTACAGGACAGGGTAGAACTGCCTCCTTTGGATTTCCTGTCCTTCATTACAGGAGCAGAATCCATCTCCTCATCTTTCTTCCATAGAGCGGCTGGATGGGTTTGAAGCATTGGCTTCACAGTTAGCAGTCCAATGTATAACCCACTGTGCCACCAGGGCCCCTGGGAGTGAATATATGTGTAACAAGGGGCTAGGTGTGCCTCTTGGAGAGGCTGAAAGCTAAAGGATGAGATGGGACAAGGGCATGATATGACAAGGGCAGAAAGTGTCTCCTGAATCTAATGTCCACCGTGGAAGCACACCCACAGATGGTGTCTGTGTCAATACGGCAGACACACCTTTTCGGCTTGAAACCCCTTGAAAGTTCACTAGCCTCTATTTGGCACATCAAAGAGGCTTTATCGGGCACATCACGGGATGTTTCTTTCAAAAGAGCCACAGAAGCAAAAGAGGAAGTACAAGTGCAACTTATTTGATCAAGGTTCAACAAGGTCTCAGTCAACATGTGAAGAAGCCCTAGAGCCAACAGAAGCCATCAATCAAGTAATCAATGACAAGAATCAGTAGAGACACTATCGGCAAATTTGCAGACTGCGTTCCAACTTCAAGCAGGCATTGCCTGGTCTCGGCCACACAGCTGATGCAGTCAATGGCTGGTGCATTCAAATAGTTCAAAGTTGCAGTCAGAAAAAGACCCATCCTAGCATTTATGTCAAAAGCTTCGTGATGAGCAGAAACTGCACTCCTAGATGTACACATATGCCCAAGGGAAGTAAAAGTATGTGTCCACACAAAAAACGAATACTCGGATGTTTATAGCCGCCTTATTCATCACAGACAAAAAGAGGAAGCCACTCAAGCATCCATCAGCAGATGAACAGTAAACAGAATGCAGTGT
Organism: Echinops telfairi; assembly: GCF_000313985.2. Classification (NCBI taxonomy): domain Eukaryota; kingdom Metazoa; phylum Chordata; class Mammalia; order Afrosoricida; family Tenrecidae; genus Echinops; species Echinops telfairi. The sequence goes on from NW_022111312.1 coordinate 6,673,756, forward strand.
ATCTATATGATGGAGTATTATTCAGCCTTAAAAAGCAATGAAGATATTATACACGCTACAACATGGGTAAGCCTTGGAAACATGCTAAGTGAAAGAAGTTAGTCACAAATAAGATAGATGTGTGATCCCATGTATATGAAACGTCCAGACTAAGCAGGTTCTTAGAGACAGAAATGGATTGGTGGTTGTGAGGAGATGGCATGGAATAGGACTAACTGGTCACAGGTATGGGGCTTATTTGGGGGTTGATGTAATGTCCTGGGATAATACAGTAGTGATCACTGTACAACAACATAGTGAATATACCGAAAACCACCGACACGGGAACTTTAAAGGGTAAATGTTATGTGAATTATAATTCAATAAAGAAAAAAGATGGCAAAGAGCTCCTGGATGAAGCGTTGCTATTTCCAATGCATGTATTTTGTCTCGGTGTTTTTTTTTTCACCACCACCACCACCACCACCCCTATCAGTTTTTCCCTTGGGAAAGTTTTCCTATAGCAAAGCTGACAGGATGAACTCTTGAGTATCCTCCACCCCATTCAATAATTGTTAACATTTTGTTATATTTACTTTCATTCCCTTCTGTTATAAATTGGATTGTGTGCTCCCGCCCCCACAAAGAAAACGTGAAAAGCCTAAGCCCTTGACCTGTCATTACAGTTGTGCTCAGAAACATGGGTTTTCTTTCTTTCATTGTGCGAATGAATTTACAGCAGAGTGAAGGGGGTCCTAAACCTAATCACTCTCAAGGGTCTTGTAAAAAGAGCAAAATACACACACAGAAAAAAGACAAAACATGAAGACAGACACGGCAAGTGCATCTATAAGCCCAGAAGTGTCGAACACTGCTAGCAGATACTGAATAGAAGCTGAGGCATACAAAGAACCCCCACCCCCACCCCCGCCCTAGAGCCACACTCTGAATTCGAACTCCTACTCTCCCAAATTGGGAGAACAATACGTTTCTGTTCTTTAAAACCAGTCACTTGTGGAATTTTTACTTGTTTGATTTGTGATAGAAGCCTTAGGAAATACAGACACTTCTCACTTTCTGTCCACAGGCACACACATTTTCCCCTTAACTAGATGCTTGTCTTGCCCACATCAGGAGTATGTTTCTTGAGGGCAATAACTTGTGTTTCCCAAGTCATCTAAAATCTCACAGCAGTAAGCTCTGGTGAAACAAATGCAGTGTGATGCCTCGTCTATCCCAGAAACACTAGGGTAGGAGTTTCCAAACTCTTTTTGTAATGGGGCCCTCCCCTAAAGGGAAAACTTATGTGCAGGAGGTTCGGTCATCTAGAAAATGAACACATGTGAGCACTGAAAAACCTCCTGGCACCCAATAACTGGTGTTGGGAGGTTGCAAAAACAAACAAAACAGGTGATACTAAAATAGTCACCTGGCACCTTATGGTAGACATAAACACCAAGTCAAGAAGTCTTTTGAGCTAAGTAAATTAATTAATGCAGTAAGTTTGATGTTCTAGGCTTATTGTCTAGCTCACAGACAATAGATAGGACTGCTGGGCTGCTGTGATTGATCAGTGATGTCTGCTGTGGCACTGGATGCAGTCCATTCTGGGTGGACACTGTGTGTTTTCCACTTCTGCTCTAGATGTATAAATACAACATGAATGCAGAGTAGAGACCTGTCCGGTCTAAAATCAATTTTGATGGAGATGTCTAGGTTCTTACTTGATGTTCTTCATCTTGCCTGACTTCCTCATCCTGGTGTCATTTTACTGCTTACCTGTGCAACCTCCCTCCCACTCTTAGCTACCTCCCTCCTTTCTCTAGTACCAAGATGGCAAAAAGTTAACAGACAAAAACTGAACATGGTGTGACTGTGATCAAAGTCTAACATACTAGCTATGAATACCTAAGAAACATGATTAGAAGAGCAGTAGAACTTATCTTCCTCTCCCTTCCAACTTAAAATCATTCTGAATCTCTTGCTGCCCTCCTCTGGGAGGTAGTCTCCAACCGGTATAATTCCTCAAGCAGGGGATATTTTTAAAGGTCCCTACCTCAGAACTTTATTCACTATCTCAAATGAGTGAAGAGTCAGCACTCTAAGCCAGGGAAATGATTTCTATAAATATTTTGCAATTTACTCATGACTCTTTGCTAAGTCACCGCTTTTTTTTTTAATATGAGGATGTTTCTGGTGAACCCAATCTATATAATAACCTCTTGCCTTGTATGACACATCATTCCCCGCCCCCCACAAGAATTCTCATAAAAACTCTCTAATTTCATCAGATCTACCTGTCAGGAATCTCCGTTTTACAGGTACAAGCACTGAGGTATCTTAACAACTAACTGAACTGCTCAAAATCACACAGGATGCTCTGGCATGGCCCAGCACCTTCCCCCATCACTCTTGGGTGCAGTGGAAAGAAGAGCCTGGGACCAAATCCAGGGCTCTGATGCTCATCAGCTCTATGAGACCTACAGGCAAGTTACTTAACCTCTCTGAGCCTTCCTTTCTCTGCTGGAAAAGAGATAGGTAGGTGAATCAGAGCTAGAAAGACGGAATCTGCATCTGTCCTTATTGAGAATACACGACCATTGTTCTTGTTGTTAGGTGCTGTGGTAGGTTCCGATTCATAGTGACCCCATGTACAACAGAAGGAAACACTGCCTGCCCCTGCCCCATCCTCACCACTGTTGTGTTTGTGCCTGTTATTGCATCAACGATGTCAGTCCATCTTGTTGAGGGTTGTGTTAGGGAGGGTTTTCTCGAGAAACAAAAGCAGAACACTTATGATTGTATATATATAAGAGGATAAGTTTATACAGTGAGAAGCAATGTCACAGCTAATTAGCCCACACAGCAGTACAGAGGGCTCAGTTCAGCTCACTTTCGTGGAATAGTTAATACAATGGGAAGTTCTTCAACTCAAGTGGGCTGCCAGGTCCAAGGTCAAGGAAGCAGACAGAGGAATCTTCCCTCAGGCAAGGTAGGCAGTCTGCCCGCAGGCAGCAGACAGCCGGGTGGGTCAGCAACAGTAGCATGGGAGCTTATGAAGCAGACCCTGATGGGATCTGGGGCTCAAGCAAGACCGCAGGATCCACCTGCCTCTAGCTCAATTAATGTATGCACCAGCAGCATGGTGAAGCAAGTCTCAAAAAAGACTCACGCTCTAGTGACATGATCCAGGGGTTGGCTTGGCCCACAAGTAGCATAGCACACAGGTTGAGGCAGAGGCAGAGAATTAGCTAAAGCAGCAGCACACTGGTCCAATCACCAGGGAGCAAGAGGGAGATGGGATGCCAGTTGTCTTTATTTATTTTGATCATCCTCCAATCAAGCTGTGACCTGATTAAACTCTGCCCACATGTTCCTATTGGCCTAGTTGGCACATTAATCCTATCACAAGGGTCTTCCTCTTTTTCTTTTCTGATCTTCCACTTTACTAAAGCATGACGTCCTTCTCCAGGGACTGATCCATCTTGATAGCACATGCATAGCACATTAAAGGAAGTCTTAGCATCCTCAATTACCAGAGCATTGACTGTACTTCTTCCAAGATGGATTTGTTCATACTTCTGGCAGTCCAGGGTATAGTACATCTTCTTCCCCAATACCATAATTCAAAGGCATTGACTCTTCTTTGGTTTGCCTTATTCATTGTCCAGCTATCCCAGGCTTATGAGGCAATTGGAAATACCTTGGCTTGGGGCAGGCACACCTTTGTCTCCGATGCTTTAAAGAGATCTTTTGCAGGAGATTTGCTTGATTCAGCACATTGTTTGATCTCTTTGACTGCTGCTTCCACGAGTGTTGATTGTGAACCCAAACAAAATGAATTTGTTAACAAAGTTGATTTTTTCCAATTTTATAATTTATCATGATCTTGCCTATTAATTCAGCTGTGAAAATTTTTAATTTATGTTGGAGTCATCCATTCAGAAGGCTGTAGTCAGTGATTCTCATCAGAAAATGCTTCAAATCCTCTTTACTTTCATCAAGTATGGTTGTTACTGAGTCTTCCACCCATCCTAACGCCACATTCTTCTTCATATGGACCAGCTTCTCAAATGATTTTCTAAGAATATATAAAATAAATAGGATGGAAGGGATACAGCCTTGATGCACACATATGCTGATTTTAAACCAGGTAGTGTCCTCTTGTACAGGTTCCACATGAGCACAATTACTTATTCTGGAATTCATATTATTTGCAATGTTATCCGTAGTCAGTGAAACACAGGTAAACATTTTTTTCTGATATTTGTTGCTTCTGGGCAAGATTCACGTGATATCCCTTGTTTCACATCCTTTTCTGAATCTACCTTGAATTTCTGGCAGCTCCCTGTCAATAGACTGTTGTAACTGTTTTTGTTGTTTTGTTTTGTTTTCATTTATCTTCAGCACAATTTTACTTGCATGTGATATTAGTGGCTCTCTGGCCTATACCCACTAGATGCCAACAATTATGACAACCCCAATTTCTCCAGGCATTTCCAAGTGTCCTTTGGTGGGGACAAACTTGCCCCTGGTTGGGAAAGATTGCTCAAAGCTTTGGTTCTTCATCTACAAAATGGGGTTAAGGATGGTGGCTACCTTGTAGCCTTACTAGGAGAACAGACAGGGATGTTCAGCACCTGGCACATGGTTAACACTTGGTAATTGGGAGCTATTATTATACCCAAAAAAATCATTATCTCAATGTAAAACTCAAACTTAAAGTAGAAATCTGTATTCATTTCTGATGGCTGCTATAACTATGGCCTATAAATTTGAGGATCTCAAAGCAACAAAATGCCAGAAACATAGGATAAATCAATAGCGCTGATTCCTTCTGGAGGCTCTGGAAAATATTCAACCTCCTTGCCTTTCCAAGCTTTGAGAGATTGCTCGCACGCCTTGGCGTGTGGCTGCGCACCACTCCAACCTCTGCCTCCGTCATCATATCTCCTCTGCTTCTGGTGTGCCTTCCCTCCCTCTTCTAAGGACCTCTGTGATGACGTCAGACCCACACGAGTCACCCAGGACATTCTCTCCATTGTAAAACCTTCAATTTGGTCACAGCCACAGTCCCTTCGACACAACAAGGTAAACATGCTCACAGGTTCTGGGGATTAGAATCTGGATATCCTCCGGGGCCACCACTCTTCTGCTTTGGTACCTGGGGTGTTACCGATGGTTAGACAGTTGGTTACTCACTGACAGGTTAGTGGTTCCAACGCACCCAGAGGCACTTCAGAAGGAAGGCCCAAAGACTTGGTTCTGAAAAGTCAATCTTGAAAGTCCTGTGAGGCCGCTCGACTCTGCGCGCGTAGAGGTTCTATGAGTTGGAATGGACTCAGTGATAACTGACAACACTACTCTATTTACCAAGGACCGTCCTCATCCATCAGAGAGAGGAAGAGCCCTCCAAATGGGCCTGCTTTGTTGTATTAAACATAGTGGAAAGGGATGCAAACCTGCATTTGAATCAGATGTTTATACCCAGCAGACAGCTGACATGCTCAGGAACCTATTAAATCAGGAGACTTAAAATCCATCAGGCAGATCGCTTACCTCATACCCCTAATAAAAGAGGACATGGGTAGGGGTGGTTCCGATAGCACTCATCACTTTCTTTTTAAAATGTCAGGGGGAGAATTTGAAATGGATTGCCCAGCAACTTCTGCTACCACTTGTCAGCAATTCGTATAATCAATGGGAACATTCATTCCCATAATGTTCCCGATGCATCTAGTTCCCATTATGTCATTGTTCCCTTCACACTTTTTCTAAGAAAAAAGTGTGCTTATTTATCTCTCAGCATTTTCCACTCTCTTTTCTTCTAAGGGCCTCCTATGTCCCAATTCCACCTGTGTCCGCTCTCACTCTACGCCCTGGGTGCCTATCCCTTCCTCCCTCTCATCTGTGGCCTGGAAAAATGTTCTCATTAACAAGGAAGGTCAGACCTGATATCCAGTGGGCTGGGGAGGGGTGCACGAGCTCAGAGAACTTCAGCTTCTGTCTAAGCAGGCGGAGTCAAGGTTGTCTGGGGCTAGTAGTAGGGCGGGGTGGGGATGGGGAGTGGCTGCCAATGGGTCTGGGGTTCTTGCTAGTGATGGTGCATGACTTTGTGAATGTACTGAGCATTGCTGAATTGTACACTGTAAATGAGAAAATTACATGGTTTAATAAAGCTGCTTAAAGTATGACTCCATTGATAGGCTCAATAAACAAGAATCAGTCCGCTCTCTTTAGGAAGCATACCTGTTTTCCAGAATTTTCATTCATGGTCAGAGAGCCACATATTTATTCTTATATAAATAAATCCTAGTTGTTTACTCATTAATATTTATAACTCTCTCACTACCATCAGGTCAATTATGACTCATAGCAACCCCCTAGGACAGAGTAGAACTGCCCCTGTGGGCTTCTGAGACTTTAAATCTTTATGGGAGTAGAAAGCCTCATCTTTCTCCTATGGAGTAGTTGGTGAGTTCAAATCACTGAATTTGTGGTTGGTAGCTCAATGCATAACCCACAACTCTACCAGGGCTCCTAATTAGTACGGATACAATTCTATTTTAAGAGGGTCTAGAAATAAAATTCAACCAATTAAAATAGGAGATTGAAAATTCATCAGTTAGATCACTTACCTCATCCTCATAATAAAGAAGAACAGGGGTAGGGGAAGGGCCTTAGGCGATGCTTATCATTTTCTTTGGTCACTGAACTAACGTCTCCTTTTGCTTTGTTCATGTTCCCAGAAGCAACCTGCTGCGTGTTTCAGGCCCTTGGCTGGGCTGGGAACTCAAGACTATTGAGGACACTGAGTCCCTCCTAAGGAGTTAAATGTCTACTAGAGGAAACCGAGAGACTAATGGGCTGTGTATAAGACAGTGAGAGCTGTGATAGAAATAAGGGGAACACATTGAGCCCGCCTGTCTCATTTAAGGCAGAAAAGCCACCCCCCAGTAAGAGTGTGACACCCCAATACTCTTCACAGGACCTCCCTGCCTCACCTTACCAGGGCCTCTCTGCCCACCGTTCATCCATACCTGGGCCCTCGTTCTATGCATCCCCTCTTTCTTTCTGTGTGCTCCAACCTGGGGGAGGGTTGGAAAGTGAGATATTCCATGCTAGAGAAATCTTTCCTAAACACGTGACACTTCATCTGAGTCTTGTACAACAATACAGAGTCAGTTCGGTGACGGAGGCAGGGAGGGAAGAAAGTGTTCCGAGCTAGGGACACAGCCTATACAAAGACGCAGGGGCTAGAAAGCATAGTTAGTCATATTCCAGAGAGTGGATATAGTTCTGTGTGGTGGTGCAAGGGTTAAGTACTCAGCTGCTAAAATAAAGGTCGGCGGTTCAAACCCAACAGTGGCTCTCTGGGAGGAAAGAGTTGACAATCTGATCACAGGAAGATTATGCCATTGGAAAGCC
>NW_022111312.1:6681859-6688821 GCF_000313985.2 Echinops telfairi
GGATGACAGTCGAAGCCCAAATTCCACGTGCACACATTGATCAAACCTCCTGGAATCTGCTGACCACAGACCAGGGATGTGAACAGCCTTGCTATCAAGCAGAGTGCACTGGAAAGAGGATTGTGACAGATGTAGCTGGGTTACAAATAACACTTTAGTATGTGAGCTCCCTCATGACCCATTTTAAGGTTGCTCTCTAATTTTTAAATGTTTTCTGATTTCTTTTTCTCAATTTTTCTTCTTTGTCATTTTGTTGAGGGGCTCTTACAAATCTTATGACAATCCATCATTCAGTTGTGTTAAGCACACTTGACATGAGCATTTCCAGGACATTTTTTCTACTCAAGCCCTTGGTATCAGCTCCTCTTTTTTCCCTTCCCTCCCCACTTTGATTTCTTTTCGATTGGGGTTTTTCTCTATTTTATTTTTGTTAGCTTTTTTGTTTCTTTGATTTTGTATGTTTTCCAGTATATACAGTCCAAGACGGATGAAACTATAGTGACAGTAACTGGGTGAATGGTGTCTTGGGGTGTGGGCAGGGGAGTTGTAGGGAAATGGGGAGTTAATAACAAGGAGTACAAGAAAGAAGAAAATGCCCTAAAATTGATTCTGGTGATGTTTATACAACTGCTTGATATGATTGAACGACTGAATTGTATGATATGTGGATTATGTTCCAGTAAAACTTAAATTATGTATCAGCCAAATTTGAATTAACAAATGGAATATCTTCCTCAAAAATGACAAGAAATTAAATCGGATATCTCCTTAATCAAGGGTTAAAGCAAAAAAAACAAAAAAAAACAGTGCCTGTGGTTGTAAGGTGCCATTGAGTAGGCTCCCTTCTATAGCAACCCTCTGCACACAGAAGGAAACACTGCGTAGTCCTGTGCCATCCTCACAATTGTTCGTGTGCCTGAGTGAGCCCACTGATGCAGCCACGGAATCCATCCACCTCACTGAGGGCTTAGCTCTTTTGGGCTGCCCTTCAGCGTTACTGAATAACGTTATTCTCCTGACAATATGTCCAAAGTATGTACGATGAAGTTTTACCATCCTTGCCTCTAAGGAGCTCTGACCTTACTTCTTCCCATACAGATTGGCTTGTCTTTTTAGCAGTCCATGGTACTTTCAGTATTTTGTCCAGCAACACAATTAAAATGAATCAATGGTCTTCCTTATTCAGTGTCCAATTTTCATATCCATATGATGCAATGGGGAATTCCATGGCTTGGGTGAGGCTGTGACACTTTGCTTCTCAATACTCTACAGAAGTCTAGTGCAGATTTACCTAATGCAAGGCATCTTTTGACCCATTGGTTGCTTCTTCCATTAGCATTGATTGTGGATCCAAGCAAAATGAAATCCTTGACAACTTCAACATTTTTCTCCATTTATTATGATGTTACCTATTGTTCCAGTGTGAGGATTTTAATCTTCTTTACATTGAGTTGTCATCTACTGAAGGTTACAATCCTTGATCCTCATCAACAAGTGCTTCAATTCCCCCTCACTTTGAGGAAACAAGGTTGTGTCATCTGCATACCACAGGTTGTTGGTACGTCTTCCTCCTATCCTGATGCCACATTCTTCTTCATATCGCCCAGCTTCTCTGATGATGTGCTCAGCATACAGATGGAACAAGTATGATGAGAGGATACAACCCTGATGCACAACTTTCCTGGTTTTAAACCATGTAGCATATCCTTCCTTGTTCTGTTCACACAACTACCTCTGGATCAGGTACACGTTCCTCATGAGCATAAGGAAGTGTTCTGGAATTCCCATTCTTCCCAAGGTCATCCATAGTTTGTTATGGTCCACAAAGCCAAATGCCTTTTGCAAGGTCAATGAAACACAAGTAAACATCTTTCTGGCATTTTCTGCTTTGATCCAAGATCCATTTGACATTAGCAATGATATCCCTTGTTCCATGGCCTCTTCTGAATCCAGCATGGACTTCAGGCAGTTAGTTCCCTGTCAATGTTCTGCTGCAACCATTGTTGGATGATCTTAAGAAAAAGTTTACTTGTGTGTGAGATGAATGATATCATTCAATAGTTTGAGCATTCTGTTGAGTCACTGTTCTTTGGAATGGACACAAATATGGATCTCTTCCAGACAGTCCATAAGTAGGGATATTTCCAGGACAAGAAAGAAGGGGCCTGGCAATGAGTGTGACACGCTTCAGAGAAGGGATATGACAATGAGTGTGACTCCAAGGAGTAGGGCATCATGCTGAGGTCTACACGTCCAAAAGGTGGGAGAAACACACGTGCTCATACAGCAGCACTGTTGACATGTCCCAAAAGGTGGAAACAACCCAAGCATCCATCAACTGGTGGCTGGATAAACAAAATTAGGTATATCTATCCAACAGGATATTATTAAGCCACAAAAAGGAATGAAATACATGACAAGATGAATGAGCCTCAAAAACATCATGTATTATGTGAAAGAAGACGACAACAACAACAAAAAACCCCACATGCATGTGGTTCCATTTATATGAAATGTTCAAATAGGCAAATCCATAGAGGCAGAAGATTAGTGGTTGCCAGGGAATTGAAGTGGGGGTGGGAGGAATGAGGAGTGGCTGCTGATTGAGTATAGGGTTTCTTTGTGGGGGTGATAAAAATGTTTTGTAACTAGATAGATATAGTGGGTGCCCAGCCTAACACTTTGAATGTACCAAATACCACTACATTTAAACTTAAAAACAGCTATTTTATGTTATATGAATTTTACCTCATTTGAGAAAAAAAAAAAAGAATGAGAGGAATAGCTTCTTGTTTCAATAAATATCCTTCCTACAATTTTAGGGATTTATCCTTGAAAACCCAAGGCAGGACCTCCACTCAGTAACATTCTCCCAATGCCTTGGGCACATCTGCTTTTCAATCAAAAGGCAGGGAGCTTTGCAGTCCAGGTTATAGTTCCAATGGGAACCAAACACAAGAGGGGAGTAGAGGAGGCAGACTGAAGGGCATTTTCAAACCATAAGCCCCACCTTCCCCCTTGGTTCCAGCCACCCAACAGACTGACACTTAAAAGGCTCACTACCTAGCTGATCTGCCTGAGAAGGAGCTGCCATTTCAGTATTCTAGAAACCTCAGCAGGAAGTACACTTTGTTCTGGCGGGCTCGGTGTACCCGGTGTCTCCAGCTGCATCCTTTCCCCAGCCTCTCCTTCCACCTTCTGTTTTTAAATTTCCTCCAAATTATTTCCCCGCCTGACTCTCGGTTTTTCTTCTAAAACCACAATTGTATTCCTTCTGGTTCACTGAATTAGGGAAGAACTCAGCTGGGGCTTTAAAGGATTCTGGGGCATCGGAAGTGAAGTTAACCACATACAAGGGCACCAGTTTAGTTTCTCATGTCCCCAAGCCTCTGAGTCTTTATAATAAGCAGAGGCACTCATTTTGCCCTCTACGTGAATGAGGCCACCCACGGATCTCTGATGGACAGAGGCAAGGACAAGGAAAAGCCAGGTCATGTAACATAGTTACAATGCCAGTAGTTTCAGCACTGAGTAGCCTTAAGAGACAAGGAAAGTATTAAAAGGAAAACAAAACATAGATAAGTTTGGCTGGGGTTTGGGGGACAATTTTTATGTTAAATTTTCCAAACCTCTTACAGTATTCTGCAAGGAGCCCTGATGGTCTAGTGGGTTGCCTGTTGAGCTGCTAAGAGCAGGGTCAGCAGCTCAACAGCACCAGCCTCTCCCAGGGAGAAAGATGAGGCTTCTTCACTCCTACAGAGAGTCACCGTCTCTGAAACACACAGGTTTCAGTTCTTCTCTGTTCTACAGGGTTGCTTTGAGTTGGCATCAACTGGCTGGCAGGGACTATGGCTTGGAGTTTATGGTGTTCTCTGCAGTGGTTCTCACCAGGGTGATTCTGCCTCCATGGGAACATTTGGCAATGCCCAGAGACAATTTTTGTTGCACAAATGAGGAGAGGAGTACTTCTGGCATCTAGTGGGTGGAGGCCAAGAATATTGCTCAACATCCACAGACAGACAGCAAAGACTCATCAGATCCAAATGTAAACAGTGCCAAAGCTAAGAAACCCTGGTACACTGTGTTTTACATTAGATGCCTATTTTTATATTTCAAACAATCAAAAAAAATGTGTAGAGGGAGGATTCCACATGGGAAGACATTTAGATAAAACCCCAAATGTTTATTTATTCAGAGTTTTTCTAATGATAAAAACTCCTAAAATATAAAATTAAATAGCACAGAGTCCCCAACGTTTCCTTGTCCTTTTTGTTAATCTACAAATCTACAGACTAGGAAGTTTTTCAGTACTTGCCTGAGATGGATGAAGACCCACAGAGAGAGCAAGAACCAAAGAGGAGGTTTAGAAGGAATTCTGGGATTTTGAGCTCTATTCTCAGGTGGATAAGGTGGCTTCTGCTTCGCAGTTGCACACAGTGTGATAGATTCTCCAACAAAAGTGCACAGTGTCATAAAGACATGTGAGGAGGTATTCAGAGTTAAGAAAAACAACCAACAGGGTGATCTTTGAAGTAGGATCCCTAGTAATCCTCAGGAGAGCAAAGTGAGGCATTACACTTGAGACGAAGAAAGAACTAAGACATAGAGGAGTTAAATGGCATAAATTCTCATTTTGAGCAGCATTTGGATAATGGCAATCAGTATAGTAAGTGTAAAGAAAGAATCAGTGTTGAAAGGTATCAGAGAAAACCTGTCACATCTCTCTCAAAGGCTTCATGTGGGAGGTAGGATTGTGGGAGCTGGGAAAAATAGGAAAGCAATGGAAAGGAAATGATCTTCTGATCAGAGAATTATCCCATGAATAGCTGCAAATTATCTGATAAAAAGGGATATGTGGTAGTTACATAATCTAGTGTCAATTTGAGGATTAAGAGTGTAGGGGTGGAGTCTAGGCTATTAATCAGGATATGGCCAATGAGATCTCAGTGTGGGCGTGGCCTTCCTCTAAGGATTCTGAGAATTGCTGAATTTTCCGCCTTAGAGGTGGGAGACTCTCACTACATCATTCCCTGGAGACATTGCAGCTGACAAGACACATGGAACTACCCTAGTACCCTGACTGGTCAAGTTACATGAATGCAATCAGACCTCTGAAACCACAGAGAGACCCCTGCCAGTGCTGAGATGCTTACAACGCCACTGGACCCAAAGACTTTCTACCCACTGGCTTGTGAATGTCTTGCTTTTGGCTTCAATGTATGTATTTTGTGAGTTCGAAAAGGACTTTATAGATTGGTATCAGACATATGGGATAATATCAGACTTATGGGCTTGGACTGGACTGGATTGGGATGCTTTCTTAATGTACAATTGCTCTTGTATATAAACCTCTTCCTTACACATATATGCGTGTCCAAGGATTTGTTTCTCTAGTCTACCCAGACTAACACAGGATATGTGATGTAACATCAAGGACAGTCATGTCTACCTTATCAACAGAGCTCTACTAAAACCCTGAGAATGAGTAGTGACAAGGACAAGAAAGTGTATTTAATTTCAGGTTTTTAAGGCAACTATCAATTGGAAACTGAAATGAAAAATAAAATTCCACTCATAATAAAAACCACAAAACATTCCTGAATGAAATTTTTAAGGACTGACTAAGATAAAATGTTATACCATGGTTCATGGATTGGAAAAACAGTTGTCAATTCTCCTCAAATAGATCTGAAAATCTTATGTAATCTCAATCAAAATGCCACTGGAATCTTATGTAGAAATTGAGGAGTGGATTCTAAAATTTATGTGGAAATTCAAATGACCAAGAGTAGACAAGGCAATTAAAAAACCAATGAACACAGCTGGAGAGCCCATCTGACAGTGGTTAAAAATATTAGACATGTAGGCCAATGGAATATAAAACCGAGTTCAGAAATATAGCTACAGTACATGACTAACTGATTTATGGCAAAGGTGCCCAGGTAATTCAGTGAAGAAAGGAATGTACTTGGACAACTGGATATCTACAGGGGGTAAAAAATAATAAACATCAGCCTTTACTACATACCACACACAAAATTTAGCTAGAAATGAATCACAAACAAATATGAGCTAAAACTGTAAACCTTCTATAATAAAAAACATAGGTAATCTTTGTGATTTTAGAGTAGGCAAAGAGTTCTAAGATAAGACACAAGTGTTGCAGATGATCAAAGGAAAAGGAGATAAGCAGGAGTGCTGATAATAAAACCTTTCACTCTTTAAAAGACATAATCGAGAACATGAAAATCAAACTACAGACCCAGAGAACAAGCACATTGAAGAGTACTCAGAATCAGCCATCAAGGAAACGCACACCATGACCACAATGAGACCCCATCACACACCCACTAGCCTGGCTAAAATGAAAAAGACTGACAATACTAAGTGGCTCTCTCATGTGGAGGAACTGAAATGATCATACATTATAGGTGAGAATCTACAAATGGTATATCCCCTGTAGAGAAATGTGGGTCATTTCTTATATGAAATATATACCTATCAAACAACCCAGCAATTCCACTCTGAAGTATTTACCTAGAGAAATAAAAACCTATGTCTTGCGTACAAATGTTTGTTACAGCTTTATTCATAATAGCCCAAACTTGGAAACAACTCACACTGATGAATGGATAAACAAATTGTGCCAGACCACTTAGCAGGAAGCAGGAACACCATGGAGAAGACCTGGGCATTAAGAAACTGAGTGAAATAGTCCAGATAAAGTAGTCCAGTATGATCCTACTTAGGTGAATTATTTTTCAAATGCAAAACAAGACAGATGGAGAGTGGTTGTCTGGGGTCAGATGTAAAGAAGGAAGAGAATGACTTCAAAAATAAGTGAAGGAATTTGGGGGTGTGGGAGTGGTAGAACTACTCTGTATCTTGAGTGAAGCGATGATCAACTCAGTGTGTTTATTAGTAAAGATGTAAATAAATAAACAATATAAATCATTAAGCCC
>NW_022111312.1:6691285-6692387 GCF_000313985.2 Echinops telfairi
CCATAAAGCTGGAGATTAATAAGAGGATGTCCAGGAAAACAAGGGCAACCAGTTGGAGGATGAACAACAACCTCCTGCGACATGAATGGGTACAGACCCAGATTAGAGTGGATATCAGGAAGTTTCTAGAAACTAACGAGAATGAGAATACAACATATCAAAACTTATGGGACACTGTGAAGGTAGTTATCAGAGGTAGCTTGATATCATTAAATGTATACATGAAAAAAGAAGAGAGGCATATGACAGATACGTTAACACAAAACCTCCAACAACTAGAACAGAGTCAGCAGATCCACCCCTCCAATAGCAAGAGAAAAGAAATAATAAAAACCAGGGCAGTGTTAAACCAGTGGGAAGACAAGAGAACAATACAAAAGATAAATGCAGCTAAACGCAGGTTCTACGAAAGAATTAACAAAATTGACAGTTCTCTGGCAAAGCTTACCAAGGATAGAAAGGAGCAAACATCAATAGCCAAGATGAGGGATGAAACAGAGGCAGTAAAAACAGACCCCAATGAGATTAGAAGGATAATCACAAAACACTATGAAGGTCCGTATCCTAATGAATTCAGAAACATGGAAGACATGGATAACTATTTGGAAAAACAGTTTCTCCCTAGATTATCTCAGACAGAGATCAAGAACCTCAACAAACCCATAACGAAAGAAGAAATAGAGAGGGTCATCAAAAACCTACCAACAAAAAAAGCCCCAGGGCCAGATGGCTTCACAGCAGAATTCTACCAAGTATTCAGCAAAGAGTTGACACCGATCCTCCACAAAGTATTCCATAACATAGAAGAGGATGGCAAACTCCCAAAGTCATTTTACGAAGCCAGCATTACTTTGATACCCAAACAGGGCAAAGACCCCACAGGTATAGATAATTAATGAACATATATGCAAAAATCCTTAACAAAATATTGGCCAATAGAATACAAAAGTATATAAAACATGTCATCCACAACGACCAGGTAGGATTCATACCAGAGATGCAGTGATGGTTTAACATTATTCAATATTATACACCACATCAAGAAGAAAAAGAATAAAAGCCATATGATAATATCCATAGATGCAGAAAAAGCATTTGACAA
>NW_022111312.1:6696681-6702108 GCF_000313985.2 Echinops telfairi
CAACAGAAGGGTGGGTGAAGGGAGACGCTGGGCAGTGTAAGATAAGATAAAATAATAATTTATAAATTATTAAGGGTTCATGAGGGAGGGGGGAGCGGGGGGAGGGGGGAAGGAAAATGAGGAGCTGATTCCAGGAATCCACGCGGAAGGCGAATTTTGCAAATGATGAGGGCAACAAATGTATGAGTGTGCTTTACACAATTGATGTATGTATGGATTGTGATAAGAGTTGTATGAGCCCCAATAAAATGATTTTTAAAAAAAAGAAAACATGCTGAGCGGCATGCCGCTTATTTTACAATATTGTATGATCTCACGTACACGACATTGGGAAATATGGAGAAAACAAAGAGGATGAGTTGTCACCAGGGGTGGAAGGACGAGGGAGAGAGGGAGTGTTTTGCTCCAGGGTATTGGGTTTATGTTAATGGAGGAAGAATTACTGGAGGAAAGATTGTGAGAATGTTTGCACACCTTGAAGAATGTGGTGTTGCTGGGTTGTTCATGTGGACACTGTTGAAATGGTCTGTTTTATGTGTATTTCCACCACAATGAAAACAAAAGAAATTAACACTTAATGCGGATGTCGCTTATGGTCTGTCGGTGATGCCTCAGTAAAGTCTATACAAGCGTAGAAAAAGACAAAGGGGATGATCCGTGTAGTTGGGGAGCCTAAGGGGGCTCGGGCTGGGTGGTGGTTTGCAGCGGCTCTGTTTGCATGGCCTGCACATTTCTCTGACGTGCAGCTGGACTCCAGGAGCATGAATTTTCTCCACTGACTTATGTACATGTCCTTCCAGCCCTCCGTAAATGATGACAGTAAAAGGCTTTAGATCAATTCTCATCTTGTGTGCTCTGCAGTGGGGAGCACTAATTGTGATTCGAAATGCTGTCTCTCGGCCAGACGCTTCCAGGATGCAGAGAGACTGGAAATGTTCTTAGCCTGAGAGAAGGGAGAAGTTTGGGCAGGTGCAGGCTGAAATGGGAGCCACTGGGCACAGCCTCTGATGGGGAGACAGTGGAAATGCAGGGCTCGTCCTTGGTCATCTTCGAACCAGGAGTTCCTGTGCAGGAGTTGGCAAACTTTTAAGATGAAAGACCCAATCCTATTCCTCACAAGAATTTGAAAATTATTCAAGGGCCGTAAATATATTTTTACAAGCAAATGAAATCACCATTATCTGAAGAGTGTCCTTTAAAATATTTTCAATTTTACTTTGGAGTCACATGTATGTACCAAAAGAGCCGCATATGGCTGGAGAGTCGCAGTGTGCCAACCCTTTCCCTAGAGGGTTCTCCCAGACACAGCGGGATCACTCTGACCCAAGAGATGATGACAACCTTGTTGATTTATTCTCTACCACTTAAGCCCCAAATCAAACCGACTCACGTTGACCCCGAACTCTCTGCCATAAGGTTTCCAGCGGCTGGCTTTTCAGAAGTAGATCACCAGGATCTTCTTCTGAGGAATCTCTGGGTAGATTTGATCCATCAACCTTTGGGTTGGCAGCCAAGGGTGTTACACCATTTGTAATATCCAGGGACTTCCTCAACCAGCTAAGCTAAGCTCCAATGACAGACTCAAAGGGCTGGAAAGAAACTTGAGAATTATTTAAAGTTTCATCCCCTACTGGAGCCCGGATGCTACCATTGAGGGAGTGGGGAAATAGATGACAGTGGAGGGTCTCTTGCTTTCCTGATCACCACTAGGTGTACTTGCTTCTTCCTACACTAACCAGGCCTGGGCATCTGGCAGATTCATGAAATGGGAGTTTGTCCCACACTCTAGGGGAAATGATAAATGAAGGACGCGCTCCCTCAGACACGCTGATTCAGAAAGTCTGGGAAGGATCCAAATCCCGGCACTGATGACACCCAAAACCAACTGCCTTGGACTGAATGCCAAATCATGACCCCACCCATGGGTGTCAGAGCAGAACTGGGCTCCAGTGTTGTCAATGGCTGGTTTTTCTGAAGCCGATCACTAGATCTTTCTTTCTTCCTAGTCCATCTTAGTCGGAAAGCTCTGCTGAAACATGTTTGGGTTCACTAATAATGCACGTCTCCACTGAAAAGATGGTTGGTGCACTAGCTGAGAACGGAACTGGAATTTTGCATGGAAACCAAGATTTCTACCACTGAACCACCACAATAATGAAGACTGGCTCAACATTTGTTGTGGGAATATGACAAAACAGACCATTTGGGAAGGGCTTGAGAGGCCACTAAGGAAGGAGGGAAGAAACAGGCTAATAAAAGTGAACAAATGAACAGGCCTTAGGCCAAAGGTGACAAATGTGTGGCTGGGATGCAGTAGTACAAGGACGTCCTCATCAACTCCAGTTGAACACTTCCAAATGGCCCCAAGGCTTTTCCCCATCTTTTCAAACCTTTGCTAGATGTTCTAAGTCAGTTCTGATTCGGGAACCATCTATAGCTGCCCATTATCTGCTTCAGACCCTGAGCTTCCCGTTCTTGTATTATTCCCGTGGCACAGGAGTGATGTAAATGTCAAATCCCAGGAGACCCTTCTCCTCAACCCACGTGGACCCCTTGCAGATCAGAGTCAACTCACCTTGAACTCAGATTTTCCGTTTGCCTTTTTTGAGAGGGGGAAAAAATCCAGAAGGAACTGTTCTAATGGTCTCATTGTCTCTGACTTCAGAGTTGAAACTTCCACCCACCGGTCTGTTGTATGCAGTGGCTGGCAAGGTGGCTGTGCTGCTAAAGGCTGTCCCATTTCTATCTCGCCCACCAGCAGCGTTACCCATGATGCACAGGTTTCAGTGGAGCTGCCAGACTCAGACAGACTAAAAAGAAAGGTCCAGAGGTCTACTTTGGAAATAAACTACTAAAAATCCTATGGATAGCAAGGGAATAGCGTCCAATAAAATCCTGGAAGATGAGCCACCTAGGTTGGAAGGCACTCAAAATTCGCAATAACTGAAATAACGGACTGAAGCAGACCAACCAACATGAAGGTAGTTCAAAACCAGGCTATCCTTCACTCTGTGGCACATGAGATCACCATAAGTAGGAGTCAAGTCCACAGCAACTAACAACCATAACAAGGAGAGGAAGATGCGGATTTCCTTAAAGTGACCAACACCTTTCTGTCCTTGTTGTGGTAGGAAGGTATTGGTCACTTCAAGGCCGGCACTTCTATTTTGAAATCTTTGACAATGTCACTATTTTCTCTGTTTATCATGATGTTTTCTTTTGGGTCGGTTGTCAAAGACGTCATTTTACATAGAGCCACAATCCACGTTCATGGAAGCAGAGAAACCAGACAACATATTGCCCTGGGCAAATCTGCTGCACGAGACTTCTTTAAAGTGTTAAAGAGCAAGGGTATCACTTGGAGGACGAAGGTGCACCTGACCCAGGCCATGGCATTTTCAATCACCTCACATGCATGTAAAATGAGACAATGAATGGGAAAGACACAGATGAACTGATGCATCTGAATTATGATGCTGATGAAGAATACGGAGAGCAGAAGAATGAACAAATCTGTGTTAGAAGTGCAGGCAGAACACCTCTTGGACACAAGCACTGGGAGACTTCATCTTATGTGCCTTGGACATGCTACCAGAAGAGACCAGTCCCTGGAAAAGGATGTCATGCTTAGTAACGTAGAGGAAAGGTGAAAAAGAAGAAGACCTTTGACGAGGTCGATTGACACAGTGACTGCAAAAGGGGCTCAAACATAATTTTGAGGATGACACAGGAGCAGGCAGTATTTTCTTTTTCTGTTGTACACCAGGTTGCTCTGAGTAACACTAACTCAAGTGCATCTAACAACAAAAACCTATGTTACTAAAAGTTATTTTATTCTTTTTGCCCTAGCAGGTATACTATAGAATTAACTGGGTTTCGTGGGTACCTCCTAGGAGTACATGGCTTAAGTAAGTCATAAGTCCTTTAAAATTATATGCGATATTCTGTGTGTACATTCATGATGTTTTATCCATTAGTCATTGTGATAGTTCAGGTTTTATGTCAACTTGGATGGACTAGGCTTGTTGGTGGTTTGGTGGTTAAGACCCAGTAATTACCTCTGATGAGATCTAAAAAAAACATAAGCACCTCCACAATGAGATGTACTGGAACAGCCAAACAGTGGTAAGAAGATTAGAGTGAGGTGTAATGCCTTTACTCAGATCATAGCCCTGATACAGTCAATTGTAAGGAAGTTTCCTCTGGGGTGTTGCCTGCTTTCCATATAAGTGGGACGCGGTGGAAAAGCTTTTTTTGCTGGGTCTGAATCCTGCATCTGGCTTAGTCTCTGAGCCCCAGTTCTTCAGATGTGTGCCAAAAGCTTACCATATTGCCTGTTGATTCTAGGAGTTGTCAGCAGTCTCCTATCTTACCTTCTCACCTTGAATTCATTTTCTTCTTCTTTTTTTTTTTTTTTGAATTCATTTTCTTCTGCTGCAAGAAGCCTACTATCTGACCTGCCACTCTTGGATTCATAAGTTCCTGCCACCACTCTAGTCAAGAGAAGCCTCTAGTCTGACATCTGAACCACAGACTTGGACCTTGCTTGTCTCTACAACTGGATGAGCCACTTCTTTGACATAAAACTCTTGCTCACTTGCTAAGTAAATATATATTTCATTGGTGTTCCTTCTCTAGAGAACCTAGTCTAAGGCAGCCATTCATGACTTTATTCATGGATTAATAAACTTCAGAACATCTACACAGTGGAATATTATTTGACAATAAAAATAAATGAGCTGTTAAGTCATGAAAAGATACGGCAGCATCCTAATAGATATTGCAAAGGAGCTACATGCTTTAGGATCTCAACTCCCTATATTTTATAAAAAGCAAAATTATAGAGACAGTAAATAGATCAGTGGTTGTCACAAATGAAGAGGGGGTACACAGGGCATTTTTAGCATGATGAGACCATTATTTTCTATAATAATATCTATTCTCTATGATACTGTCAAGTTGGACACATGACACGATGCATTTGTCTAAACCTAGGGGAATGCACAACACCAAGAATATGCCTTAATGTAAATTGTGGACTTCAGTTAATGATGATGTATCAGTATGGGTTCATCAGTTTTAACAAATGTGCCACATGCTAATGAGACAGAGAGTTGTGTGAGAAGGGTGTGCATGACAAAGCTTCAAGAAACTTAAAGGAAAACTTTTCCATAAACTTTTTCTAGGACTTTTATACTTCTATTACATAAAGGCATAAGGGGATTCATAACATCACTGAGTAGCATGCTGATGTTATCCGAGTTTAGGCTCTTGCCTTCCCAAAATAAAGATTTACTTTGAGAGGCACAGAGAATATTCTCCATAAAGTTTTTTTAAAAATTGTTTTATTAGGGGCTCATACAACTCTTATCACAATCCATACATACATCAATTGTGTAAAGCACATTTGTACATTCATTGCCCTCA
>NW_022111312.1:6702938-6746043 GCF_000313985.2 Echinops telfairi
CCCTTGTAGATGGGAAATTTCTGTACTACCTGCTCAGTTTTCCTATAAACCTAAAACAAAAAAATGAACTAACTGCCATTGAGTTGGCCCTAACTCATAGGAATCCTACATAGGACGGAGTAGAACTGCCTCTATATTTTCAAGACTACATCGTTACTGAAGCAGAAAGCCTCATCCTTTCCCCTCAGAAAGGCTGGTAGTTTGTTTGTTTGTATTTTAAATGTTGATAGCAGCTTTATTTACCGTGACTGGTCATTTTAAACTGTTGACCTTGCAGTTAGTAGCCTAACTTGTATCTCACTATGCCAGGTCCCTTTTAACCTATAATATCTCTAAAAATAGTTTGCTTTTCTTTTTTAAAAGTCACTGGTCTATTAACTTGTGCATGATGCCTTACAAAGGAAGAAACTAAGGACGAAACTTTGCAGCCCTTGGAAAGTGCCACCGGGGGCTGCTGAAGGATCTTGGCAGGCCGTGTACACAAGAAACATTCTTAGGTCAGGAAACTCAACATACAGGTGTGTTCTGTTAAGAGCATCCTCAGCCAGACGCCTCTAGGCAATGACATTCCCTCACTCTCATTCAACCCTCCTAATCACTGTGGTTGGAGCCCTAGTGGCACTTGATTACCTCCATGGCTGCTAACTGAAAGGCTGGCAGCTGGAAGGGAGAAGGGTGTGGAAGTCTGCTTCCACAGAGATGTACACAAACATTGTTATCTTATCGAGTCTATTCCAAGTCATGGTGACCCTACAGAACAGGTAGAACTGCCCCTGTCGATTTCCACCTGTAACTCTTTTTTTTTTTTCCCCCAACTGTAACTCTTTACAGAAACAAAAAGCCTCCTCTTTCCCTCAAGAAGCAGCTGATGGATTTGAACTGCTGACCTTTCGGATCACAGCCCAACTCATCATCACTATGACATCAAGGCTACTTATAGATGTAGGTATAGACGGGAAAATCCTGTGAGACAGTTTTGCCCTGATCTGTGTCAACAGGAGTCAGACTAACTCAAAAGGAACAGGCAGTCACTGTGTGGACACTAGTGGGTGATTGGTCGGATTCTTGTCTGCCACACAAGAGATTTGGGCTCACTTTCAAGCCAATGGTCGTCATGCACAGCCACCATTTGTCAATCAGTGAGGCCTGTGTGTTGTTATGGAGTTGAATAAATTTCCAGGGAACTTCCAGACTAAAATAGACTGGGAACAAACATCAACGTGTTAAAAATCACAAAAGCTCACCAACTTATTTAAGCTGTGTGCTGAACAAATAATCCAAGAGGCTGGATGACATGAAGAAAAAAGAACATAGCACAAGGATTGGAGGAAAACTCATTGATCATCTGTGATAAGCAGATAACACAACTTGGTTTGCTGAGAGCCAAAAGGACGTGACGCACTTACTGCTGGAGGTCAATGACTACCCATCTTCAGTATGGATTACACTTTAAAGGAAACAAAATCCTCACAACTGGATCAATACGCAGTGGCATGATAAACAAAGAAAGCTCAAAGTGGTCAAGAATTTCATTTTACTTGGATCCAGAGTTAACATTCATGGAAGCCGCAGTCAAGAAACCAAACAACTTATTGGACGGGGCAAAACTGTTGCAAAAAACCTCTTTGTAAGTTCTAACGAGCAAAGACGTCCCCTTGAGGACTCACGTGCGCCTGACTCAAGCCAGATTATTTTCACTTGCCCCACATGAATCGGAAAACTGGACAATGAAGAAGGAAGGCCGCAGAAGAATCGATGAGCTTGAATTATGATTCTGACAAAGAATATTGAAAGTAGCATGGCTTGTCAGAAGAACATCTGTGTTAAAAGTACCGCCAGGATGTTTTTGGACACAAGGATGGTGAGACTTCGTCTCATGTCCTTTGGACATGTTGTCAGGAGTGACCAGTCTCTGAAGAAAGGCACCGTGCTTGGTAAACTGGAAGGTGAGTAAAAAAGAGGACGAACCTCAGTCAGATAGACTGACACAGTGGTTGCAAATATGGCTATGATACCAAGAATGGTGCGTAACCAGGCAG
Organism: Echinops telfairi; assembly: GCF_000313985.2. Lineage (NCBI taxonomy): Eukaryota > Metazoa > Chordata > Mammalia > Afrosoricida > Tenrecidae > Echinops > Echinops telfairi. The sequence continues at coordinate 6,704,978 of NW_022111312.1, forward strand.
TGCTTCATTCTATAAATCAGAATCAACTTCAGGGCACCTAATAGCAGCAATAAGTATCAAGGATCACCCGAGTGGGGAGCGGGAGGAAAGAAGAGGTTGAACATAATCTGAAAACAGTAAGAAAGCGGATATAGGTCAAAGGAAGTCTAGGGTCAAACCTGTGTCTGCTGCCTAGTTATGACACGTGCCTGGGTTTTAGTGTTTGTACACATCCCCCTTCTGATCATGAATCTCCGTGGAAATTCCTTGATCACCATTATGAGAGTGCCTTCAACTGCATGTACTTACTCTACGAGTGTACTTCTTCCTTACGTACTGTGTCACAGACGACTTGCTTCACTCTGCCACCACTCAGACACCCTGCCTCTGGGATCTTCTGATTGGAGCAAGTGGAGAGAGAGGCCATATTTAGGGAAACAACTTGACATTTCCAAAAGACTAACCCAAGTGGGAAGTCACTTTTTTAGAAAGACTTGGGCTATTAATATTTGTTGTTTGCTTATTTTACTAGGTACATAATTTTCTATATTTGGGGGAAAACAATAACTTGACTATATCTGTTAGAGTAATGATTTATTATAATATCAAGAAAAATCACAAAAACATGGTTACAAACATTAAACAAAGTTCATAAAATTAAGTAATAGCCATGGAGTCTTGTTCTGTGATCTTGGGATCAGTTGTTTATCTCTGGAGTCATCTGCTTCTGGCCATAGGTGCATTGAAATATGATTTTTTTGTTAAGTCCTCAGAAGGCTGGCTTGTCCAGAGTTGCCTTGGCTTTCTTAAGTTAAAAAACTTGCTTCTCTTGATTTGGCAATGTTTTATGTAATTCATAATACAGCAAACAAACTTTTAGTACTTTTTTTTCTTTAAAACACACACACAGAGAAAAAAGAATCTTGAGTGGCATTCTATGAGGCTTCCACAATGTCCAGAGTTGATCAAACTCAGGAATTTATTCTGCTGGAATTATCGTCTTCAAAGAAGATTGCACTAGAATAAAAATAATGTTTAATCCAGTGGTTCGGAAAAATATGGCAATCAGTGAGAAACTCACTTCTTTGTTTTATATGCTCTTTGACATGGATGTTCTTAGAATTTATGAATTTATTCATTAAACCTTCGGTGGCAAATAAACAAGGACCTTGACCATGCCAAAAAAAAATCTTCAACCAAGATGCCCTGTATGTGTTGCCTACCTCCCACATCATAAAGGACGAACACGGTCACACTTGCCTTCCACAGCAGAGCTCTCAATTCATCTTTGCGCTAACCTTCTAAACTACTAGATACCTTCGAGTTTAGCTTTTATTGTCTTTCATCGTCCAGCCTAACCAGACAGTCTTCTTTTAGATAAAACAACTCTTGTTTTCCCATTGAAAAATCTATGCCTCTCTTCTTCACCCTTTTCTGGGGCCTTCCTCTGACCACCTACAACTCATGCTGACCTTCTGCAACTGTCTGTGGCCACCTAAAGTATGTGCTCTTTCTCATCGTGGTTCTATGCCTTCTTTAAAATTGTGGGACAGTCAGTCTTTGACTTCAGGATCAATCATTGAAAGAGGCTGAACTTTGGAAGGAGAAGGAGAAAGGCGGGGAGGGGGGGTGTCACACTCGCTGTGCTCCCCGTCTGGAGCTCAGACACCCTGCTCTCCAGAGCGAGCATTCTGTGGCGTTTTGGGATTGTTTTCAAGACCAAGATAGCTTTCCCATCCTGTCGCATTTGTTCGCTCTCTTTCTGGGTCCCACCTGCTTGTTGCTATCTGCGGGTCTCATACCTTCTGCACGCTCGGAGCTCCGAGCAGAGTGTGGCTGGGTGAGACTGGGGCTCCATCTGCCGTGTGCTTTCTGGGGAACTCTGAAGGTAACTCTGTGCCGGAGCCCTTTGCCAAGAGGCTGAGAAGCCTTCTGCGGTGCCACCCGGCTCCCATCAAATCTCTCCAGAGTAAACTGGTACCAAACCCAGCCCTGGTGCCATCGCACAGATGGCAGGGGAAGCAAAACAAGAGTGACCTTGTTAGCATAGTGTGTCTTCCTCGGGAGAAGCTATTTTTGTGGTGGTTGTGAACTGAAGCTGTCTCGGCTGAATTCTCTTCCCGCCGAGGGCTGAGGAATGTTAATGTGTTCCAAAGTTCAGTATTTTGATTAGAACCAGGAATGCCAGATTTTGTCAGAAATGTTTTGGAATGGGAAGGCTTGCGTACATTCTCTCTCTCTCTCTCTCTCTCTCTCTCTCTCTCTCTCTCTCTCACTCGCTCTCCCCCTCTCTCTTGGCCTGGGTACAAAGTAAACGTTGCAGAGGCTGCTATGGTGGAGGGAGGACAGCCCAGCATTGGGCCATAAAGGGAGCAGCCATGCAGGACCCATAGAGCCCGGCACGGAGCCTGGAACACAGGGTTTAAACAAAGAACACCCTTCCTTGAGATTTGAAGCAGCCAAGTCTCTGTGCCCAAGAAGGGTTCTTGTTCAGAATTCTGAGACACATCCATTTCTCTTTACCATTGGTTTTCTTCTCTGTCTCTGTGAGTGTATGTGTGCATGTGTGCGTGCCTCAATCAGTTATCCACTCAAATGCCAAAACCAAGCGCGTGGCTACTGGGTTGACGCTGACTCCCAGTGGCTCACAGGGTGTCAGAGCAGAACCGTGCTCTGTAGGGTTTTCAATGGCTGATCTTTTTCAGAAGTAGATAGCCAGGCCTTTCTTCTGAGGTGCCGCTGGATGGATTTGAACCTTTCAATGGGCAGTTGACCATGTAACTGGGACTCCAAAGACTCCAAAGGGGTCAGTGTTTGCCCCATAGTTCACAGCAGAAGCCCTAGGTGTAGTGGGAATGTGGTGGGCTGCTAACTGCAAGGTCAACAGTTCAATACCCCAAACCTCTCCAGGGGATAAAGACAAGGCTTTCTGCTCCTGGAAAGAGTTGCTGCCTTGGAAAACTCCAGGGGCAGTTTTACCCTGTCCTGTAGGCTTGATTCGAGTTGGAATCCACTCGATGGCAGTGAGGGGAGTTTGGAAGCTCTTGGGCAACCCATCCCTTTCTTTTCAGGGCTGGGAAATATCATGGGGCCTTGGATTCTGGGATTCTGCTCCAGCCACTGCTCAGCCCTGCCAGTTTCTTATAGGGCCTCTTCAAATTCCGGCCCAACTAAAACTGACTCCCTAGGATATGGTGGCTTTCCCCATCCTCCCAGACAGGACAGTTGAAGTCTTTCTCACAAGTAAGGGACTGCTCCAGAGACACAGAAGCCACTGGGGTAGAGCCAGCTCCAGGACTGTACAGCTCCCCCATGCACCTCCAGAGCAATCATGCTGGCTGCTGGGAGCTCCCCAAAGGGTGGGCTGGAGAGGATTCCAAGGTCTGTGAACAGTCTTCTCGGAGAAGGAGCAGTGAATGGGTGCCATGGACCCCTCCCTTCTTCACTCAGTGGCTAGTGCAGTCGTGGCCAGCCTCTCAGAAATGCAGCGGCACGGCCACCTGGCACCGATCATTTCAGGAGCCCGCAGCTAGACTTGAGCTCTCCAGGATGTCTGTAAACCCTTGGCCGGATCAATACTTGGGAGGAAGGTGGATGTGCACACCAGGCCACAGATGCTGAGGTTTGCCGCTGGAGGCTGAAGCTCAGAGAGGAGCCACCGTGGCCGACCCCTCCCTCCCACCTCCCCTTTCAGGGCCAGCAGGAATGGGGAGGGTTCTGCTGGCGCCCGGCGGCCATCTGCTGCTGCAAACATCTGTGCCTGCTGCCTTCCACACAGAGGAGCTGTCTGTCCTTTCTCCCATCCCTTCCTCCAGCTACTTCTCCTCTCTCCTCCCAGAAAGCTATGCAAGCAGTGGCTAAGCCCTTGGATGTTGGCTCAGAGGTGGGTGGTTCTAACCCACCAGCCGTTCTACTGGAGAAAGATGCTGCACGCTGCTTCTGAAAATATCTCAGCCTTGGAAACCTTAGGGGACAGTTCTACTCAGACTAGAAAGTCACTGTGAGTTGCAATCGACTCAGCAGCACTGGGTGCAGGCTACAGGCCAATGCTCAGGATGCTTGCTAGCCTGTCCAGGTTTTTTCCAGGTCCAGGGTAGCTGACCTTCCGTGCAAGTAGAAGCCCAACTTGCAAGCCATGAAGTGCTCACAAGTGCACCCTGCTGTAAGAAAACCCAATCAGAGCAAAGCTCACATTGGCAAGGTGAGCAACTGTGGCCAATGAACCTCTCTGTTGCACCAAGATTATCCTGCCCCATAAGGGGTAGGTGGGGTGGGGTGGAGTGTGTGTTAAGTCCCCTGGAAGTTTGTTCACCCTTCACTTGGTCAGCCACCATGTTTCCCATGACCAGGCAAGAAGCCACATTTGGGATGAAAGGTAATCCTAGGTGTCCCTAGGGCTCAGGTGATTCTAAAAGATCCCCTTCTCCACCAGCTGGCTGCCTGCCTCTTGCAGCTCAGCTACATTTAAAAATCAATAGTCACCTGAGGTGAAGGAGGGAGCACTTGAAGACTGACTGTTCTGTAGCACGGTGAACTACAGATCAATTAAAAATGAGGTTTAAATGCCTCAGAAGAGAATATGTATGATTATTCGATGGAGGTATTTTTTAAATCTCTCTTGTTGGTACAAATTAGTTACAGTACACATCATTTCTATAAACCCAGCATATCTGAAGGAAGTCTCTGCCTCTACAGAAATAATTTTATTTCATAGAATAATCATTTTGTGAGCAGGAAAGGGCCTTTAAAGTGCACTAACTAGAGCGCTGGCTGCTGTCCAGTCCTGGTGGTGTTACGTAGGCAAGAACAAAATGAAGCCACTGTGCCCATCCGTCTCGCCAAGGGTCTTCCTCGCCTTCACAGACCCTCTATTTCACCCTCCAGAAAGCCAGGCCCAAAGGGAGTCAGACTGTGCTCTGCTGTGATCCATCCATCAGTTGATTTCTTAAAATAGATCGCCAGGCCTTTCTGCCTGGTCTGTCTAGTCTGGAAGCTCCATGGAAACCTGTCTACCACGGAGGACCCCTCTGGTATTTGGAGTAACAGTGGCAGGGCTGCCAGCATCACGGCGACACACAGAGTGAAATTACCCGAGGTTTTTCTTGGCTGTAGCTTTTGCAGGCACAGGTCACCAGGTCTTTTCTCCCATGGGGCCACTGGGTGGGTCTGACCCAACAACTTCTCAGTTAGCAGCCAAGCACTTCACCCAGAGGTTCCCAGACTTATTTGGCGCATTGTCCCCTTTCAGGGGAAAAAATTACTTAGTGCTCCCCTGGCTATGAAAAACTTTTGTATGATAGCCCATAATCTAGGATAAAGTATAGTTTTCTTCTTTGGTAGTCCTCCTGGATCATTCCAGCTTCACTCTGCCCCCACCCCCTCACACACACACACACACACACACACACAGAAACACACACGGAAACACTGGCTTAATCACTGTGTCACCAGGGCTCCTAGTCTAACTGATGAAATCTTTAAAAGCTCTGTTTCCAAACAGGCCCATGTGGACAGGTACAGAAGTTAGATCATCATCACATCTTCCTATGGGGGTGGGCCCAACTCACCCCATAACAGACTGTCTGCTTCTCACTGTGGCCTCCCGAGTGCCCAGAACCATGCCTGGCCTATGTGTTTGCAGAGAAAATGGATGAATGAATGAGCAGGTGGAACAGATCCATCTGTGCACATTGCACCATAAGGATCTGTGTACCTGCAGTCACACAGACCCCTGTGCGGTTTTATGTCGACCACTGTACACGTCATGGGAGAAAGACTAGGCTTCTTACTCCCATAAAGAGTTACAGCCTCAGAAAGCCACAAGAAGGCAGTTCTACATTGTCCTATAAGGTCGCTGCGAGTCAGAATGGATTCTATGGCAATGTGTTTGGTTTGGAGTTTTCTGTACTCCTCTGTGTTACCCACACATGTTTGGGGAACAGATCCATCAGGTGACCTTGGAGACGTTCAAAGTATACCCTCAGGTGCTGCCATGTGAAATCATTTCTTTGAGGCACTGTGTTATCATAATTTATTAATGAGGGTACAAAAGTACATATTGAGCTCTCCAATCCTGGGACAGTAGTACTGGGAGATGTTCTGAGAGGCAAAGCGTCAATAGTCAAATGTGACTGGCAAAGTTGGGCTAAACCTACATTAAGCAGCTTGTTGACTGTGGCAGTCACTCTCTAAATATAAACGGAGTGTGCAGGATCCCTCAAACTCATTTGACGGTGGGACCCTCCTGGGCTTCTCCTTTTGGGAGGATTTTGCAGTAAATGCAAGTACCATGTTTCTCCGAAAATAAGACATACCCATAAAATAAGTCATAGCAGGATTTCTAAGTATTTGCGCAATATAAGCCATCCCCCAAAATAAGACATAGTGATAGGCGTGGCTCTGAGCGCACAGGCTCGGAGCGGTCACGGAAACGGGCAGCCCTTCTCATCCGCCCCATTGTGACAGCTGCTGTCTCAGAGGGGACCGGAGAGGTGCGGGCAGCCCCATCCACAAGGTCCACTCCCCTGTCAGGTCCCAGTGTTCTGTGCGTGCTGCAAGCTGAGGCACAGAGAGAGACGTAGACAGTGAAAGTCAAAGTCTCCTGAGTGAAGTGAGGAGCAGGACGCTCTGCTGTAGGCGTTGTGTGTCCTCAGGGGGAAGAAGGAAAGCGGTGGCGGCCGTTCGACTCAGCACTGTGGGTCGATGGCCCACCAGACAACGACTTCACTCTATTTGAATCAATGTAGATTGTTGTACCATACTTAATAAAAATAAGACATCCCCCGAAAATAAGCCATCGTGTGTCTTCTTGAGGAAAAATAAATATAAGACAGTGTCTTATTTTCTGGGAAACGCAGTAGATACTGACTAGAAGAATGTTGCTTGCAGTGAGACCTCATCCTGGTTGGGTTTAGAGAATGCTGGAAGGAAGGAAATGGATGTGCCCAGAACTAAAGAGGTTCCTTCTTTTCATTCATTCATCCATTCAGCACACATGGTCAAGTGTCCATGAATAGCCAGACCTTTTGACAGACACTGACGATATGAAATGGGCTATTTGCCCTCAACCTGCCACACAGTTCAAAGGGAGAGAGACTTCCACTGTAAATGTCACAGGCCCAGTCACGCTGACTTAAGCCAGATTGAGGAAGCAATGGGCTCAAACATTTGAAAAGTCTACAGAAATGGATAGGAAGACAATATAAGAGGTTGTGAGCAAAGTCTACGGAATGAGGGTCCTTAGACCCTCAAAGTCAGTGAGGGTCTGGGCAGCAAGTACAGTGGGGAACAAGAGATATCTTTGCAATAACTGGATTTGGCCTGTTGACCCATAAGTAACCTGAGACGGATATTTTCTCGTAGGTATTACAACCCAACTCGCTGTCATCAAGTCCATAACCCTGTAGGCATTGTCTAGACATGACTCTGATCCGTCCAGAGATTTATCTAGTTGATTCATCAACAGTTATCTTCTCAACAAGGCTCATCAAACTCATCAGCAACAAATACATCCCGGGATGCAAGGGACAAAGCGGAAAGTGCTGTCAGACCCACGCTCACAGGTGCAGAACTGGGAAGACCAACAAGCTCCTCTGAGCAGGTTCTGCCTTAGGGGGTAAGAGGCAACCAAGGGGTGACAGATTAAAATGCAGCACCCCCCTCCTCAACCCACTCCTGTAACAAGCCAGAATAATCCCAGTCTAAAAAGAACAGCGATGTGGGGACTAAAACAGCAAAACCCAACAACAAGTGTTAAGACACAGTAGCAGTCGCCAAGCTAGGTTGTGCTGGAGGAGATGCAGGAGCAAGAAGAGTCAGCTGGCTCCCAACAAATGGGCGGCCCCACACCCATTGCAGGAGATGCTGACTGCACTGCATGTTTGCAGACCGGGCAGCTCTGATTCCTACCGTTTTTGAGATCGACCACTAGCTCTTTCTTCCTAGTCTGCTTTAGTCTGGAAGCTCCACCAAGACCTGTTCAGCACCTTATCTGGGGAGGAGATGCATTGGCAGGGGATGGAAGCAGGCTCACCCACTTGGAAGGTGCGCCTGCAGATATCCAGAGAGACAGAGCACACGTACCACAGAAGAGTCTTCCAGAGAAGACAAGGTGCCTCAGGGGTTGTGGATCCCTAAAATGGACTCTGTCCCCTGAAACCACTTCTTGATATTGCAAATTAAATGGAAGCAAACACTGTTGTGAGCCAGGTGAGGGCCGACCCCTAGTAGGAAAACGTGGTCAAGTTGGTGATGAAACTCAAGGTTGCCATTGTACGAATTACATCATGGGGTTGTGAGTGGTGGAGTTGCAAGCACAAATGTTCCCTCGAGCCCCCTGGGCTGGACAATCGCTCTGCATTTGTGTAAGGTTGGGGAGAGGCAGGGTGGCTAGACAGTGTCCCTGCGTTTGCAGCCATTAGAAGACTTCTTCCAGGCAGTTCTTGAGGGTGAAACCTGATCCCAGGGACTGAGATTCATCATGATGACACAGCCCAAGGCAGACTTCTGCACAGGCCACTTAATCTACACCCAGAAAGGAGCAGGCGAGAGGTGAAGGCAGGGGAGGGAGGGTTGCTCCCTCCGTAAATAAAACAGGGAAGGAAATGGTTTGGTTTGGGGTCTGGTTTCAAGGGAGTTTCACACTGGGGGAAACTTTCAAAGACCCTGCATTACCCAGGGCTCCATTTCTCCCTCATATGTCTTCAGGATGTCACCGGGATCCTTATCAGGCACAGCTATCTCCACATGAACCTTACATGACCCATGTGGGTCAGGTCTGTTGCCCCTCATCGGCCTGGCCACCCCCATGTTGGGGATCAGCTTTTAGGAAGATTGCTATGGTATTGACAGAAACAGAGGGTAGAGCAATTGTCCCCACTGAACTGGCCATCATGGGGTTCCTTGGCTTTCTCCTAGGGTCTCAGTGCCTGAGTGGCACAAATGGTTAAGTACGCAACTACCAGCCGCAAGGTTTGGCAGTTCAAACCCACCCAGAAGTACAGAATTCGAAAGCTTTGGCTTTAGCTTCAACATCTGTACTTTATGTATTCCTCTGCGCCAGGAGTCAGCAGACTCTGGTCGGAGGGCCAAAACAGACCTTCTGCCATGGAGCTAAGAAGGGCTTTCACCTTTTTAGGGGATTGGGAACAATCAGAATGAGCATTAACATTCCATGACATGTGAAAAGTACCTGAAATTCAAACTGCAGGGTCCAGAAACAAAATTGCATGGGCAAAGAGCCCATTGATTCATTTCTGGATGGCCTGTGCCTGCTTTTGTGTCTCAATGACAGAGGTGAGCAGTCGCAACAGAAATCACACGGCATGCCAAGCTGGAAATATTTAGAACCCATCCCTTTATATACAAGGGTCAGCTCAGAAGTATTGCTGGAAAAATCATGGACAGTTTATGAAACAAAAAATACATCAAAATGTGAAGGTACCATTTCTCCACATACCCTCCACCTAGGCCTGCACACGTCTGAAGGGGCAGGCTTTCCATCTCTCTAACCCTTTGCTGAAGAACTCCTCCTTGGCGTCCTCAGAGGGACGCACATCAGGTTCCTTTTCAAGGTTCTTTGACTTTGAGGATCAAAAGGGAGTCTGAAGGGGCAAGATCAGGGCTGGTGGGGGGATGGGGTGAGGTTTCCCAACAAACTTCTCCTAGGACAGCCCTCGCTGTCCTTGAAGAATGAGCAGCCGCACAGAGGGCCATAAGAAAAAACTTCCTTGGGACGGCCCTCTATGCCTTTTTCTCACCAATGTACTTTGTGGTTCTTTGCTTAAAACAAACTTGCATGGCCTGTGAGGATCCAAGTGGGTTTCGGTTTTACTTTTCCTCCCTTGCTGGCCACTCAAACCAAAGTTTAGACCTGAAGAGTAAGGAACCTGGAGGGTTGGTTGTTTTTTTTAAAGGCTGTGACCCGTGTCTCTCTCTGTGTCTCACATACACACACATAAACACAATTTTAATTTCATTTATTTATGGTTGTTTTCATTTATATATATTTTTAATTTTCCCCTTTTGTTTACAGAATATGATACTTATAAAGAAAGCATTTCTTCATGACCGTTGCACTGTCTGTCTCATCATATCAGTAACAGTATGCCATTCAGCCCACCCCCAATGCATGTTATTTTCTTGTCCCACCCTCCCTTCCTCCATAATTTCCTGTCCTTTCCCTCACCCTGACCTCCCTCGCCTGACCCTGGCCTCATTATAGTCTTTAAAGTCTTATTCTTTGCTGCAAACACCACTTCTTTTCTTTTCCTTTGTACGAATGATGTCGTAAAATATTTATCTTTGTGATATTGACTACCTTTGCTAAGCATGATGCTCTCTAACTTTGTCCACGGCTGAGGGAGTTTGACAGACTCATCATTGTTTTTCTAAGCATGCGTACCATTCCACAGTATGAATGTGCCAGAGTTTATTTATTCATTCCTATGCATTTGGAGTTTGTGATTGTTTCCCTATTTTTGCTATTATAGAAATTGCTGGAGTAAACATAGGTGTGCATATGCCTGTTTGACCAAATAGAGAGATTGTAGCATCAAAAGTTATTTGTATTCGCAGTCGTTTAAGGAAGCACCATACTGTTTTCCATAGTGGTTGTAAAATTCTACAATCCCGCCAACAATGTATGAGTGTTCCAATCCCTCCAGAGCCCCTCCTGCACTTATTATCTTCTGTTTCTTAAAATATTTTTAAGAGTGTCAGTGTGAGGTGGTACCTCATTGTCATTTTAATTTGTATTTCTCTTGAAGGCGAACATTTCTTAATATGATTGCCGGCTTCCTGGATGTCATCTTTCACCAATGTGCTTTTCATTTTTCTTAAAATTTCTTTATAATAACCCTTCACCTTGTGATAACCCTGTGTCCTTTGGGGAAAATCTATCTAGATGACTCTTCGGAATCCCAAAAAACAGTTGCCACATCCTTCTAAGCTGACCCCTTGACCTTGACTTTAACTGGCCCAGCAGATCCCCTTGGAAGCATGGTCTGATTGGACCCTTGTTTTGAAGGCACCCCGAGAGAACGTGCCTGCAGCCATCTACTGATCACAGGGACATGTTTAAAGATGTGTTGTTCATAAGCAACCTGTGGGTGTATGAAGTGGAATGCCTCTAGCGAGGCTTTTTTCCTCATCCTCATATATAAGATGAAAAGTTTATTGACACTTGCATGAGGCCACTGAGTCCCTGGAGCTGTTAGTTGCCCCTCAGTCAATCTGACACATGGCCACCCCGTGTGTGCAGAGCAGAGCTGCTCCACAGGGTGTCCGAGATTGTGACCTTTGGGAAGCAGGTGGCCAGACCTGCTTTCCAAGGTGCCTCTGGGTGAGTTCAAACTGCCAACCCTTTCAACTAATAGTGCTTTACCAACTGCACCATATAGGGACTGAGACCCTAGGAGAAATCAAGGGAATCCCATTAGCTACTGGATCTGCCAATCAGCCGTCCTTCACACTTCCAGTGTTATGCCCCATTCTGACTCGGGTTTAAGAGCATAGCGGATGTTCAAGAATATCTGCTGCACACATGACTAAGCAAGGACAGTCTGCCTAAACAGGCTAACCCCTTATTCAGGTGACAGAACTTACTCCAGGGCTACGGAGCCCTGGTGTCATAGTGAGTTACACATTCAGCTGCTAACAGTAAGGTTGGCAGTTTGAAACCACCAGACGCTCCTTGGGAGAACAAGGAGGCTTTCTACTCCGAAAAAGAGTTACAGTCTCAGAAACTCACAGGGGCAGTTCTACTCTACTCTGTGGGAGTGAGTTTGGGTCCAAAGGGAGAGGCCGGAGTGGAAACAGAGAGGAAAGACTCACAATAGACCTGGAGTGGCCAGGCCAACCTTCTCCCCCTGGGGACCAGGCAGGAAGAGTTGGCAGAGTTCTTATATAAACAAACATTTCCTGGTCTTGTAATTATGTGCAGGTCAAGCGCTTTCGCTCTCGTTTCCAGAAGCCATTCAGACCCAGGGGCTGTGGGAGTACAGAGGGGCTTCACGAGAAGGTCTTTTCCTATGCAGGCAGGAAGCTTGCGAAGTGACAGTCACATCTGAAACAACGAACCGGGCAGAAAGCAATAGGAAAGGGATCTAACCCCAGAGGTGAGAGAAGAGGAGGCAACAAAACAGATGAACCAACCCAAGGAGTCAGACAAGGGCTTGAAGACCTAGGCAAGGTGTTCTGGGTTGAGGACTTTGGAATCTGCTCTCTGGAACGGAAGCTGAGAGAAAAACGGAGAATGATGCCTTTCTCTAGTGTTATGTTTTATGTTTGTTATGTTATGTTGTTATGTTATATGTTGTTATGTTATGTTACCTAAACCCAAACGCACTGCCATCAAGTCAATTCTGACTCATAGTGACCTCTACAGTTTCTGAGACTGTATATCTTTACAGGAGTAGAGACAGCCTCGTCTTTCTCCCTTGTGGGTTTGTGGGTTTGAACTGCTATCCTTGCATTTAGCAGCTGAGTTGGTTAGTTTATTGTGCCAACCTGGCCGATAAACACATGTGGGATTAATTGAAAAGCAAAGGGCTAAATGGTTTGGTGAGCCTCGCCTTTCTAATTCTCGGGTCTCTTGTTTTGTGATGGTCCCACCAGGGTGCAGCTGCCTTAGCCGTTCCCTGCTTCAGCTTGCAAGGCTGACTTCCTGCAAGACATCCCCAAGGAGAAGCCACATGAACCTACCCTGATGCCGCCCTGGGTGCTGGAGCACCCGTGTGGAAACCCCTGCCAGCGCTGAGATGCTTACACATTCACTGACTTGGCTTTCCTCCTGCAGTCAGCACCATTGTGTCTTCTTTGTGAGATGGAGGAGGACTTTGTAGACTGGTGTTGAACATAATGGGTTAATGGGTGAATATTGGATTTGTGGGCTTGGGTAGCAATGGGTTGGGATGTTTTCTGGATGCACAGTTAACCTTTATATAAAACTCTCTGTTTTACATGAGTTTCTGTGGATTTGTTTCTCTAAAGTACCCAGACTAATACAGCAGCCCATCACCTAACCCAGAGCACTAGGGCTTCTTTGACTCCACCCAGCTTGCTGTTCCAATGCATACTGAAATAAAATACTGCCCCAGCCTGTGCCACCCCCTCTGGTGTGATCCGTGGGATTTTCACTAGCTGACTTTTCAGGAACAGATCACCAGGCCTTTGTTCCTAGTCTCTCTCACTGGGAAGCCCCGCTGAAGCCTGTTCAGCACACAAAGCTCGGCTAAAGGGTGGGGTGGTGGCTGCATATGAGGTGAGAATTGAACCTGGGTCTCCCTCATGCAGGGCAGGAATTCTACCATTGAACCACCATTCTAAGCCACCATGAGCAGCATGCTGGTTAGAGAGGGGTGGACAGGAGGCCACTTAGCAAAAGGAGGAAAGGCTGAGGCTGGATTTGGGATCTGGTTGTTCTTCTCATTCATTCCTTTCGATCTGCAAAAGTGGCCCAGACTTTTCAGGTCTCTCCTAACTGGGGTTCAATTGCCCAGAGAGAGATGACAGTTGGAGGACAGAGTCCAAAGGGGAGATCAAAATGACAGCAAAACAAAACAAAAAAACAACTACACCCACAAAATCTTCCCAGTACATACGGAATCAGATGGACCAGTAGCTGCACACCAAGACCCTGTGGATTCTGTCGGATTAAACTGTCCCTCCCCACCAAGGAAATAAAATGTGTTGACTGGGCCATGATTCTCAGTGATTTAGCAGTTACGTACTGAAATAATCGGGTAGCAACAGATTGCACATTGGGCTGCTAACCTCAAGGTCAGCAGTATCAAACCACCAGGAGAAAGACTAGGCTTTTTATTCCTCTAAAAAATTATCATCTCAGCTAGCCCAAATCCCAACTATGTGGACATTCCCCCACCCCCACCTCAGAAAAATGCATTTCAGAGGGCAGCAATGGGGGCTACAGCTTGAGGAGAGGGGCGTGTCGGATTAGAGCACAAGGGAGAAACGGCAAGGGATGGAGAGGGAGGGGAACACATCCTGGCCCACAAAGCTCCGAGGGCGATATTCCTGCTCGGAGCAGACAACACACAGAGGACCACAGGGCCAGCCCCACCACGAAACATGACTTCCCTCACTAAACCATAGTGTTGCAGGGGACAACACTGGAGACATAGTGTGGGAATAGTGTACAATCTGACCCCATCATGCTGGGAAGAAACACTAATGGCCTGCAACAGAGCAGCAAGGAGAGCAAAGTGAGAAAATCCCCAGGGAATACCAAAAACACACTTTAGAGGCGGTGTGGCACCCCTTCAGACTTGCCTGGAAAACACTTGTAAAGGTCAACAAACAGACCTTGAACTATTTATAGGCATTTCCATTTTGTCAGTAGCTTTCTTTTTTTTTAAGTGTCATTTTGGTTTGGGCTTTTTGATTGTTGTTATTATTTTGTTGGGTTTGACTGCCTTTGTTGTTTTATTTGGCTTTGCCTGGTTTTTGCACTTATTAATGTAATGTATCTGCATGTCTATCTAGATAAGATAGGTGAGATAAATAATTCAGAGATGAAAAGAATGGGACCAATGGTTCTGGAGGGGGATACGGGGTAAGGGGAGGTGGGTGAAAGGAAGGGGGGTGGGAACCAACCCAGGGACAAGAGAACAACAAGTGAACTAAATCAATGGAAAGAAGGGCATAGGATGCCTAGTGGGGCTTAATCAAGGGCAATGTAGCAGCAAGGAATTACTAAACCCGAATGAAGGCCGAATATGATGGTGGGACAAGAGGAAAGCAAAAGGAAACAGAGGAAAGAACCAGGAGGCAAAGGACATTTATAGACGTCTAAATACAGGCATGTACATATGTAAATATATATATATGTAACTAGAGGGGGAATAGAACTATGTACTTATATCTATATGTTAAAATTAAGGTTGCAGATGGACACTGGGCCTCGACTCAAGTATTCCCTCAACACAAGAACACTTTGTTATAACAATACGGCATTCTGTGATGCTCACCTTCCCGACACGATCGCTGAAGACATAATGGGTGCATAAGCAAATGTGGTGAAGAAAGCTGATGGTGCCCGGCTATCTAAAGATACAGCATCTGGGGTCTTAAAGGCTTGAAGATAAAAAAGTGGCCCTCTAACTCAGAAGAAACCAAGCCCACATGGAAGAAGCACACCAGCCTGTGTGATTATGAGGTGTTCATGGGATCAGGTATCAGGCATCTAAGATCCAGAACAAAACCATACCCAAGGTGAATGGCAGGGTGGGGGTTGAGGTGGGGGCGAGGTGTATGGAGTAGAGACCCAATGCCCATCTGTAGACAATTGGACATCCCCTCACAGAGGGATCACAGGGAAGAGATGAGCCAGTCAGGGTGCAGTATAGCATCAAAGAAACACACAACTTTCCTCTAGCTCTTTGGTGCTTCCTTCACCCAACTATCAAGATCTCAATTCTACCTTACAAATCAGATTACACCAGAGCATGCACACTGCTTCAGATTAAGAACCCACAACACAGGGAATCCAGGATAAAGCCCTCAGGACCAACAAGGAGAGTACAGATACCAGGAGGATTAGGGGGGGGTGGGGAGAGAAAGGAGGAATGGATCACAAGGATCAACCTAGAACCCTCTCCCAGGGGGATGAATAATGGAAAAGTTGGTGAGTGGCGACAGAGGACGATGTAAGATATGAAAATAATAATCTGTAACTTATCAAGGGTTCATAAGGGAGGGCGGGCAGGAAATGGAGGGGGAAGAAATGGGGAGCTGTTATCTGGGGCTCAAGTGGGAAGAGAATGTTTTGAAAATGATGACGGTGGCATATATGCAAATGTGCTTGACACACAGGAGGAATGCATGGATTGTGATGAGATGAAAGAGCCTCCAATAAAAGTAAGGGGGAAAAAAGAGTTACAATCTCGGAAACCCACAGGAGTGGTTCTACTGTGTCCTGTAGGGTCGATACAAGTCAGGATTGACTCAATAGCAGTAAGTTTGGTTTTTGATTTAATGGAATGATGTGCACCCCTCCATAACATCATCTGCTGTGATCACATTATGCCAACCAGGTGTATGGGGATTTCGGAGGGATGCAAGAGCCTTCCTCGGGTCACAGCCTTGTTGATCTGATGTCAGGGGAGTTACCCTGGGGTATAGCCTGCATCACCTTTGGTCTCACAAGAGCTAAAAGGAGAGAGAAACAAGGAGAGCGAGATCCCTGTGCCATAAAGAAAGAAGACCCAGGAAGACAGTGTGTCCTTTGGACCCGAGATTCCTGTGCTAAGAGCCTCCTAGACCCAGGGAACACTGATGCCAAGACACCTCAGGTCTCCAAGGATTACCGGGTCTACAGATGTTGAGAGAAGACAAGGACCAACAGACAAAGACCCAGAGTCAACAAAGCTGTCCCCTAGAGCTGGCACCCTGAATTCAGACGTTCTGCCTCCTAAATTGTGAGATAATACATTTCTGTTTGCTAAATCCAGCCATGGTATTTCTATTCTAGCAGCACTAGACAGATTCACATTTGATTTGGGTTTGCTGGCACAGTAGTGGGACTTCCCTTTGTCAGAACTATGTGGATTTCAGAAGAGGCGCAGGTATTCTGAAAATTCCCCTGCACTCAAAGACCTAAAAGGAACATACATAGCTGCTTACAGTGCTGGGTGTGGATCAGTAAATTATATATGACACGGTGATCTAATACTGGGAGCCTGAATTGGGGTTATATTTGCTTATGCCTGACGATCTCTAAGACATTTAACACATGGCAATTATCAGCAGTTATATCACTGTCCTTTGAATTTAAGGATGCTGTTGACTGATACTGTCTCAGCAGGAGATAAATACTTCCACATGAATGCATGAACCATGTCATCTTTTTCTTTAAACAGCTTTTTGAAATACAGCTTACACATTCTGCTATGCACTCATTCAGAATGTACGAGTCAATGGTTTTCCGTATCCTCATGAATTAGGCAACCATCACCATAACCTAATTTTAGAAGGTTTGCCTCCTCTAAAAGAAACCCCATTATCTATTAGGAGTTGCTCCCAACTTCCCCTTCCCTGTCCCCATTCCCTGGCAACCACTAATCTACTTTCTGTCATTATGGCTTTGTTTATTTGGGACAGTTCATAAAAATTGATTCACACATGACATGGTCTGTGAGGAGTCACTCTTTTCACCTGTCAGTTTGCTGTACTGTGGTGGTGCTGGACGCTATCCCAAAATGCAAAGGTACTGCCACGGAGTCAATGCCGACTCATAGTGACCTCTAGGACAGGGTAGAGCTGCCCCTTTGAGTTTCTGAGACTGTCACTCTTTACGGGAGTAGAAAGCCCCATCTTTCTCCCATGGAGTGGCTTGTGGCTTCCAACTGCCGACCCTGAAATTGGCAGTCTGATGTGTAACCACAACGGCACCAGGACTGTAAGCTGGAAGCTATGCCATCAGTATTTCAAGTACCAGCATGATCACCATGGTGGACAGGTTTCAGCAGAACTTCCATACCAAGACTGACTGGGAAGAAAGCGCTGGCAGTCTGAAAGTTCTCACTGTCATCAAGCTGGTGCCAACTCACAGCAACCCTTCAGGGCAGGGTAGAACTGTCCCTGTGGCTTACAGGGACTGTAACTCTATGGGAGTAGAAAGCCCCCTCTTTGTCTGGAGGAGCAGCTGGTGGTTTTGAACTGCTGACCTTGTGGATCGCAGGCCAAGGAATAACTACTATGCCACCAGAGCTCCTCATCTAAAAATGAGCCAATGAAAATGTTATGGTTGCAATAGAACGTTGTCCCTTTGATTTGGAGACATCATGGTGGTGGAGGGGTGGGGGGGTGGCAGGGGAGGATCAATAAAGAGAGGAAGGCTGGTCCAGCCAAGTTGACACAAAACTTAACTATCACACTGTCCTCTTACAAGACAGGCCATGTGGAGAGGTTGTGAGCTGGGGGCCCACAGGCTAAACTCAGTATATTATCTTTTTCCCAACATTTGAAAATGGTAGGTAAATATGTTGACATTGGCTTTCTCTTAAAAATGGTAGCCCTCTTGCCCAAACCCACTCTCACCCCCAGAAGATGTCTCTGGAGATAGATACCCCACCTCCAGATTGCTTGGCCTTTCCACTCTCTGTTGCTACCCTGGTTCTAAGCCAGGCTCAGCTGTTATTAACCATCCCCTCGGCAGGGCTGTTTTTCTTAGGGTGAAGAACCATTGACCTGTAGCCAGGTACCAATGGACGTGAGACAAGCTAGCAGAGGCAGCTTCAAGAAAAATGAGGCACGTTTATGTCTTGGTAGAGAAGGCACACACACATGGGTAAAGGGTTGCCTTGTCTGCCCTGCCCCAACCCACAGGCAGGTGAGTTGGCAGTTGTTGTTTCCCGTGTGTTTGTGGTACCTCTCTGGTCACCTTCTCAGAAAACCCTCTCAATTCTTCCAATGCTCATTGGCCCTGGCTCCCTACGGCACCACTGCCCCGCCCTGTGGACTGAAGATGCCACAAAACCTAACAGGCTCTCACATCCCAATGACATCCTTGACGTTGTTATTAAACACCTGCTGTGTGCCTGGCTCTGTTCTCATCTCCCTATGTATGATGGGTTGAAAGACCCGACACACACACACACACACACACACACAAATGCTATGCTAAAATTTTATAGCATATAAAGATAGAACACATCCCGAAATGTACAAGGGATATGAAAAACCACCTCGTCAAAGAAATATAAATGACCCATAAATACCTGGAAAACATGAAAACATACCCAGAATGCATGTACATTAAAATGGGCTCATTCTGCAGCAGTCAGACTGGCAAAGATTGAAGCAGGTGATAATGCCCAGGGAGTAGATGAAGGTGCGTGGGGTGGCACTTTCATAGATTTGGGCAAAGGGGGAAGGGAGGGTAATGGCACAGTTCTTTGACATGCAATCTATCAAAAGTTAAGAAGGAAGTCCCATGGATCTACCCCTGAATGCCAGCCAATGGAAGCCCCATGGGTCACACCATCTGATCTGTCCTGATGACAGGGATGGCACAGGACTGGGCAGCCTTTGTTCAAAAGTGCACGGGTCACCATGACTCAGGGACTTATAGGTTGAATATGGGGTTGCTGTGAGTCAGGACCAGCTCGATGGTACCTAAGAACCACCACCTCAATGTACGCATATAGAACGTGTCAGAAAAGCCATACAAGAAACTGTTAACAGCGGTGACACCTGGGCCATGAGGCAGGGGTGGGGAGGAGACGTCTGCTTTCATTTCTCTTTTCATACCGCTTAGATTTTTTTGTTTTGTTTTCTGACCTCATATGCCTGGGTAAGCTTCATAGCCACACACACAAAATTAAGTAAATCCAAGCCAAAAAGCATAAAGAAAAGGACAAGCCTCACTTTCCCCATGGACGTGGTGGTTCTCCCAGCTGACCGGCTGATCCCACGGAGATGCTGGGCAAGAAGCTGGGTGGGCGACTTTTAAATTCTGATAGGTGGTCTCCATTCCGGCCTGCAGGCCAACCAACAGTGTATTCCTCCCATCCATCTCCCATCGGTAACAGGATCAATATCCACTTAAAGACCTCTGCTGGCTTCCCAGTGCCTACAGGGAAGTGCCCATACTCCATAACATAGCAGAAAAAGTCCTTTGCAAGCTGTCCACCCCCGCCCCTGCACTTCTCCAGTTTCATCTTGTACGCGCAAGTCATACCAAGCAGGCAGCTCTCGGGTAAAGAATAGGAGTGTGGAGCACAGGCAGACCTGGGGGCGGGCCTCAGTTCTCTACTGGTCAGCCCATGACCTTGCCCAAGCAATCTCGATTCTCTGGGCCCTTCATCCGTCAAAACAGAAGTAACACTGCCTTCTGCTTGAGGGTCGGAGGAGAGCTCCAGAAGACGGTGACGCCTGCTGAAGCAGGCTATGAACTAACTGCCTGGAGTGTGAAAGGACACGTAATGATCAAAGGGTGCTATTTGGTGACTCGGACATTTTTTTCACCTCTTCTGTTCTTTACAGACCTTCTCCTCCTCCCCCACACCCCCACTAACCCACACACCTTGTGCCCTTCTTCCTCTCCTACCTGGATGACCTCTCATGATGCCTCCCCTGACTCCCCTTGCAGAGTCCCACAGCATCGGTCCATTTCCCCAAGGTACTGCTCATCTCTCTGCAGGATCGGTTTGTTTGCCTGGCTATCTGCTCCCGTGGACTGTGATGTCCTCAAGGGCAAGGGCTGAGGCTTCTTTACCACCGGCTACAATTCAGGGCAATGGGTTCAGTGGTGGAATTCTTGTGTTCTACTTGGGAGCCCCGAGGTCCAGTCCCGGCCAATGTACCTTATGGGCAGCCCCCACCTGTCTGTAGAGGCTTCTGTGTTTCAACACAGACAGAGTGAGAAGAAAGGCCTGGCAATCTACTTGCCAAAACTAATCAGTGGAAACTCTGTGGCTCACAATGATTCGATCCACAACTGATTGTGGGCATGGTGGGGGACTGGGCAGAGTTTCCTTCTGAGGTACGAGGGTGGCTTGACAGCAGCTCATCACCACCTAGGGACTCCCGAGCAGAACAGGGCTCAGTAAACCTTCTGAAAGCGAACAATCCCTTCCCTGCCCTCAGTGAAGTCCTAAGCAGCCCCCTCACCATCTCTGTGGTGAGAAAGGGATTAATCCAGAAATAGAAAACATGTTTCAAGCCCAAGGCAGCAGAGAGGGCTTCGACGACTCCGAGCGACTGGTCTTTTGACTAGAAGAAAGTGGCACCGGCCTTGCAGATGGCTTCCATGATAGCTTTCCCGTGGCTCACTTACGAGGCTGTTGAATGCTTACCTGTTCACATCCAATGTAACTCCTGGGCAAAATAAGCTGTCTTTCGATGGAATGAAATGTTTACGGGCAAATGGAGGACAAAGGCAAACCATTGAGCTTTCCAATTACAGATGCACTGGGCACCAGCGCCAGAGAAACAGCAACCTGCACTCTGCCTGCCTGCTACCCAGAAAGTGTCGGAACAGATGTTTCCAAATTGTGTATAAAAATAAACACACAAACAAGTAAACGGCTCCCTGGCTGGACCCTGCACGCCAAACTTCAGCTTGCAGTGTGGTTTCATGGCCGTGGCAGACGCCCTTGAAATGAGAAGCCCACAATGAAAGCAGCTGCTTCCCCGTGTTGGCAAAAGCCCAGTCCATGGGGAGGGAGGGCTTTCAGTTGGGTAAGGGAGGGTAAAGGGGTGGATCAGAGAGGCACACAGCCTCCTTAGCCTTACAGTGAGTTAGGACTGGCCGGTCAGAGTCCTGACCTGACTCTGGGACCAGGGTGTCTACTGTCTAACTGGGCACTTGTATGGACACCACAGGCTACCCAGAGGGCTGATGAAAGAATGGGGCACAAAAGAGGGATAGGAAGCCACCAGCTCCTATAAGCTTGTGCCACCAAACTGACAAACATAAATGAGTCCTCACAAGGGGACCGACAGACAACATCTTCACAAATGGAGAAAATGCAGAAAATGCTGAAGCTGTCAAAGAATTCATTTTGCTTGGATCCTCAATCAATGTCCATGGAAGCAGTGATCAGAAAATCAAACAAGGTATTTAGCCTCTAAACTACAAAAAAAAAAAGCCTTTTTAAAGAGTACAAAAGCAAAGAAGATACTTTGAAGACCTTGTGCCTGACCCAAGCCACAGCATTTCAGTTGCCTTATATGCATGTTCGATCTGGATATGAATAAGGAAGACTGAAGAAGAACTGAGGAAGCCCTCGAATTATGGTGCTGGCAAATAATATTAAGTATTATCTAATGGACCACGAGAAGAATGGGCAAATCTATGTTGGAAGAAATGCAGCCAGAATGCTCTTTAGAAGAAAGCATGGTGAAGCTTGGTCTCATGTACTTTGAAAGTGTCATCAGGAGGGACCAGTCTCTCTCTGCAGGACACCACGCTTGGTGAAGCAGAAGGTCGACAAAAAAAGAGGAAGCCCCTCAACAAAATGGAGCAACACCACGGCTACAACAACGGGCTCAGACATAGTAACAACTGTGAGGCTGGCATAGTAACAACTGTGAGGCTGGCATAAGACAGGGCCACGTGTCATCCTGTTGTACATAGTGTGGTGCACTGTGAGTTGACACTGACTTGCGCTTAACAACAGGACAACATGTGCTTGGTCCTGTGCTCAGCCTTTTAGATAGTGTCTCATTTCATCCTTATATTCATCCTGAGAGATGGGTAGTTCCATTCTGCAGATAAGGAAACTGACTCCCAGGAGGGCCGCACACAGGGCACAGTCAGAATTTCATCCCAGCTCTATGTAGTTTCAGTCCACCCTTTTTGTACAACTCCTTCCCCCAAACCTTCACAAAAGCAAGGGGAGGAGCCAGCAACAAGCAGGGTAGGACCTTACCTTCTGCAAGAGGGTGTGGAGAGGTAGGGGGGCTACTCTCTTCATGAATGCCTATGAGATTTCATTTGGGGGAATCCTGCACGCTCATTCTTCTCCGTCCAGACTGTGCTAGCCTTCTTTCAGGTAAGAGGGAAATGTTCGTAGAGAAGCCACAATGGCTAAGCAACAGATTAGGGGCAGAAAAGTTGGTGGTTCAGATCCCTTTCCCTCAGAAGGCAGTCCTGGCGATTGCTTCCGCTAGGTTACACCCTTGAACCCCGAAGGGCCAGCAGGTTTTAGGCACCTGTGAGGTGGCCAGGAGTAGAAGTCCATGTGAAGACAACTGACAAGAACAAAGGCAGAGGAGGAGGTAATACTGCCCCCTAGTGTTGGAAGAGCCACACACACAAGCCGTTCACCAGGCTTACAAGTTTCCCAGTAAGGGTGCCCTCACTCACTGCCACTGAGTCAATTCTGAGACTGTAATTGTTTAAGGGAGTAGCAAGCTCAGTCTTTCTCCCTCGGAGCTGCTGGTGGTTTCGAACTGCCGACCATGTGGATCGCAGTCCAACAAGTAACCACTGTACCACCTGGGCTGCCTTTGATACCGATTTTGACCAAATTTTGACTTTATAAAAATACAGAAGCACTATGTCACTCTTTCGGAATGCCATCAGAACTCTAGGAAGGCCACCCTGGCTCAGTGTTCACAATGAGGCCATATGTGGGGAAGTGCCTAGCCAAGTCCCCTGTCCAACCTGAGTCCTCCACGTAAGTGAAATTCACTTGAGTTCCTTCTTATAAATGGCACGCCCCTCCCCTCCACCTATAGAAGGAAGGCCCCGCCTCCAAGCACACCTGTGCTAAAACAATGTTCCAGGCAGTAAGCACTACCCCACCCCATTTTCCAAAAACAGCAGGACTCAGTCAGACAACCAGGATGGGGACCCCATGTTTATTTGAAGATTACAAAGCAAAAAAAAAAAACAAAAAAAACCACAAACAACTTAGGGCTTTAAACTGGTTCATCCCAGTTTAGTCATGGGCAACAAAACCAAAACAGATCCAAAATGTTTATATGTTGATGAATCAACCTGCTAACCAGACTGTGGGAACATGACTGTGGAGGTCCTGCTAGAAACTTAATCTCTCTTTGAAATCTGTTGCATAGCAACCAGATCTCTTGCCCAGGCACAGATGTAAACAGCGGTGCTGGGCTCTAAGACAGCTGCTGAGTGCACCACTCCAAAGGTGTGTCACTCTCCCACCTCTAGCTCCTGAGGGCTTGCTATGCCTCCTCCTCCAAATCTTCCCTTCCAGGGCCTCAACCCACCATTTTTCCTGTTTTGGTGAACATTCCACCCCATATTTTACAAATTCAGGTCTGTTCCACTGTCACTTCATGGGCCACAGCTGAACCAGTTCAAACCGGTTCAAAGCCCTGAAGGAAGAAGAGGGGTGGGGGTGGGAACCCATACAACACTCATACATAATTAATGTGAGCTGTCATGGGGGGGGGGGGCGGGGGCTGGGATTAGATTAAAGATCTGATCTTTTCTTCTACTAAAGAGACTTACCACAATATAGCAGGAGGGCTTGGTGATCAGAAAAGAATCCAAATAAATCCCAGGTAAGTCCATGCTTTCACACAGAATCCAGGGCACTTCCTCCAACAAGGGAGGGGGCCCAGTTTCCAGACATTCTTTCCAGCTCCTTGCAATATCCCACTCCCGTGGTTTGTCTTCTTCATCTGTACAATGGAGCCATGCTATTTATCACTCCTGAAGAGATTCCATATTTTAGGCTCTTACAGAAGCTTCCCAATAACCAGGGTTTAGAATTCTCGTGGCCAATAGCTCAGTGTCCCCTTCAAAGCATACAGCCATAACTAGTCCTGCCTAATTAACTGCAGAGGGGAGTGGCAGTGGGGGATGGTCTGTATGCATTTTGCATGAATGTGACAGAAAATGGGGTGGTCATTGGTCAAAAACATTCCTGTACCAGAGCTATAGGAATATAAACTTGCAATCTTATCTGATTACCAATAAAGGTGTTTGTGTGTGTGTGTGTGTGTGTGTGTGCGCGCGCGCGCCAGACAGAGAAAGCCTAAACACTGGATGTGTGATAAAACAGTTCCTATTTTGTAATATGCCAGCTGCCATGGGTTTCCAGGAAAGTTATTATTTCTGATAAATAGATATGGACAACAGATAATGTCTATATTAATATCACTAAAAAGTGGTCCTTTCCTGCAGCTCACCCAAGACGAGGACAACAGTGTGTGAAGTGGCAGCCTGCAGATGCCAGACAAGACTTTCTTCCTGTGACAGTCTGAACTCCCCTGCTGCAATTAACTCCCCCCTCCCTCCTTCATCTCATGCAATGTGGTTCGGAAAAAGGGGGCCTGTATTTTCCTCCTGCTGATGGAAGTTGATTAGCAGTCAGGTGGAGTGATGCTCAGGGGACAGCACGGCGGATTAATTAAATCACTTCTACTGGCTAAGTGGTGACACTTTGATTTATAGCAGAGCTCACTCAGCCAGACAGCGGCTTTTCTTGCATGCCAAAGGAAGAAGGGCCAAACTGGCCGGGGCTTGAAGGCTCTACACACTTTAAAGAGCTGCATCCCGGTCACTAAAAGCAGGACCCTCCACCCTCACCTCTCCCCATCGGGGCAGGCATGACACACAGGCACTAGGCAAAAAGACCTGGAAGGGATGGGGCAGCAGCAGCAGCCGGCCAGCATTCTAAGAGCAGCCTGATCCCTCTTGGAACACGCAGAGCTATCATCTGAGGCCCTTGAAGAAAAGCAGGCCTGACACAGTTGGGATCCATTTTTCCAGGTCTGTCTTTGCTGGGCCGCTATTGGGCACCTTGCCTATGATGGCCCCACAGTGTTTATTCCGGACCTTTCCCAACTGTTTTTCCTCCCTGCACAGTCTCCCCTTGAGCCTGGCCGCCAGCAGAGCAGTGGCTCTCAGGCCAGCATGGATGGCACACCTGGGCTTCTGGTGGCACAAGTTCCTGTTGGGAACTGACGGTCTTGTGTGACTGATCCTATTCCATTCCTTGCTTGAGCTGTTAAGACGCTCCGAGTGGTCATTGTGGAAGAGTCTGGTGGTTCCTCAAAAAGAAAGGCGTGGAATGACAATATGACTTGGCAGTTCCATTCTGAGACACGCTGTTAGCTGTCACAGAGTTGATTCTGACCGCTGGTGAGCCACGCGTGCAGGATAGAGCTGACATGATGGGTTATATGTTGGGCTCCTAACCTTGAAGTTGGCGCTTCAAGCCTACCAGGTGCTCTGAGGAAGAAAGATGAAGCTTTCTGCTTCTATGATGATTTACAGCCATGGAACCCTGTCCTGTAGGCTCACTATGAGTTGGAATAGGCTTGATGGCAGTGCGTTTGGTTTTTCAGGGTTGGGGTTTGTTTTGTTGTTGTTGTTAACATGAAGAAGCAGATTATCAGGCTTATCTTCCAAGGCAACTCTGGGTGGACTTGAACCATCAACCTTTTGGCTAAAGGCCAAGTGTTTGACTAGTTGTGACACCCAAGGATTCCTCTCCTAGATACAACCCTCCCAAAGCTGGAAGCAGATGTTCAACCAGTATATGAATGTTTATAGTAACACTGTTCCCAATAGCCAAAGACGGAAACAGCCCAGCTGTCCACCAATGGGTGCATGAATAAACAAATATGGTCTTGCCATTCCGTGGAGTAGTCTTTGACCACCAAACGAAATGAACAGCTGACACGTGCTCCTGTGTGGATGGACCTCAACCACCTTACACTGCGTGGTCACAGAGAGTCACAGGATGTAAGACCCCATACTTATGGACTATTCAGAATAAACCCATCCATGGAGACAGAAAGCAGATTGGTGGTAGCCAGAGGCTGGAGGAGAGGGGAGTCGAGAATGACTGCTTAGGAGGTACAGGTTTCCTTTGGGGGTGATGAAAGTGTTTGGAACTAGGTAGAGGTGATTGGCTGTGTAACACTGTAACTATATTTAATATGCCACTTCATTTTTCAACATAAAATTGTTATATTAATCTGACAGATGAATATCGTGTGTGTGTGTGTGTGTGTGTGTGTGTGTGTGTGTGTGTGAGAGAGAGAGAGAGAGAGAGAGATGGATAGAGGGATAGGAAGGAAGAAAATAAAAGCAGCTCAGAGTTAAATGTGATCACACACAGGCCCTCATCCACACTCTGTGTATGAACTCTTCATGAATTACACGTGTAAGTCTCTCCTCACTCTTTTCTTCTCTTTGGAATGTTAGTGAAAGCCGCCGTGAGTTCTCTTAGGCATGAGGCCATGGAGGTCCCAGAAGTCAAACTCCCGGCCTGCAGAACCTATTTAGCACAGTGTGGGTCTCTCAAATACTATGAGAGGATTTCAAAACATTTGTGGGGAAAAATCCATTCTCTGTTCATTCCATTTTTCCACAAATGTTTTAAAGCCCCTTCATACCTGAATGGAGGTATGTGTTAAAATCCAGATTCCCAGTTCCTTCGGAATCAGAATAGC
The DNA here is from genome assembly GCF_000313985.2 of Echinops telfairi. Taxonomy (NCBI): domain Eukaryota; kingdom Metazoa; phylum Chordata; class Mammalia; order Afrosoricida; family Tenrecidae; genus Echinops; species Echinops telfairi. Next base: position 6,731,864 of record NW_022111312.1, read on the forward strand.
TTGGATCAGGCCCAGGAATCTTCGTTTGTAGTAGACCCTCCTATAAGAATTCTAAACCTAAGTAGTTGAGAACCATAGTTTTAAAAGTTGGCCCTAAACCCAAATCCCAGTCGCTGAGTTAGGAGGACGTGGCCTTGAACAAGTCTCTTCATCTCTCTAGGCCTCCTTTTCCCAACCACGGCGTGGATTGGCATGAGTTCAGTCAGATGTGTGCAAGTACACGAGCACCCGTGGGAGCTGGGGTGCAACCTGCAAGCTTCATTAACAGGCACGTGGTGGTGTGGTGGTTACTGAAGCACGGCCTGCTCCCTGAAAGCTGTGGCGGTTGGCTTCCACCAGGATGGCAGCCACAGAAACCCACAGGGGCTGGTCTAGAAACTCTGCCCTATAGGGTGGCGTGAGCCAGAATCAACTCAACAGCAATAGGGTTGCATTGTTACCACCACCATCGGCGGCCACAAGGGTTATTTTTCAACTCCCCAACCCTCCATTTGCAACCAACACTTGGTTGAGGTGCAAGTGGAAGGCGTGCTGAGGACTGGTGAGAACAACAGAATGCACACTGGCCTGCTGGTTGACTCTCCTCAACCCAGGAGCCCAGAAAGTGCCCCTGAAGCCCCAGGAAGCTTGTCCTGGCGGTGAAAGGGGCTGAGGTGTCATTCAATATTAAAAGGGTCGAGGCGCCAGCATAGTTTTCCATAGAAATGAATCGACGTGCTCGTATGAAGATAGCCTTTAAAATTCAAATATAATTATCTTTTTAAAGGCATTCGATGTGCTCTCTCCACACAGACGCACTTCTAGGCTGCTGTCATGTTCTCATGAGGTGCCTGTTGGCAGACGGCCCAAAGCACTTTGTAACATGCCCTCCAGATCCTAAGTGAAAACTGATCAAAGAATTGGCACTGGCGTAGACAAGACTGAATCAGCTATAAAAGGGGTGGGGCTGGACTATTGTCCCTTTTTGTGGGAACAGCTGCTTAACGGGGCACTGGAGCGGGTGATTATAATATGCATACGGACTGCTCTGTTCACAGACGCCCAGGCTGCATGGACCCCAGGGGCCTCCACCTTGCGCTCTGGCCCGAGGATCTAGGAGGCTGCGGTGTCAAACCTTTTTGAACATGTCTCCTTGATGCGGAGGGTGAGGAGCGAGCTTGCGAGTCGCATTACCATTGTCCCCACACCTCGCTTCACTGTCTCCTGCACCAGACAGCCCACTTGCCCCCACCCCCCACCCCTTTGACAAAGAAAGTGCAGGGCATCAGGACTGCCAGCTCCCTGCATAGCGGAGTCATGTGGCAGTTCTTTGCCTGTAGTTTCCCCGGGGGCCAGGAGAGTTTCACTCAAGTTCTTATCAATTATAATACACCACCAGTAATGACTCCTCTTTGTGCTGAGTACTGGATGGTTTTCAGCCCCAGAGTGGAATCTAAGACAGGGCGGCCCCCAGGATGGCAGGGAAGGGGGTGAGGGATCTGGCACCTCTGGGACACCAAGCCTAGGGCCAGGGGTAGGACTCGAACCTCCAGGAGGCAGAGGTTTCTCTGGGCCCACTAGAGGTAAAGATGCCACTGTCCCCATTTCAAAAGAGGAAACCCGGTGGCTATGGAGTTGACTCCAAGCCTGAGCAGTGTAGGACGAAGTAGAGATGCCTCCACGGGGTTTCCAAAGCTGTCATCTTTACAGGGGCCGGCTGCCACCTCTTTCTCTCAAGGACCAATCTTCAGTTACCAGCCGAGCATTCTGACACAGAGCCACCCAGGCGCCTTTCAACAGAGGTGCAGGGAAAGTAACATCCTGGGGTTCTCCTGGCTGGTCAGGGGCAAGAGGACAAAGCCCTAGCTCTGTCCTGAGGCCAAGGTCTACAAGTTTCGTCCACTGTGTGTATTTTCATATGCACACGTCCAAGAGAAAAGGCTATTATGTCTCCTGGGGAAGGGACCGCCGACTGCCACCAGCCCACCCCATGACCTACTCCTGTTCTGAATGGTTTGGGGGCCACTTTTGCTGCCTCTTGGCAGCTGACAGGACCCCCAGGGCTGCACCTCTGCAGTGGTGGCGGGTAGGAGACGAGGGGGGTTGGAGGAGAGGAGCCGTTTTAAAATGAATATATGCATGTGTCTCTCCTGCTAATCACTGGAATGCGTTTTTCAGGGGAGGTGAGCAGAGGCATTAGCTGCAGGACTCCCATTAATGGTAACTTTATTTCAGTAATGAGGTGCCACGGCCTAGAACAATCACTGTGGCTAATACGGTGTAATCACAGTGATGAAATGAGCATGCTGGGAAGGGGGGAGGGGGCAGCAGGAGCAGAAGGGGCTTATGGGAACAGATGACATAGAAGCCAAGCGGTGGAGGAGAGTGGAGAAGGCAGGTGAAGCAGGCCAAGCCAGAGCCCTGTACCAACACTTGCTGTGTGCCAGGCCAGGCCATGGGGTGCTGCTTGCTCGGGCTAGGGAACATCCCCATTGTACAGGCTGGCAAAGTGAGGGTCTGGCAATTTGCCCAAATCAGTGGGAGGAAGGACTTCAGTGTGAAGTCAGGTCTCCCCTAATCGTTATACTTCATAGTCCTCCTCTCTCCCTGCCAGACCTCAGGAGCTCAAAAGGGAGCACTTGGGAGGAGAACATGGCCTTGCCAACCAGCACATGAGGATGTTCAACATCACTAGTCATTACGAAGATGCAAATCAGACCCAAGAGACGCCACTTCACGCCCACTAGGATGGCTGCGATAGAGAGAAAAAAGAAAATAACAAGTGTTGGCGAGGGTGCGGAGAGATTGGCACCTCCTCATCCATCGCTGGTGGGAGTGTAAAACGGTGCAGCTGCTGTGCAAAATAGTCTGGCAGTCCCTCCACAAGATAGGCACAGACTCGGCCGTTCTACTCCCAGGTCTGTACCCAGGAGAACTGAACACTGAGACGCAAACAGATAGGCTAACATCCGTAGCAGCGCTAGTCACAAGTGGAAGCAGCCCCAGCGTGCAGCAGATGATGGGTGTGCAAAAGCTGTTCTCTCTGTGCGAGGGAGCACTATCCAGCCATGAAAGGGAACGGCATTTTAATGACAAGCGACAACTGTGGATAAACCGTAAAATACACGGGGTGAAATAAGCCAGCTACAAAAGGACAAGTACTGCAGGAGTCGACTCTTGTGGTGTATCCAGACTTCCCTTAGGAATAAGGTCATGTGGAGTCACAGTCAAACCCCTAGCTGCCATAGAGAAAGCAATTAGAGGTTTGTGGTGGGGAAGGAGCAGGAGTTTCTGATGGAGGGATGGAAAAGTTCCAGCGCAGGTGTCCTGGCACTTGGATTGGGGTGTGAGCAGGTCTGTGGCCAGCTGTCACTTAACCTTCTACTGGGTCCTCTGACTGCTGGGTGAAGAACAGCCTGGGGACAGCAGGGAAACGAGGTAGGAGGGTGCTGCCATGGTAGGGACTTCAGCAGGAGCAGAGGCAGTGGGGTGATAAGAAGTGGTCCAATTCAGAACCTGCTGTCAGGAGAGAGCCACTAGGATTCGCAGTGGATTGGATGCAGGAGCAGACAGGCCCTGTTTTTCCATCTCAAGGCTCCTTCTTTCTAATCCATCCCTATGGACCCATGACCAAAAAAAAAAAAAAGACCCCTAAGCCTAATCCTGACCCTAACCAGAAGCAATGTGGCAATGTCAAGAAAAATTCTTGGTTGTCACAACTTGGGGCTGCTGCTGCTGCAGGAGTTGTTAGCTGATGTCAAATCAGCTCCATAACTCATGGTGATCTTGAAACACAGATGGGTTCTGTAATCATCCCCATGAATAGCTGTGGAGCAGACTGTTGTGATCCATAGGGTTTTCGTTGGCTGACATTAAAAACCAGATCACAAACCCTTTTATCCCAGGCTATCTTCGCCTGGAAGCTCCAATGAAGCCTGTTCATGATCCTAGCAACACACGATTGACAGACAGCTGTGCATGAAATGTATTAGCTGGACTTGAACCCAGGTCTCGCACACAGAAGCTGAGAATTATGCCCACAAACTACCAATGTCCCAGGGACGCTAAAGACAAAAAACAAACTCACTGCTGTGAAGTCGATGCTGACTCATAGCAACCCTACAGGGCAGGATAGAACTGTCCCTGTGAGTTTCCGAGGTTGTAACATTTTACAGGAGTAGAAAGCTCTGTCTTTTTCCCTCGGAGCGGCTGGTGGATTCAAACTGGTGACCTTGCAGTTGGCAGCCCAATGCACAACCACTACGCCACCAGGGCTCCTAACCACCCACCAAAGCACAGGGCAACCCCCACCACAAACAATTCTCTGCTTCCTCGTTCCATGCAATAGTGCCAAGGCAGAGACAGTGCCCTCACCTTCACTCCTGCGGCCTCCTCTCTGCACACGGCCTGGCCCTACCAAGTTCACAGGGATTTCATCAGAGCCTGGAGATTCCCAATCGATACCTCTCGGTGGCTAAGGTCCATATTAACTACATCTCACTTGCTCTGACAGTGACACAGATCAGATGCTGCTGCTGCCACCACATGAAACAAGGATGTTGGAGAGCAAATTCATTATCCAGCTGTTAAGAGTGACGACGCATGCACACATCTCTCCCCTCCTTCACCCTAGCGCCATTCTCCCTCCTCCCCCGCCGACTGGGCTACCTGAGAGCCAGCCCTGCTGTCTGATTGAGTAGCTGCCAGCCTTCTCCTCTCTGCAACCTTGACACAGCAGAGCAGGGCCCCTGGTGCACAAGCTAAAAATCCAAAAGGGAAATGCGGCAGCAATACACGGGTGAGTTCATGTGTTTAACGCTCCCATAACTACCAGGCTCTTTTGAAAAAACCCCACTGGCGGAGCTTTCTATCCTGTCTGCTAGGAATGGGCTGCGGGGCGGGAGGAAGCAAATGTGGCCTTGTTGATGCAGAGTCCCATAGATATTCAGTCCTATTTCCATCCAAACCAGTTGTGATCTGTAGGTTGTTTTTACAAGCATGGACCTCAAGTAACAACAATAATTTTTTTAAAAAATCACACTTCCAGGTGGCATCTTTAAGGAGAGCTAATTAGAATTCTTGGCACTTCTAGCATGAAACATTTTACAATTTTCTTCAAAGCAATTTGCTGGCATTAGCTAATTAAAACACCCAGCCCTCTGTTGAAGGCTAGTGGGAAGGGAGCACAGTCTTCCTTTCTCAGCATCTGCTGTGAGGCTAACATTTCGAATTCCTATGGCTTCCACTTGGTCAAGGTCCTCCTTCAGAGGTGGCCTTGTATTGTTCTTGGCCACATTCCTGGAAGGGACTTAGAAGATTCAACTGTTGAGTTCTAAGGTGAGGAGTGCTACGAGGGACGGGGGTTGAGCAATTAAGGCTGGTTGGTCAAACCAGGACTCGGCAACCTGCACCCCACAAGATGACTCCTGCCTGCTTCCCATCTTTATAGATAAAGTTTTATTGGAACACAGCCACGCCCATTTGAACGATGGTAAGTCAAAAAGTATTGCTGCTGAGGTTCCATTTTATACATGCGTGGGTTTAAGGCAAACACAATGTGCTTGAACACATCCCTGTAACGTGCACGTTCTCTAATGGTATGAAGAACATAGAATGAGCCTGAGGGCTTATTATGCAGCATTTCTAAGAAGATTGAAAGCTGCATTGATGGGGACCAGACCAGGAAACTTAGCTAAGGAATTTTTTCCCCATGGTGACAATATTTCTGCTCATTCTTCAAGGGCAGCAAGAGTTTACTTATAACAATTTTAATGGGAAACCGATAGTTTTTTTTGTGCCAACATGGCTCCCGATGGAACATGTGGGCAGAGTTTAGCCTGTCAATCAGATCACAGCTTGATTGGAGGGTGACAGAGATAAAGGGCTCTCTGGAGGCTGGCCTCCCTCTCTCTCTGCTTCACCTTCCTTTTGACGAGCCACGGCGATGGCAGCTAGAGCCCCGGAAATGCATACACTGCCATTGGATCTACAAGACTTTGCACCCACTGGCCTGTGATCTTCCTGCATTCTGCATCACTGCATGTGGCTCCATGAGTCTGAAGAGGGATTTATGGACTAGTATCAGACTTATGGAGTAGTACAGGACTTAAGGGCTTGATCTCCACTGGGCTGGGATGTTTGCTTGATATAAAAATACTTCTTGATATAAAGCTCTCTTACACATACATGAGTGTCCCTGGATTTGTTTCTCTAGTTGACCCAGTCTAACTCCCCATCTACCCTCATCCCTGATCTTGCCACTTCGGACTTCTTTTGTTCCCCCAAACTCAAAGGACACTGGAAAGGAACATGACTTGAGTCTCTCAAGATGCCTAAACTGTCATTTTGATGTGGCGTGAATCCAAGTGCACAGAATTCATCAAGGGAAGGATAAGATGGAAACACAGCTTTCAGAAGTATACAGTCCAGCGATTCTCAACGTATGTTTAATAAATAACAAACTGTATTAAAGGGTTGTGGAATTAGGAAGCTGTGTTTAAGATCACAACAGTTTCTGTGTTATTTTTCCCCAGCAGGAAACAAAATTTCACAGCAATAAGTTGTTCTTTTAAATCGGCCATCACAAAATAACGAGATTCATGCAAAACTGCTTTTATGGAAAAATGCACTGTGACCAGAGAGAACCTTCCTAGGCGACACCACTGGGTGCACTAATTCAAAGCAAGTTGCTTGATGTTCTCCTAGTGGGAAAAATGTGTACTACAAAAGCTCCACCCAGTGAGCTTTTTTCCATTTTGAGTGGGAGTACCCCCACATATATTCCATGCCTCTTTTGTTCTATAATGGCAAGGCTGTGTAGTTGCAACACAGGCTGTGCGGCCCTCAAAGCTGGTAATATTTAAGGGTTTGGAAGCTCCTACACTAAGCTGCCTCTTGGTATCTGACCAACCAAAACTTTACATAGCATCACTCTGCCACCCTAGCAGAGGCTTGTTGTCCAACTCTCTCCAGCTATGTATGGCCCCGACTGACATCCTCAATTCAGGATGTTAATTCAAAACACAGAAGCAGCAAGCCCACCCAGGAGAACATATTTCTCACTACAGTAATAAGTGACTATGGGCAATATTCAGCTTTGGCGTGTTTATATTATAGATGGAAGGTGCCAGAGTCCAGGAAAAAGCACCTTCACTGTATGTCATCTCAGATCTCATGGTATTGCGCGTCTTGAATCATGGTGTGGTGGTAGCTCAGGAAGCAGCCCTGGCTGGGTCTAAATCCCACATCCCCATTTACTAGCTCCTCACTCCGTCCGGCAGAAGTCATGTCACCTCTTATGGCTTGTTGCCGTGAAAGTAAAGAGGGGGATGTTATCTATTTTACTGGGCGGTTGTGTTGTGTTTTATAAAGTCTTTCAAAATCCTACTGTCAATGTTGACACCCCTTACTCCCTCCTTCGAGGGCCAGAGAGGAAAACAGACCCCTCACTTTTGAGTCTTTTCCTGTTGAACCCCTGCCCACTCTTTGTTATGTGCTCCTCTTGCAGGACTGTCTTTGTGGTTATTAATATGAGACCTTTAATCAAGGCCTCGGAGTCAGTGTCTCTTGACAGCAAAAAGGTTATTAAACAGAAAGGAATTTTCATTTATTTTGCCCAATCCTGAAAGGAACCTGGTGGGACAATCTTTAAGTGCTCAGCTGCTAACGAAATGGTCGCACCCAGCATTGGCTCTGTGAGAGAAATGACATGATGATCTGCTCCCGGGAATACTGCAGCCTAGGACACCCTGTGAGGCAGTTCAACTCCATCACACGGAGTAGCTGTGAGTCCAAAGTGATTTGGTGGCATCCAATGGCAACAAGTGGGAAAGAATCTCGAAATGAAAAAACCCAATAGACCCTTAACCCCTTTTGTTTCCTCCAGATCTCAGCATCAGCCCTCTCTAGCTAATAATTATCCAAAACCTATCTTCCTCCCCGCTTCCCACACTTTGAATTCATCGTTGGGCATCTGCTATCCCTGTGTGAGCACTGCCCACCTGATGGGGCTACTTGCAGAGCCCAGTGTTCACTCGTTGTGGATGAAGCTCATCAGGCCACCTGGATGCAAAGAGGGGGAGGTGGGCAGTGATGGCATCAAGTTCATCTGGATCCTGAGACATATATTGGAAGCACCAGTGCAATTTGTCAATTTGAGGACGGCAAGAATATACCAAGGGGCTTCAAAAGGTCCAAGGAAAACTCCCACTTTCTTTTAATTCCATTCTTCCATGAACTTTCTGAAGCATTCTTGTATCTAAATACCCCTTACCTTTTTCCTGGCCTCGCCATGCCTTTAAATCAGTGGTTCTTAACCTTCCTAATGCCACAAACCTTTAATATAGTTCCTCAATGTTGTGGTGACCCCCAACCATCGGAAATATGTGTTTTCCGATGTTAAGTAGCTTGAAGAGTCCTTATTCGCCCAGAGAGAGCTGCATCAGATAATAGAGGAAGAGTACCAGCTGGTCACCCTTGTACTAAGGCCCTCTATAGATCAGCCCCTTGTGGAACTAGTTGGTGACAGGTGGCCTGGGGATCACGAGCTAGAGGAGAAGAAAGCACCCTGCCCAGAGAAGGTGCACAGTCCCTGTATGGTGCAACTAGTCAATGTGCTTGGCTGCTAACCATAAGGTTGGGGATTCAAGTCTACATAGCAGGGATCTACTTCTAGAAAATTGGCCACTGAAAACCCTGCTGGGCTCAGTTATACTCTGACACACATGGAGTTGTCATGAGTCATGATCAAAGTGGCTGTTAGAGGTAGTATTACAGATATGCTCAAATGGTGTGGATCCCACAGCTCACAAAGTCCTGAGACAGGATCTGGTGATGTGGGGCAGAATGGGTCCGAGCCGTTAGGTAATTCAGAGAGATAACAATCAAGGCAGCCATAGGCTGCTATAACTGTGAGGACTTTAGTGTAGTCCAAACCCCTTATGGGTTCAACAGAAAGCCCTTTGGCCAGGGCAAGATATGACAAAATAACAATTTATAAACTATCAAGGGCTCATGAGGGAGGGGGAAGCAGGGAGGGAGGGGAAAAATGAGGACCTAATGCCGGGGGTTTAAGTGGAGAGAAAATGTTTTGAGAATGATGAGGACAATGAATGTACAAATGTGCTCTACACAATTGATGTGTGCATGGATTGTGATAAGAGTCGTATGAGCCCCTGATAAAATGATTTTTAAAAAAAAGAAAAAAAAGAAAGCCCTTTGGCCAGCATGCAGGTCACAGACTCATAACACCTTAGCTTGGAAGAGCTGGTAAAGATCTGTTGAACATAGTGCGTGAAAAGAAATTGTATGTTTATTATCTATTTCATCCCAAGAAAGCCTGGAAGAAGGGGCGTTTTACACACAGGGAAACTAAGACTCCGAGTGAGGAATTATTAGTGTAAAGTTATGCTACTCCTAAGGGGCAGAGCTGGGGCTTAGGTCCAGGTCTGTCTGGATGAGCTCCACAGCCTCCAGAGGGTCCCAATTAAAACCCACCACACACATATTACCTACTGCTGAGAAATCGATTCTAATTCATAGCAGCCCTGTAGGTCAAAGTCAAACTGCTCCATAGGGTTTCCAAGGCTGTTAATGTTTCCAGAAGTAAACTGCCACACCTCTCTCCTGCAAATGCAGCTTGACTGGTGGGCTTGAACCACCAACCTTTCATTTAGCAGAGAGCTTAACTGCTGTGCTACACCGCCACGGCACCTTAAAACACACCTGCAGCTCTGTACAAAGCTTTAGTGTATATTTAAAGTTTCATTGAGCTATACCAGAAATTCATATCCATTGGAACCATTCGATGGTTTTCTAGTCTATTCACAAAGTTGTAGAGGCAGCATCACTGCTACCTGAGAACCTTTTCATCTGAATTAAAGGAAGCCCTGTACCTTATGGCAGCCACTCTCTCATCTGCCCAACCACCGAGCTCTAGGCAACTACTGGTCTACTTTCTCTCTCTGCAAGTTTGCCTATTCTGGACATTTCTTATAAATGGAACCAGAATACATGGACTTTGTGTCTGGCTTTTTTTTTTTTTTTCACTTAGTATAATGTTTGCAAGGTTCATCCATGTAACAGACCAATTCAGCCCTGCATTACTTTATACTGACAAATGACACGTCATTGTAGGGATAAGCCAGTTTGTTGGCCCCTATCTACGGATGGCTATTTAGATTCGTTTCACTTCTTGGCAATTACAGTGGAACCTGTGGGAGCTGGAACTCAATGGGGCTGCCTTTTCTTCCTGCATCTCGCAGATTTCCCATTTTCGACAAGGTGCAGTCCTACCCCTTTTAGCTGTCTTCTGAGTATGATATGTGAGCTTTCCTTTGTTGACCAGTTTGCACCTTACAGGGACTTTGCAGGTTTTACTGCATTTCTGCAAATATGCATGGACAAGGTTTCTGCCGCCTTTTTAGAAGTAGCATTCTATCCTTTTCACTAAAGATCATGCTCTCACTGAACAGCAAGTAAATAGAAGAAATGGAGAGAGAGAGAGGCTGTTGGGAGTGTGAGAAAGAAAACTGCATTCAGAGGCAGGACACAAGTTATTCGTTATTTTTCATTCATTCCATAAATACAAATAAAATACTTCTTGAGTGCACAAGGTACTCAGGCACAAATTATTTCACTCTTTCTATCATTCATTTAAAAAAAGTCGCTGTCCATGATCTTGCAGAAGCAGTCGAAGGTCAGGTCTTATAGTTTTCCAGGGCCACATGTGCTCAACAGCCAAGTGGGGGAACCAGGCACACCTGGGAGGGCTGGGAGAAGCAGGCATAACAACACACACAAAACAACTCAGGGGCCATCAGGGACTCAACTATAATGATAGTAGCACACACTCACTATACACAATTAGAATCTGTATTGTCCTTGTATTAGATAAGGCACCGCTCCCTACTCAGACAGTGGTGGCACTGGAATTTGTGTCAGCCTGTGTGCTAACCCATGGTGTCACCCACCTGTGGGCAAGGCCTGCCAAAGAACCCCTCCTTCTGTGGGCAGGGCAGCCGGGCCCAACACTGCTCCAAGAATCTCTTCCCCTCTCCCACTAAACCAAGGCAGGGGTCCTCCTCTCCAGCCAGGGGTGGCAAGTTACTACAAGTGTCCCAACCCTCATATTACTCTGTTGGCAGCCCTTCCCCCAACACTAGCACAACCTTGCTGCTACCCACTCCACAGACCCTGGGGTCATAAAGGTGTCACATCCTATAACAGTGGCAGGGCACAGTCTACACCCCTCACATTCTCCTAGTGATCCCATTGTCTGCCATGATATGCTGTTCAAATACCAAGAGTCAGACATTTCCTTGCTTTATAAAAACTATTAGACTGAAATAGTGGCTTACTATTTCAATACTAGCTGCAAAGGTGGGATACAACAAAAGTAAACCAGAATGACAAGAATTAGCGGATGGAACTTGACCATCTGCTTTTGACACGTGAAAGGTCGGTAGTCTTGAGATTCCTTGTCTTGCACTTCCTGGACTTCCAGCAGATGGCAACAAAGTTCTGCGTGGTGGCATTGGTGCACCCACAGCCAGGAAAATGACTAGACAAAAGGGTGCCTGAAGGTGTGCTTCTTGGGAGATGGGGGCGATCTTGTCAGTTACTCGGAGATGTTGGAATACAGATAAACACATAGTTGGAATACAGTGGAACAAGGATGTATTTACAGCTACAGGGGTCTGATAAAACTTGCAAATGGTTTGAGCTCTACACACAGTTTCCAAAGCAAAGACTAGGGGCGTGAATCATTTAAAACAAAGAACTTCATGCAAATCAGAATCAGGCAATTAGTCTTTTTTCTAGGGCACATCCTATCATCCATTAAGAATCAAATGGTTCAAAGTCTTAAATGAAATCCCAGAGCTATAATAAGATCATCAATGAGATAATGGCAACAAACTTAAGGATTCTACTTCAGGGCACAGGCATACCATCAAATATAATGAAGGAAGCACGCACATAGAAGTCAAAATAGATGACTGGGACCTACTCTCAAATAAGACACTTACGTGCATCAAAAGACTTCATCAAAGGAGTAAAAAGAGAACCCACAGACTAAGAAAAAAAGCCTTAGCAACATCACCATGGTCAAGGGACTAATCTCTAAATCTAAAGAATTCTTCAACACCTTAATAAGGGGAGATGGGAAATTCAATTAAAAAGTGGGCAACGGACATGAACAGTTCATGACACTGAATTAGCTAACAAACACACAAAAAAACACTCCCAGTCACTCGCCATCTGGAAAACGCAAATCAAAACAAAGATGAGTGTCACTTTACACCAACAATGATAAGGCCAATCAATGTAGAAAGAACAGCAAATGCTCAGGCAGGTAGAGAGATTGGAACTCTCATATGCTGCCAGTGGGTCTGTAAATACATATAACCATTATAGAAAGCAATATGGTGCTACCTAAAACAACTGGGAACAGAAAGCCCACACAACCCAGCAATACCTCGGCTGGGTCAGACACATAATACCGAAGAGACATATGCACTCCTGTGTTCATTGCAAAACAGCCCCAAAGCCCACCAGTAGAAGAACAGATAAAGAAGCTCTGGTACATATACACAAAGGAATACTATGCATTGCATTAAAAAAAAGGATGAAAGCGCGAAGCACCTCATGGCATCAATGGGCCTGGAGAATGTTATGCCGAGTGAAGTCAGTCAATCACAAAAGGACAAACATGGTATGAGACCACCACTCTAAGGATAAAAGAAGACAAAGACTGGCATACCAAAGGCAAGGGTGGGAAGATGAACCAATGGACCAGAAGGCTGAGAGGTATGGACTTGGGAGTAAACTAAACAGATTCAGAAGAGGGAAAAGAGATCTCAGGGGTTGGGGCAGAGCATGGGGTGGAAGTTGGTGAGTAGTGTGAATTGTTGAAGAGCTGATAGCCTACAATGTAACCCCCCGCCCCCAAATCCATTTTTAAAAAAAGAAATCGAATGATACTAAATATGACACCAAAAGCATAAGCAACAAAAGAGAAACTAGATTATTTGGATTTCATCAAAATTATAAACTTTGAGGTTTCAAAAAAATATCACTAAGAAAGTGAATAGACAACCCAGTGTGGGGGAAAAATACTTCCAAATAATATGTCTAATGACTATTTAAAGAACAACAACAATCAGACAAATAGCCCACTTTAAAAATAGACAAAGGATGGATGGATATTTCTCTAAAGAAAATAGGCAAATAGCCAAAAAGCACATGAAAAGATGCTCAGCATCATTAATCATTAGAGAAATGCTAATCAAAATCACAATGAGCTACTACTTCGTACCCATTAGGATGGTTATAATTTTTTAAAAAAAGATAGCTAATAATAAGTGCTGGCGAGGATATGGAGACACTGGAGCCATGAGACATTGCTGCTGGGAATATAAATGGTACAGCAGCTTTGGAAAGTGCACCAGTGGTTCCTCAAAAACTTAATCATAGAGATACCATTTTACCTAAAATTCCATTCCTAGGTATCGATCCAAGGGAATTAAAAACATATGTCCATTTGCTAAGGCTTAGGAGCCCTGATGGCACAGTGGTTACCTGTTGGGCTGCTAACCCCAAGGTCAGCAGTTCAAAACCAACAGTTGCTCTGTGGGATAAAGACAAGACTTTCTACTCCCATGGAGTTACAGCCTCAGAAACTCACAAGGGCAGTTTTACTCTGTTCTATAGAGTCACCATGAGTCAGCATAGACTTGGTAGCGGTGAGTTTGGTATTTATTATTGCCCGAAGAACCTGGTGGTGCAGTGGATTGTAATTGGGCTGCTAATCTGAAGGCCAGCAGTTTAATTCTACCAGTTGCTCCATGGGAAAAAAATAAGGCTTTCTGCTCCTATAAAGACTTGGAGCATCAGAAATCCCAGGGGCAGTTAGAAATCTTAAAGAAGTCTTATAAATCAACAATATTCAGACAACTCCATTTAAAAACAGGCAGGATGAATATATGTTTCTCTAAGGAACATAGGCAAATGTCCTATAGGCTCATGAATCAGCGTTAACTTGATGGAAGTTGAGTTTGGATAATTGCCTGGTTTAACTTGAATCAGAGGTGTGTGTGTGTGTATAAATTATATATATATATATATAATTTAAATCTATATATATTATATAAGTATAATTTAAATATATATATAAATGATCTTTGCTGGACAGTCTCCTTCTT
>NW_022111312.1:6746143-6767933 GCF_000313985.2 Echinops telfairi
TTTTTTTTTTAATCAGCTGAGAAGTATACAATTCATTAAAAAAAGTATTTTGTCAAGTTAACCAAGCAATAACTTGAAAAACTTTAGGCAAGCTGACCAGATAACAGTCAGCCTTAGCAAGAATGAAACATGTCCTGGGACAAGGCAATTTTTAAAATAGGACTTATAATGTAAACCTTTCTGTTGCTTCACATTACCAAAAACAGTTGCAAAGATAACATAAGCGCATCAAGTCTACTTTGAGCACTGGTTGCTGTTGTTGCTTGGTGTCATTGCAACTCCTATCGACCCCACATACAAAGGAGCAAAATACTGCCCGTCTTGTGATGGCCTCATAGTCGTTGCAACACTTGAGCTCACTGTCACAGCCACCTGAGTCAGTTCACCTCACTGAGTGTCTTCCTCTTTTGAGAACCCTTGAATGGGTCAAGTATGCCGTCTTTCTTCAGGGACTGGACCTTCCTGAGGACAAGTCCAAAAGTACATGAGATGAAGTCTCACTATTTTCCCCTCTAACGATCATTCTGGCTGTACTTCTTCCAACAGATTTATTTGTTCTTCTGGAAGTCTGTGATACAGTCAACATTCTTCACCAACATGCTAATTCTTCTGTAGTCTTTCTGTTGGGTCAGGGGCAGCTTATACTTCAAAGTGACGTCTTACCTGTTTATCACTTTAAAGCGATCTTTTGTAGCACATTTGCCCAATGCAATCAGTCATCTGATCTGGCTTCCTCATTGCTGCTCTCATGGGCACTGATTATGGGCCCAAGTAAAATTAACCCTTGGCAATGTCTATCTTTTCTCCATTTATCATGATGTTGATTTTGGCCCAGTTATGGGATCCTTCTTTTCTTTATGTTGAGGTGTCCTCCATATTGAAGGCAGTAGTACTCTTTGCTCTTCATCAGTAAGCGTTAAGTCAGAACTGATTTACCTAATTGGTGGGTGTGGGTGGGTAGGAGGCAGCAGGATCTTTGTGTTTAGATAAACTTTCAATCAGAGCCTGCACACATGAGAACAAAAAAAAACAAAAACACTCATACAAAGACTTATACATGAATGTTATGAGCAACATTATTTATAATAGTCAATATGTGAAAGTATTTCATGACACAATGTAATATTATCCAGCCAGAAAGAGAAACAAAGTTCAGAGACATGTTGTGATATGGATGAGCCTTGATGTTGAAATAAGCCAGACACAAAAATGGACAAATACTATATGATCTTACTTATGTGAAAAATTTAGAGTGGGACACTGCATTAATGGGAGAAGGGAGGAAGAAGGATTTATTGCCTAGTGGATACTGAGCTTCAATTTAGGGATGATGAAAATGTTTAGGACATGCATAGTGGAGATGGTTGCACATGTACTGAATATAATGTAACTGAAATGTACAATTAAAAATGATAAAATGACAGTTTTGCTATATATCCTCTACCACAATTAAAAACAAAAACAGTGCTATGTCAGAAGAAGGTACAGTTGTAACATGCTGCTGCTTATGCAGAATGGTACACAGTAAGCAATCCAGAAATGTTGGTTGTCCTTATCTGGGAGAGAATGGTTGAGGCCCACCTTTTGTCTGCTGAATGGCAGAGAGGAACAAGGTGGCCCTGGGCTACAGGTTATTTATTTAAGCTCTGGGTCTTGAGTGGCACCAGCCATCACCTTGTGTCCTTTCTCAAGGGCTACTTTTCTGAGCCCCTGTCCTCAACAAAAGCAGGGCCCAGGGAGGAGTTCTGATTTGTCAGCACCACAGACGGGCCTCTGGTCAGAGAATTCATTGTTTTATAGAGAGGCGGGCTCCTTGCTCTTAAGGCGTGTACGGAAGGGAGAAAACCTATGGAACTGGTGCCACCAAGTGGTACAGAAGGCAACTGTCAGCATCCCTGCTCCTCCAGTTCCTTTCTCTCCGATACTTCATCCTCTCCTCACTGTCCCTTCCCTTGAAATAGCGCCCACAAGCGTCCTCTCACGCAGCTGCTGTCCTTCAAGGTCTGAAAAGGCAGCAGTGAAAAGAAAGGGTTTAAAGATCACATTAACTCCACTGCACAGTTCCTTCCAGGGCTAAATCAGGTCAATGAGCTTATTTGTGTCAAGTAAATTAACCCGGCCTACTGCTCAGCTGCCTGCAATACTGTTTATCTTTGGCTTCCAAGTCGGCAGAGTGGCTTGAAGGCAAAGGCCAAGAAGGGTTCCGATTCCAGGAGCCCCTGCCAAGATGGAAACCTCCCGGAAGAAACTAGTCCTGAGAGGGAAGATTATGTAGCAAAGCTTCAGAAAGAGTGGGACAGAGGATTCTAGCACTGCCTATTGCCCTCTGATGGGTCAACTGGATCACTTAGGATCACTTTCCTGTGTGTAATCTTAGGAGCTCTGGTGGCACAGTGGTGAAAGTGCTCGTCTTCAAATCAAAACGTCAGTGATCCAAACCCACCAGCCACCCCCTAGGAAACAAACATGGTACTCAGCTTCAGGAAAGATCACAGCCTTGGAAACCCAATGGGGCAATTCTACCTTTGAGTCAGAATCAACCCAAAGGTTTTGGACTGATGTGTTTTTGATGTACTCTTTTGGAAGCTGGGATGAAGGCTACAGGCCTTGGCAGAGCAGAGTTACGGACTCTGGGGACATGTGGGCTGCCCTGAGCTTGGATAAAAAGGTTGCCAGATGGTGTAATCAGGTTTTGATTGGCTGCTAACCTAAAGGTTGGCAGTTTGAAACCACTCAGTGAATGAAAGGCCTGGAGATTCGCTTCCACGAAGATTATAGCCTAGACAGCTCTAGAGGGGAGTGAGGCTGCCATGAGGGGATCAACTTGATGGTAGCAGGCGTGGTTCTTTGGGTTGGTCTCCTTGCACCAGACACACAGTAAAGCGATCCACATATCCCTACATGTAATGATTCTCTAAAATGAATGGCCTGCTTCAGTTTCCAATGGGATTTCTCCCTCTAGCTCTCCTAGCACCCTCAGGAATTTGGAGGTCAAACCCTCCAGATGCACTGGACTGCCTTGTCTTCTCTACCAATAATTGTTTTTTTAGTAACAATAAGGCTCCTCTCCCACTGTGTACAATCTTGAAAGGAGAAAGGCTGCTGACACCCACAGCTAAACTGGTATGCAACTATACAGGGGCTTTCCCCTCTCCCTTGGCTTCAAATTGAGATGCAAGAAGAATTGGGTCAATTGTGTACTTTCTGCTTGGCAAATGAATTCGTTATGATTGGATTAAAGCATTCCAGGAGGCACTGTTTCTTTTAACAGCTATATACAGCAAGAGCCTGCTTTTATTTACAATCAAATATAAAATACACATTTATGTACAAAACAGACAAAACTTTACATCAAAACTGTAATGGGTGGTTCTCTTTGGGGTGTAGGAATACAACTTAGTTGGAACAATTTATTTTGCAATTCATACCTTTTAAAGCGTCTGCTTTGTAATTCTAAAAGAAGTGAGGGGAACCATCCACTGACCGACTCCCTACAGCCTGACTAGAACTGTGGACATCTCAGACTAAGCTCACCTACACCCTTCAGCACTGGATGAAGGTCCAGCTCCATTAGCCAGCTCCAAGCTTCCCTGCCAAAAGACAGCTGTTTTTATGATGGAAAACACAGCAGCTGTTTTCACAGGTGCAGAGCAGCAGTAAGTGATAAGTAAGTCCCAACAGAGGAGAATATGGTGTCTATTTAAAATTTTAGGAGGAAGAGGCAGAAAGGGTTGTTAGGCACAGTGGGAATCTTCAGAGAGCAGAGTGAGAACCTTGGCTGGAGGAATACAGGCCCCAGGTAGCTCGTGCCTACTTGCTTGGGGAGAATCAGAACCTTGGACCAAGGCACCCAAAGGCTGGTCAAGCCATAGAGCCTTTGGTTAGTCACAATGGAGGAACATGGGAACAAAGCCAGAAGTGGTTCAGAAACTTACTCAAGGCCATTAATACCAATTTGGTTCTAGACAATAGAAAGAGGATGTTATCACATACTTCCCGTCAGCACTCTCTCTCTCTCTCACACACACACAACTGAAGGATGGGGATACTGTATGCTCAGAGAAACATAGAGAACAGTCGTTCTCAACTTTCCTAATGCCGCGACCCTTTAATACAGTTCCTCATGTTGTGGTGGCCCCCAAATCATAAAATTATTTTCGTTGCTACTTCATAACTGTAATTTTGCTACTTTTATGAATCGGGCGACCCCTGTGAAAGGGTCATTCGACCCCCAAGTTGAAAACTGCTGATATAGAATGTTATCACATTTACCATTCAAATTACCATCAGCTGACCTGATATTTACATAGGAACTAAGTATTTAACTTTACTATCTTGACATCCTCCAGTAAAGCCAGTAAACCTTACACCCATCTTCATAGAATAGAAAATACACACACACACACTTTCTTAGAAATAGTGAGGTGTGATCATCATACTCTGAAATTATGAATTTTGGTAGTAACATTGATGTATCTTTAAACAGTGAGGCTTTTGGTTTTGTGATCATGATTGCAAATTTACCAGGTAAAAATGTACCTATTAAAAATGGCAAAAATCTAAAAAACTATTTCCCTTACCAAAAACGTTGAAAAGTACTTACTTTTATAAAGTGTTTTGCTTTGCTTTTTATCACATTTTGGTCCCACTAATCCCATAGGAAGTGCTTTCCTAAGAAACTATAAAACAGAACTTCAGTTAAAGTATTTGAAAAATGGACTGCCTGGCCCCTTGGTTGTCATCAGAAAGTTGTTTCTGTTTCTTTTGCTACAAAACCAGACTTACATGTTATAGAAAACTCACCTGTGGCACTCTAAGAGTCCAAACAGTCATACAAACAGAGACCAGCTGAGGATGCAGACACTCAAACACCAAGGCCTCTGATGGGAACCAGCCAGGCGGCAGACCGCCGTGGGCCACTTTGCCTTCCTTTACAGGAAAGCAGATTGGACCAGGACTGTTTCAGTATAGTGACTGAATAAACACTGGGTCACTGCTACACCAAAATGCACTACCACCATCATGGTGCAGGAGGAAAAACCAATCACAGGAAGAGCCTGGCAGACAGGGTACCTCAAGACCCACAGCCAAACACCTGAGTTAGAAAAGAACCTGCCAATCACCCCATACTCTTCTCCTTAACTTCTTAATTATTACTACTTACTTATGTTTAAGTAGCCCTGGTGGTGCTGCCAGATAAGCTTTTAACTGCTAACTGCAAAGTCAGCAGTTCAAACCCATCAAACTCTCAGGAGAAAGTTGAGGTTATCTACTCTCGTAAAGATTTATAGCCTCAGAAACCCTATATAGGATTGATGAATTGGAATAGATTTGATAGGAGTGGAGTGTTTATTTACTTGTAAAAGGAGCCCTAGTGGCACAGAGGTTAAGAGCTCTGCTGCTGAGAGGTTGAAGGTTCAAACCCACCAGCTGCTCTGTAGACAATGAGGTAGTTTGCTTCTATAAAGATTACAGTCTTGGAAACTCTATGTAGTAGTTCTCCTCTGTCAGAATAAATCCAACAGCAATAGGCTCAAGAATAGTATGTATTTGCTTAGGTAAATAGGTTCCCTTATGTCACAGTTTGTGCTAGACCACCGACTGATTGGCAATTTGAACTTACCCAGAGGCACCTCAGAAGAAAGGTCTGGAGATATGCTTCTATGAAGATTAAAAACAAACAATCTGCTGCTGAGTGGATTCTACTAGCAGCAACCCTGTTAAGGACGCCAGTAGAACTGCCCTAATTTTAGTGGAAGAGGACTGCTATATCTTTCTCCCTCAGAGCAGCTGGTAGATGCAAACCTTTTGGCCAACAGCCAAATTCTTAACCACTGCCCCACTAGGACTCCTTCCATAAAGATAACAGCACCCTAAATCCCTGTGGGATAGAGTTCTCCTCTGCCATCCACGAGGTCACTGTGATTCAGCATCAACTTGACAGCAACCTGCTTGCTTTCTGTTTGTTTTTACTCATAAGCTACTTTTTCAGTAATTTCCACATCCAATTGGTAATGACCTGCCCACACCTCTTTCTCATCCCTATGCCCAAAGTGGCTGCACACCAGCAAGTGCGGTTGCAGAAGCAGTGGGGAGAACACACCTGGGATGCAGTGGTGGTGTGTATGTTGTGTGGGGGCTGTGAGGGGGTCACCCACGTCCAGCTTGCTCTGCAGACGGCCAGCTTTTGGCACTTGGAGGGTGATGTTATTGCAGTTGGAACACCAGTGCAGAGTAATCATGCTACACCTGAAAGCAGCACGAGGCTGGTAGAGACCTGCAAGGAAGTACATGTGTCCTGTGGGAATTTCAGGGTAATTTAATCATCAGCTCTTCAGCACAGCAGAAAGCAAGGGCAGGGAAATAATGAAGTCAGCACTCAGCCCCTGATAGCTCCTCTGTTCAACTGACGGGAGGAACATGCTCCTGGAGTAGGGCTTCTGCTCTGTGGCATTGTTGACATTCCAAGTCAACTGACTCTGTGGTGTGAGGGTCACCCTACACCTTGCAGGATGTTGAGCAGCATCCCTGGCCTCTTTCAATAGATGCCAGTAGCACCCCTTCCCTTCAAGGTTGTGACAAAAAATGTCTCTAGGCATTGCCAAATGTCCCCTGGGGGACAAAATCACCCGACCCACCACAACTACTGCCCTAGAATAACTGGAAAAGATGAATTGTGATAGACAAGCTACTTGCATCTAAGTAATTCAGGACCTGAAAAGAAAGCAGAAGGCACTTGAGACCTCTGCAACAATCAGTTTAAAAAAAAAAAAAAAAAAGGAGAGGAAAATTGGCCAAGGTCACAAAGAGACTATTCACCAAATAGGAAAGGCAAATGGCCAGTCAAAACACAGATCGGTGTAAACAGAAATCAGAACCCTGAGGCCCATTAGCCAAGAGTTAGAACAGTCACTCACTGGGGCTCTCCAGGGTAAGGCAGAGTAGATACTCTCACACTTTCAGGGGAGAGGAGAGATATACAAAAGGAAATATGCGAAGATGTGTGCAAAATGACACCACCGCATTCTTTGTAGTACAAGCAAAACGAAACGAAACCCAACTAGGCAGCAGCACGAACATCTTCAGTAGAGGACTAACTCCAGGAAACCGAAGTCCACGTGGCCATTACAAATGATGATATACTCAACAACAACACAATAAATACCATCAAGAAACGATGAGCATAAAAGCCCTTGTGTCTCATAGAAGGATGCCCACGCTAGGACTGTCGCCAAGAGCAGTGCCTACAAACAGTCACGCAGGCAGAGGAAGCATGTCTGGGGCATCTCTGTAGGTTGTATGATTTTAAGTTACCCATAACTTTCTCTACGCATTTTTGAAAAATCTGAAATTGTTCATTTTAGTGTAAGTTGCTCTTAGAGTGGAAATAATCAAAGGAAAAGGGCTGTGATGACTGCCCTTTCGACACCAGGGCCCTTGCCTATGATGTCACACTGTCCCCAACGGGCCCTCTCACAAGGATCAGGAGAGGCAGCTGCCATTAGCTGCATTTCACAGCAGAAGGGCATGAGACTCGGTTAAGAGGCCACACCAATAATAAGTACTAGTTACTTATTGTGGTTGTTAGTTGCCGAGTTGATTCTGATTCATGATGACCATATATACCCAGTGTCTTCATTGCCAGACCTGTCTTCCAAGGTGTATCTGTGGGTTGGTGGGCATGGTGTGTTGAACCGCTCACCCTTTAGCTAGTAGTCAAGGCCTTAACCGTTTGCCCCACACAGCAACCCCTAGTTACTAAGAATAAGGTAGAATTCTACCCTGCCTGTGGACAGTACCTCAAGTAACCAACATCTCCATGCATTTCCAAGTGATCTACAATGGTTAAGAGCTTTGCTGGAAATCTTTCCCCAGAGTTCCCAGGACTCAACAATCACGGAGGCCTTCTTTTGAGGCCTCGAGTCAACTTTGGGAAACATGCTAGAAACCCTAGTAGCTGCTCTTAAAAACTCCTGTTCCTGCTTTTCAAGAGCTGCAATGCCAGCCCCCAAGTTCCAGGACAGGGAGGTGATCACACCCTCCTTCGCACATTCCTGTATCAGAGCCCACAGAGCTTTTTGGGACAGTGGTTAAATGCTCAACTGCTAGCCAAAAGTCAGGGCTTCAAACCCACCAGCCACTCCTCAGGATGTGACAGTATACTTCCATAAAAATTACAGTCTTGGAAAATCTATGGGTCAGTTTCCTCTGTCCTATAAGGTCACTAGGAGTTTAAGTAGTCTTGAGTTAGAGTGAGTTACTATCAGTTGAAACTGACAGAGTAGGTCTATGGCTTGGGGGACTAACAGAGCCTTTTTCATACTTTATTTTTCTTTCCTTGTTTGGCCCATATCTCATCTTTACAGCTCCATCAAGGAAAAAATTCAGAATGAGGGGCAAGCAAAGCCTTTGGATTATCAAATTACCTTTAGCCCAAATTATTCCACAGCTAGTACATTTTCTCCATGCTGAAGATGCTTTCTCCCTTTCTTTGACTTTTCCCTCTGACTACCAAGGACGTACAGGAGGGTTTGGGTTTCAAGAGGTTCATAGAAAATTGAATGAAAAGACTGGACTTTTCCCACAAACTTTTTGAAGTCTCCCTCATATCACACACTTTGCTAGAATTGGACATCGAAAAAAATGACAAGGTTCCCATTTCTAGAAACCAGCCAAGGAGTGGAGAGCAGAGCGCATGGTGGGAAGACAGACACATTCTAGACCCGTCAGTGTTCTAGCTTCATTATGCAATTAGAAGTGTTGCGAATTTCCCAGTGAACATACCCCTAAGTACAAAAAACATAATCCATGGCCAAATGAAAATGACCTTTGGATTTATCGACCTAATTTGGATATTTATGTCACTTCTCTCCTTTTTTGGCCTGGACAACTGAAATATATACGCTCTCAGGGGAGCTGCTTACAGATGAGTCAGCCTTGGAACAGGCAAGATGCGATAGACCAGGAGTCGAAGAAGAAGTTCTTGTTTTGTTAAGTCTCAGTAGGGACTCTGGAAGTCACTTCACCCCCCTCTATTCTCTCATCGGTGGGGTGGGAAGACAAGCAGGCTTAATTCTTTGACAAGGTAAAAGTATGATTTATAAGAGCACTAACTATGCACAACCTGTTATTCAAATGCAAAGCTGGAGGGACTCAATCGATAGACCCACACGTCATCTGGTCACATTAAACATGTGTTATGTTGTTTAAGAGTTCAAATAAGCTCAAATTCCAATACGACCAAGAGAAGAAAGACTAAAATTGAGTTACCAAAACATCCAGATGTGCCACAATTCTTTCACAGGCAAAGATTTAGCACCATTTAATATGCATAGAATCCAAAAAATACATCGCAAACAGAGTAAGTTTCTTGGGATCTAGCATTGAAAAGCAAATGCCTGATAACTTACCCTTAAAGAAGGCTTACTTAAGAGGAGTAAAGTACTGTGGAAAGGTTAAGTGTGAAAGGTAAGAGGAGGAGGTTAAGGTAAGGTGACTAGATTTTAACATTGGTAAAGCGGGACACCATTGATAAAACTCATATCCTGGCGAAATAGCCACATGGCAGCCGAAATCCGAATACCCTAACTTGTCGTGCATTCTTTCCAAAAATCGGGGCTTTTTAAAAATGCCACGGGACACGGGAAAAATTGTTAAAAAGCGGGACGTCTGGTCACCTTAGATTAAGGGTCACCACTGTATACACTGTGAAAACATAATGGAAGGCCAAAGGAGAAAGCGCCACTGGGGGGCTGGGGAAAGCATTAAAAATTCATTGTGAAACTAGATGCAACTCCTGCTCCCAACACAATAGACAAGCCCCAAAGGGGTAAGAAGTCAGTCCTATCCCCAGATCCACCAAGTGAACAATCAGAAATATGAAAGAGGCCTTGTCCAATCCCAGGGTGAGTGAATGGCTTTCAGAAAGAAGTATAAGTTAATGTGGCTCCTAAAACCAAACAGCCGTGTGAGGGGACTTCAAAAAGTTTATGAAAATATGGAACTGAAAGATAATAGAAATTTCCCACAAACTTCTTGAAGCGTCTGCATTCTATTGAAGGGGCACCATCGTGACCTTAGGACCAGCGAGATTCAGTGTTACAATACAGAAGGGGGAAATGCCTCAAGTGTGTGGATCCAGGGCACCCAACAACCCCCAAGTCTGCTATCCCCTAAGCTGTTTTAATCACACATAGCTCCCACTGAGGCACTGTGCTAGGCAGTGAGTTTTCAGAGGGACAAAGGAAACGAGAACCAAATCCTCCAGGGCAGTGAGTCAGGACTGGTGCTTCTAAAAGGTCTACAGTATGTTTAAACACCACTGGGAAAGAACCTGTGCGCAGAGGGTGCCAATAATGGAGATTTTGCACGTGATGAGACTGAAACAGTATCTAACTTTTCAGGTAATTTTTTATGTCACAAAGTGTTGGTGCTCAGGGACCCACTCTGACAGATGCTGTTAAAGTAAAAAAATCACCTCCTGGAGAGAAAATCCATGTTCTAAGAAATGAGACATTTTATCTGGGCAAAAAGGAGAATAACTTAGCTCAAGAAATACAAGAACAACAAAATCCCCCACAAATTTCCCTTGAACATATTCAACTACAAAGTCAAGGCATTTTCCTCCACCAAACATTTTAACTGTCCTACAACGCCACAGAAAATCCAATAAATAATTTTACAGTGGGAGGGCCTCAGTCCAAAGTGTCAGAGAAAACTTGAGTTCCAACATGGAGGTAACACGATTCCCCTTTCCCTTTGCAGGTACACCGTAGAGTCATCCACAGATGTCCGCGGCACCGAGAGCTCGGCCTGCAGTTGGGTCTTGTCCGGGAAGCAAAGCTGGAGCTGGCCAGGTGGCTTTTACGATGCCGTTCTGTAGGTAAAGCCCAGGGCCCAGTGAAGCCAGAGAGAACACCAGGGGAAGTGTTGGAACCAAGGTTTCCTCCTGCCGCCTCGGTCCTCGTCCAGCTCGAGAGTGTGCAGTGTGCACACTGAAGTCTGGCTTCGGCCAAGCCCTCCTCACCCGCTTTCCGTCCCTGTGCCCGTCACGCAGGGAAGAGCTCGGGAGGGCTCTCTCCATAGCAGTATTTTGCTATGGGATCCCTATAGGTGTTCTCGTGCTGTACACTCTGTTGGCAAAAGGGAAGACAAGACCGCCGTGAGAGAGAGTAGAATTTCACACCACCTTCATTTCAGAATAGTAGAAATCGAAAGAGGACTGCTGTCAGATTCACTCTGTAGGAGTCTGGCTGGGTCCATCTCCAAAGGGCACTTTCTAGAACAAAGAGGAATGCCTAACAGAGACTGCTGCCAAAGAAGAACATTAAAATGGAAATAACATCCCAGCATGCACATTTCTTTTTATGTTCACGAGTGAGATTTTATAACAGCCTGGCTGTGACCTCGGCGGCTCTAGACAACTCATTTTTCTCCCATTATTTTAAGCTAGATTAAGAGTCAATGGGTATTTTGTGGCTAATCCCTCCCTGTGCGTCAAAGAAATTCAGTATTAGACCCCAGAGAGAGACTGACAAGATGCACTTGCAGCTGCTTTCATGAAGTTTATGTACCTAAAAGTTTGGCGCATGAATCATACACCCCACACTGCCACTCACGCTTAGTTTGGCTCAGCGAAGTGCACGAGTGTTTAATGCAGACAAGCAACCCTGATGGCTACTTTTTGAGTAATTTTTTTTTTCATACAAGCAAGTTGAGTTTTTGACTAGTTTAGAGTTCATTAATTAGGTTAAATAAATAAATTGTAAATATTAATCCAATTTAGGAGATGCACAGCCAACTCTTCTTTTTGGGAAGACATAGCCCTCATGGTGGTGGTGGTGGTGGTGGGTAACACTGGACTGCTAATTGCAAGGTTGGCAGTTCAAATCTATTAGCGGATCTGCAGGAGAAAGATGAGGCTATTTGCTCCTGTATGGAATTACAAAGCCTTGGGAACCCTATTTAGGGTCACTATAATTCGGAATATACTGGACGGTAGTGGGTCTGGTTTTAGTTATCAATAAAAATTGAATGGTAATTGGGAAATCACTCTTTACAATAAAGATAAAGTCAAAAAGCTTAGTTCACTACAGACTAGAACTCCTGGGTTTTATCAGTTAAGGACAACAAAAGAAAAACCTTCACCTTTTCTAACATTTCACAGATTTAAGACTGAACCAAAATGAGTCGTGTGTTCAGCCTTCTTGACCATTTCCTTTAGAGCCCATTCAAGTGCAAAGCTCTTCAAGCAAAACAAGACAATCAGGAATTTCTTAATGTTCTCACATGCTCATTATAATCCCAGAAACATTTACCCAGTGATGCTGAATGTACTCAGAGCAAGGCAGACATAAAAGAGAACTAAAATCAAAAGGTGGAATATAGAAATCTGACCAAATGTACAAGAGTTCTGGAGAATGACTGCTTATCACAGATGAAGGCAGAACAATTTGGGTGCACCATGAAGAGAAGCCGGGAGACGCGTGCAGGTGCAATAAACATGTATGAGACTACACAAAGAAGAACTAAGACAAGCGCCCAACCACAAAAGCGGGGAGAGGAGAATGCAGAGAGGGAGCGATGGAAAGGCAAGAGACTTTCAGACGATGGCAGCAGCAGGTGCAATATGTGATGCCCAAGCAGTTAATGACAGCATGCAAATAAGTATTGAGAGCTTGACAACCTACAGATTTATTCATGTATTTTTAAACACCCACCCTTTAGATCTGAAATAAATCACAACTCTGCCCTAGAACAAATTACTACTTACTCTAAGCAAGTGGTTGCTGCAAAGCCTTAGTCAAATTTCAGACAGGGAGGAGAGACCTTCTCTCAAGAGTTGGACTATTAGTACATCACTCATTCAAAAATCATTTTAAGCTCCCACTTAAAGCGTAGACATGCAATTCAGATAGGAAAGATACAAGTTGATTAGACTTTGATTAACTATACGCTTTACTTCCCTTGTATAAATGTCACTTTGTCATTCTAAATCCTATCATTACACCAAGCAAAACCAAACAATGCTTGACATGGCTCCATTTGAAGCATTTCTCCTTCAGCATATAACACCAAATGCTCCTTTTCTCACCCCTGACTCTCACCTGCCCACCCCCAAGTGAGAGAAATCGCAGCTTCTGACCTGAGATGAGGTTCTGCATTTAGCCAAGCACAATTCAAAGTGATCTTCAACTGCCAAGAAGAGGTTCTGGAATGCCACGGCTGCCCGGTTAAGGAAGCGCTCCAGGAGAAGTTGCTATGGAAATAAAAGTTTGTACCAGTAATAAATTCCAGACAAAGCCAGCACAAGGTAACCTTGGATACCTCTTCCTTGCTAAGAGAATGTTGATTGGGGAGAGTGTCTTATTCATCAGATATCCAAATAGCAATACAATGGTACACTCTGCAAAAGAGCCACTAAAGACACTGGGCATGGTACCACCTCTTATACTTGTAGGCAAAGGTAGTCCACGCTAGCAATTTCTGATACCTACAATGCTCCATTCCTGGTTCTATTTTCCAAAGATTCTCACAAGAGACCAATGCTTACCATAAAGTAAAGGCAGATGGGAAAGGGGGATGCTCCATGAGGACAATTCAACATACCTTGTTGGGCTGCAGGCAGCAGGAGACACAGTACTCATAGGCGCTGCAGCAGCCATTAGACAAGCAGCCATTGCAGCAATATTGCTTTGTGCTAGGGACGTTGATGTTACAGCAGCCATTCACCAGCAAATCCTTCCTTTCACATACATATCCTGAAACTCAGAGACCAACTTTAGCATACAACCAGCAGTCCCACCTTGATCAGGAAGCAATGAAAATACTACACTAAAAGAACAAAGAGCGAGAGAATCTGCAGTCTGGGCATCCCAAACACCAAAGAGGCCAAAGTTAGACATAATGTGAATAGAGCTGGCTTCCTACATGGGGTAGTTCATAGGAAACAGGGACTCCCATGTTCTAACCAGGTTACACACCATAACCCTACGTGTTATGGAGTGAATTTTGTTCCCTCCAAATATATGGCAACACGGCTAGACCATGAACCTCAGTATTAGGTAATAATTCTCCATTTTGAGATCTACTGAAATTATCCTGTGTTGTAAATCCTAACCTCTATGATGTTAACAAGGCAAGATTAGGGGAAATTATGTTAAAGAAGCATGGCATATCTACAGGATTAGATTATCCCTTGAGTCCATACCTTTTGAAACACAGAAAAGATTAGACAAGCAAGCAGAGATTAGAGGGACCTGACTACCACCAATACATAAGAGCCAGATGCAGAGCGCATTCCATGGACCCAGGGTCCCTGTGCTGAGTAGCTGCTAGACCCATGGGAAGACTGTTGCAAAGGTACATAAATGTCCAAGGAACACGGGGTCCCAAGGAAGCAAGGATCTTCTTTCAGAGTTGACAGAAAATGACTTCCCCTAGAGCTGGCACCTTGAATGTGACTTCTGGTGGCACTGCGGACCATGTGTTAGTTAGGTTGCTAACTACAAGGCCCGCAGTTCAAAACCACCAGCCAGTCTTTAGGAGAAAAATGAGGCTGTCTGCTCCTGTGAAGATTTATAATCTTGGAAGCCAAACCTAGGGTCATTATTAGTAGAAATCAACTGGATGGCAGTGGGGTTTTGGCTTAGCCTCCTAAATTGTGAGAGAATAAATTTGTTTTTTAAAGCTGTCTAGTTGTAGTATTTGTTATAGTCGCACTAGAGAATTAAGACACCATTATATTTCAGTCTGCTGTCACACATTTAACTGCATCTATGTTTTTCTATTCTAACTTACACACAGTCTTTCATCTAACCTGAAGAAATATCAGTCTTCTTCAAACAAAACTTTGAAAATAAGAAAAACCAAGATGAGTCTTCTAGATTAAAAACAAATAACAATTCTTCAGAATTATCTTTTGAATTCTTGACATTTATTCAGTAGTTTAAAGTTTTAAAAATACTTTTAAAAGAGTAGTCATTTCCTGACCTTTATAAATCAATTTAGGTTGTTTGTAAATAGAAATACTGAGTTCAATGACCCCTGGACATTAGGGAATGCAGCATTTTGCAGTGTCCAAGCAAAGAAATCTTTTAACTTCCTCTACATCTCTTAAATTCCATTATCTATATACACGTACACCTTCTGATTCGGTTAATTCATGCTCGTTTGGGGAAAGAATCTCTTACCAAGAGCTAACTTATTGTTCTGAGCTCCTAACTAGACATTTCTCTATATCCTTCTGGGAGTGGGATAGAAAAATGTATGAATAAGTCCATGTGGGATACCACTTGGCCCTTGGGAAACTTCCAGGTGCACGCATGGGCCCACAAGTACACGCACCGGTTCTCAGGTGTAGAGCAGCTGTTCCCAGTATCACTCCATTCCAAATGCCCCAGTTTCCCAGTCCTCAGAGAATGAGCCTGGGTGATGTGTATGATTGTCTTCAGCAACTACTCTGGAAAACAAAGTGTGTGCAAAACGAAGAAGCACCAGCAGAATCACGACTAAAAGAGCCCTCACTTAACAGAACCAGGTCAGTTACCTGGGAGGAGGCGCTTTAAAAAAACAAACACACACGTGCAATTCTGTCTTCTAGAGTAAGAAAGTTGGATTTTAATGCCATAGTAAATTTCTAGGAGTCTTTCTAACTCTGTTCATTTTTGTCCCAAGGATGATAGCTAAAAATAATGTAAATAAGTCAGCATTTTTCCCAAAATTCTGCCACCAATGATAAATGCATGGCAATCCTATGACTTCTGTATCAGGAAGATGTAAAATAACGTGTGGCTTAAACTCCACTGGTTGGAATTCTCTCCTTTCCCTTCCTTTTCTGTATCACATCATCAATGGAGGCTTCTCAAGCCATCTCTTCCCTCCCGGTGCTGACCTCTAGTACTCAGCCTCGAAACCAAGAGGTCTTTCGAGCTTTGGGTGAAACAGAATTCACTCAAGAGAGAGTTCTTATTTTGCATTATAAATCTACTCAGGCAAACATTATTTTCAGTGAGTCCTGTAAAATCACCACTTCAAAGTGTGTTGCTACAGCCTGGGAGATTAGCTCCCAATCTCTGAAAAGTGTGTAATTCTAATTGATTGCCTTGTTTAATAATGTGTTGTTCTGGCAATATTTATGGTGAAGTGTTTTCTAAAACGCATACATTCTTGCACATTTTCTATATTAAGCTGTTTACCTTTATCATTACTTTCACAAAGGTAAAAATAAGAGCCTCAGGTTTTATGGAAATAAAGAATTAAACTACGAAGTTTTGTATTTCCTCCATGAATGTCCTACAGTCTAAATCAAAACTCAAACACTTGGTCCTCATCCTAAGTCTGTCCTTTGTCTAATTGTGTCATCTTGCATGAATAATCTCCCTTTGCTAACATTTACTGCTTAAAAATAAACAAACAACAAAAGGTTGACAACATTGTTTTTAAAATGGGATGGTAAAACAGAAATTTTAGGTGGCATCGTTGCCAAGTTGGGAGTGTATTTTTGAACAAAACTTTCTGGCTCTTCTATGCTATTTGGGGAGTTTTCCTGACTCCTCTCTTCAACTTCCAATAACCCTCTCATTTGTTTGATAAATTTAAAATCTTTTTGAGAAGGATTTTTTGTTTTGTTTTCTTGGGAATGCAAACTTAAGAAAAACCAAAACCCAAAACTCAGTAACACATTGGGGTTTTCATTTTAAGAATGTATCTTTAGAGACCGGAAGTGCTATGCTCTCATTGATTTTACTCAGTTAAGTCTCAGCCTCGGTGCCTTCAAGATGTCAGCCTACCACCCCTCTGTCCTGGACCCAGAGACCAAACTCATTGGAAACATGGCCCTGCTACCTATCATAAGTCAGTTCAAAGGACCTGCTCCTTGAGAGACAAAAGATATAAATATTGTGGATGAGTCCATCTATTACTTCAAGGCCAATGTCTCCTTCCAAAACTATGAAATTAAGAATGAAGCAGACAGGCCCTTAATATACATCACTCTCTGCATATCCGAATGCTTATAGAAACTCTAGAAGTACAATTCCAGAAGCCAAGGGGAGACAGAAATGTACACGCTGGGCATCACTAACTTCCCCATACCTGGAGAGCCCGGGTTTCCACTGAACACCATTTATGCCAAACCTGCAAACGAGCAGGAAGATGAAGTGATGAGAGCCTACTTGCAGCAGCTAAGGCAAGAGACGGGACTTAGGCTTGTAAGAAAGTTTTTGACCCTCAGAATGACAAGCCTAGCAAGTGGTAGACATGCTTTGTGCAGAGGCAGTTCATGAACAAGAGTCTTTCGGGACCCGGACAGTAGAGGGAGCATGGGCAGACGCTGCCTCCACGGCCACGGGCAGCATTTGACAGCAAGATGTACACAGTTCTTTGCCTTCGTTTCATAAAGTTTTATATGGAAGAGAGAAGAGAGCATGTCTTTACTCGAAACGTGCTTTATTGAGAATTGGGGGACATTATGGAAGAGTGACTTGAATTTTTTTTTTTTTTTGCATTATTAAGCTGGTGCTTAATAATAAGAGATAATAAAGACATTTCTAACAACAAGCAAAAAAAAGAATTTATCTTCACTGTGATTACTTCCATCAAGTACAGATGAAGATTCTAGTACCTATATCAAGTACTATATCTAGTACCTCACAGACCACAAAAGGTTAATACACCCAACCAGCTCTAGGACTCTTTGAAGTAGAGTAAGATTTATTTTTGCAAACAAACAGAAAAATATTTGTAAGCCAACAGAAATACAACTACCTGTTGAAAAGAACCAATTTACAAAGACACGGGGAATTCTGGACAATGGTTAGATATTTAATATTAAGGAATAAATGGAATTGTTGATATAATAGCATTGTTGTTATCATCTGCAAAAATCAAACATGATATTTAAGGAAGGCTATCAGAGCAGCATAATGCCTAGCAAGAAGTCAGAGCTCTTTCTAGCAATTGTCTAGTCTAGCCATCAAACCAATGGAGGAATCTCCTTTTGTAAAACTTAAAAGCAAGCAAGCACATGGGACAAAGTACCAAAATTAACTTTTGTTTTAACTGTAAGAATAACGTATTCTAAATGTACTTACAATTCATTTGAAATTTTTGCTCAGTAAGTTTAAGAGAAGATTTCTCTTTAACAACAATTACATTTCCTAAATATTTCCAATACTGTAAAGGATATTAGTGAGGGTACCAAGGAGGTGAACTGAGTTTTTATTCTATAGAGTTCACCAACAAAATGGGAAGTAAAGGATACAACCTTAGAAAATACTAAGGGTGGGGGAGATTGGCAGGTAGTCATTTAGGAACTTAGACATGATAAAATACTAGAATTGTTAAGTTTCTGGCACAAAGAACATTTAGGATTATCAAACCACACTTTGTTGACATTAAAGGTATCCCCAAACAATTAGTGGGTATGAAACATATTGAGAAATGTCAGAAATGAAAGGGAAAGTGTATTGTAGAAGAGTCCCTAAAAAATGCCCTACAAAGGGCCCTCAGTGTACCTCACAGACCACAAAAGCGACTCAGCCTTACCAAGTTCATCCGTGATGAGGTGCTTCCCTTGAATGGAATTCCGACACTGATTGCTGGGCCGACTGCTGTTGCCCAAGTTAAACTGCACTTTCCAAGGAATGGGCTGGTCACGGTCTTGAACCTGAAGGAGGTTCCGGTCTCTGACTGCTCTCTCCTCCTACAGTGAGAGGGCAGAAAATGTAAAAAGCTTGAACAACAGGCATTTGCCCTCCTTCTATGTAGGCAAAGTCTGAGTCACAGTCATAAGACAAAATGTAAAGTCAACCTGAAAGAAAAAGTAAGAAATTAAGGGTAGTCAAAATGGTCATACTCATATGCATGGCCGCTGGTGATGTGTACTTTACAAAAATAGTTCATTTTATTAAAAACTATGATGGGGAAAAGTTTTGAATTTTTTCAACCTTCAGTAGATCATTTAAAACACTTTTTGACAATAAAACCGGTTAGGAGAAACCTGGTACACACACGAGAGCAAAGGCTCTGGAAGCTGATCTTATGCAACCCTACAGAATACTTTTTTTTTTTTTAAACACATCTTCAGCCCTCCCTTTACCCAGATACCAAAGGGAAGACTTGCCCTGGAGAAGAGTTTAAATCCCCCTTTTGAGCCTCGAAGGAGCCCCAGTACTATAGCGGTTACTCTTTGAGCTACTGAGATTAAGGTCAGCAGTTAAAAATCACCAGGTGCTCTACAGGAGAAAGACAAGGCTTTCTACTCCCATAGAGTTACAGTCAGAACAACAAGTGATCGAAAATCCATGGCGAGGAGGATGTCGGAGGTATGGTAGGGCTTGATCAACTGAGAGGAATTACTGAAACCCAAATGAAGGCTGAACATGATAGTGGGACAAGAGGAGAGTTAAAGGAAATAGAGAAGAGAACTAGGAGGGAAAGGGCATTTATAAAGATTTAAATACAGGCACGTACATATGTAAATATATTTATATATGACGAAAGGGAAATAGATCTAAGTGCTTATATTTATAGGTTTAGTATTAAGGAAGCAGATGGACATTGGGCCTCCACTCAAGTACTCCCTCAACACAAGAACACTTTGTTCTAATAATCCGGCATTCTGAGACGCTCACCTTCCCGACAGGATCACTGAAGACAAAGTGGGTGCATAAGCAAATATGGTGAAGAAAGCTGATGGTGCCCGGCTATCAAAAGATATAGCATCTGGAGTCTTAAAAGCTTGAAGACAAACAAGCGGTCATCTAGCTGATAAGCAACAAAGCCCACATGGAAGAAGCACACCAGCCTGTGTGATCAGGAGATGTCAACAGATCAGGTATCAGGCATCAAAGACCCATAACAAAAAATCATGTCAATGTGAATGGGGGGTGGGGGGTGGAGGGTGGGGGGAGGTAGTGCGGAGTGGAGGCCCAAAGCCAATCTGTAGGCATTTAGACATCTCCTTACAGAAGGGTCACTGGGATAGGCCAGTCAGGGTGCAGTATAGCACTGATGAAACATACAGCTTTCCTCTGGTTCTTTAATGCTTCCTCCCTCCCACTAGCATGACCCTAATTCTACCTTACATATCTGGCTAGACCAGAGCATGTACATGGGTACAGATAATAGCTGGAAACACAGGGACTCCAGGACAGATACACTCCTCAGGACCAATACCAGAAGGGGAAGGGGAAGGTGGGGGAGAAAGGGGGAACCAATCACAATGACCTATCTATAACCCCCTCCCAGGGGTATGGACTACTGATAAGGGGGTAAAGGGAAACATCGGACAGTGCAAGGCATGGAAAAATAATAATAATTTATAAATTATCAAGGGTTCATGAGGGAGGGAGGGGAAGGGAGGAGAAAAAAATGAGGAGCTGAAACCAAGGGCTCAAGTTGTAAGAAAATGTTTGAAAATGATGATGGCTGGAGAGGGAGGGGGAAAAATGAGCAGCCGATATTAAGGGCTCAGGGTGGAGGGCGGGTGTTTTGGGAATATGATGGCAGCGGTATGTGCATATGTGCTTGACACAGTGGATGTATCTGTGGATTGTGGTGAGAATTGTATGAGCCCCAATAAAATTATTAAAAAAAGAAAATGATGGCAACAAATGTACAGATGTGCTTGACACAATGGATGTGCGTATGGCTTGTGATAAGAGTTGTATGAGGCCCCAATAAAATGATTTAAAAAAATATTAAGAGTTACAGTCAGAAACCCACAGGGGCAGTTTTAACCTGCCCTAATGGGTTGCTAGGAGTCAAAATCTACTGAGTGGCATTGAGTTTGGTTTGTTTGTTTCTAGCTTTGAAGCTATGAGGGAAGGCTGAGCTTTTAAAACTCTCTGTTTAAGGAAGCAAAGAGGAAGGTGCCTAAATGCCAGAACACAAGCTAAGCTTGAGATAGTCATCATCTGAATGTGTAAGCCAATTGTTAGAAAACAAAACAATCATGAAAGACTCCTTCCTAACGGCTTTTGTCCACATGAAACATCCTGCCATTATGCTGAGAGAGTGCCAGTGTTCTGTGGCTTCTGCTATTAAGACTAATCTGTCATGGGTCACTGTTTGAGCAAAAGTATGATAGTACAACTTACACACACACACACACACACAAAATGAGAGTGGGAGAAGCTTTACAGTTACTACAATTTCTTTATGAAAAGTAAACTGGGAAGAAAAAAAAGAAAACCAGGAAGAGCTATTAATACTTAATGTGTACAAACCCACATATAATTTGGCACAGTAAATGCATTTTTTCAGCCCTGGGCAGTGTTTCATTCTGTTGTATAGGCCGCTAGGATTCAAAAACAGAGGGAAGACATCTAACAATGTTCTATAGAAAGCACCAACATATAAGGATGCACACCAAAGCCAGCAAGCTTATTCCAACTCACAGCAACCCAGAGTGGAACTGCTCATGTGGCTTACAAGACTGCAAATCTGTGCAGGAGTAGAAAGCGTCATCTTTCTCCCTTGGAGCAGCTGCTGAGTTTGAACAGCCAAACTTGTGGTTAGCAAGCAGTGAATACAAGAAAGATGTTTGCCTACATTAACTATGCATTCAATTACGCGGACCATAAACAATTATAAATATTGAGAAGAATTGGAGTTTGAGACAATTTCACTGTGCACATGTAGAGCTTGCATACAGAGCAAGAAACAAGTCATTCTAACAGAGGAAGGGAATGCTGCATGTTATTCTAACAGAGGAAGGGAATGCTGCATGTTATTCTAACAGAGGAAGGGAATGCTGCATGTCATTCTAACAGAGGAAGGGAATGCT
>NW_022111312.1:6768033-6780921 GCF_000313985.2 Echinops telfairi
TGTCATTCTAACAGAGGAAGGGAATGCTACATGTTATTCTAACAGAGGAAGGGAATGCTGCATGTTATTCTAACAGAGGAAGGGAATGCTGCATGATTAAAGTCAAGCGATATGCGTGTGTCAGGGTTGTATCCTTTCACCATTTCATTTAATCTCTATGGTGAGCAAATAATAGGGAAAAACTGAACCATGTAAACAAGAACTTGGCATCAGGATTGAGGAAAGGCGCCTTAATTGCTGAAACATGCTGCTGACACAATCTTGCTTACTGAACTCGAAGATGACTTGAAATACTTTCTGATGAAGATCTACAGCCTTTAGCATGGATTATGTCTCAACATAAAGAAAACAAAAATCTTCACAGCTACTAGGCCATCAAGCAACATCATGATAAAAGAAAAAAGATGACATATGTCAAGAATTTCATTTTAGTTGAATATACCATGGAGAATGAAAAAAAATCTGTGATGGGAGAAATAGCCAGAACATCCCTTAGAAGTGAGAGTGTTAAGACTTTGTCTCATGCTTTGAACATATATCAGGAGGAACCAGCCCCTGGAAAAGGACATCAGGCTTGGTAAAGCAGAGGGTCTGAAAAAAAGTCAAGCCCCTCAACAAGATGGATTAACTCACTGGCCACAACAATGGGCTCAAATATCAACAATGATTGTAAGGATGGTACAAAACCAGGAAGTGTATCATCATGCCATACACAAGGTCACTATGAATGGAAATAGACTCAATGGCATCTAATAAAAACTGCTTCTTAGGCCTGACTACATGTTATATTACGTAGAGAGCTTTAAAAAATGCTGTTTCTTGAGCTCAGCTGCAAACTGAGAAGCCAGTTAAAACTAATGGGAACCAGTACTTTTTACAACACCCGGATGTTAATGCAGAGTTGGTTCCAGAGCCCTGGATGTTCATTGTCCGTTGTTGTTGTGATGTGCTGTCGAGTTGATTCTAATGCAGACACCATATGAGATAGAGTAGAAGTGCTCTTTAGGGTTTCTAAGACTGTAAATCTTTATAGAACCTTATCTCCAGATCTTCCCTTCCATAGAGTCACTGGTGAACCACTCTCTATTATAGTCAAGAGCTTTAGCTATTTCCTCACTAGGGCTCTTTTTGTCTTTTGTACAGTAAGTAAAATAATAATAATTGCACAAAATATTAGACATTACATTAGCTTAATGTGGTAAATTATTTGCTATAGCTCTTCTAACAATAGCCCTTGTTACACCCGTCAAATGATTGGGTAGGATCAGGCAACTAGGGTGTATAGCAATCTGATGTGGGAATTTGTCCATTTTTGCCATCCTGCAGAGCAGTGGTTCTCAACCTTCCTAAGGCCGCAAGCCATTAATACAGTTCCCATGTTTTGGTGACCCCTCAACCATAAAATTATTTTTGTTGCTACTTCATAACTGTAATTTTGCTACTGTTATAAATCAAGTGACCCCTGTGAAAGGGTTGTTTGACAACCCCCCAAAGGGGTCGTGACCCACAGGTTGAGAACCACTGC
This sequence comes from Echinops telfairi, assembly GCF_000313985.2. NCBI lineage: Eukaryota > Metazoa > Chordata > Mammalia > Afrosoricida > Tenrecidae > Echinops > Echinops telfairi. The sequence continues at coordinate 6,769,559 of NW_022111312.1, forward strand.
TGCAGAATATAAAATGTGCTATCTCAGAGATAAGAATAGGGGCATTTTAATGCTATCAAAATAGAAGAGCCAAGAGTGGTGCATGTTCTCAGATCCCCCCAATTCCTTTGCTCTGATCCTCCTCAATCCAGGAGCCAGAATCCAAAACAGCGCAGCACACTTTTGAGTTTATGAAGCAAGTAAAGCTAAGAGCCTTCAAGCAGGTCACTAGTTTATGGAGTATGGTGCATCCTGGCACTTAATCAGGGAAGCTAGATTTGCTGACCTACAGATAGAACTAAAGCTGGGCACCTTTAGGCTGATGTTTTTGGGGAAACAGAGTGGTGCCCTTTAGACACTCACTAGCAACAGTAAAAAAGCTTCTAACCCTTGCAGCAAGCAGGCAGAAGAAGGCCTGGCCAAGGACTGAAGAGATTTGCCTGTGGCCATGGCTAAGAAGAACTACTAATAAGACTAACTGTATCCTGAGCATTTCTGATCCGGAAATGGAGCCTGTTAACTCCCTCATAAGCCTCATGAGCATTGCCTTTAAGTTTTATTTTTGTTGTTGTTTTGTTTTGGTTTTTTTTGTGTGTGTGTGTATAAACTATTTATTAATAGACAAAGTTGATAGTCTTTATTTCTGCTTGGACACACCAACAGTTCGGCCACTGCGGCCAGTGGTCTTGGTGTGCTGGCCTCGAACTCGAAGGCCCCAGAAGTGGCGCAGCCCTCTGTGAGCGTGGATCTTTTTCAGTCGCTCCAGATCTTCACGGAGCTTGTTGTCCAGACCGTTGGCCAGGACCTGGCTGTATTTGCCATCCTTCACATCTTTCTGTCTATTCAAGAACCAGTCTGGAATCTTGTACTGCCGTGGATTCTGCATGATGGTGATCACGCGCTTAACCTCATCTTCGGTGAGCTCTCCTGCTCTCTTGGTGAGGTCGATGTCTGCTTTCCTCAACACCACATGAGCATATCTTCGCCCCACACCTTTAATGGCAGTGATGGCAAAGGCTATTTTCCGCCGCCCATCGATGTTAATGTTGAGGACTCACAAGATGTGCTGGAACTTCTCGGGGATTACTAGACATGGCGGCGGCAGGAGCGGCGGCGTGTAGGCCTCCAGTGGAAAAAAAAGCGCCTTTAAGTTTTATGTAGCCACTGCAATGGATTTTTAAGCCTAGAACAAAGTAAAGAGTATCTTATATCAGATTTGGTAAAGAAGGTTGGAAGGGGACTCAGCCTTGTGCTGATGTTAAGTTTAATTCTCCTTCCCTCTTGTGAAGTCAGTGGAAATCAGACATGGCCCCATGCCATCCTTCTACCAAATAATAAAAACATATATAGACAGGCTTGTAAGAGCATAAATAAAGTTACACGACAGACTACCAACATGAGATGGACACAGGTGATATTTAACATTAGCTTGGATTGTTTGCATTTTTAACTTAAAATAAAAATAACAAAGATTGTATCAAAATAGATTATTATTAAAAGGAAAATTTGAGTGAGAAGCCTAGGAAACTCTACTTTATTATACTTTGCTGAAAATCTAAAATTGTTCCAAAATAAAACTTTTAGAATATGAACATACATAACCAACTGTATTAGTCTGGGTACTTTGGAGAAACAAATCCACGGCGACTCACGTATAAGAGAGAGTTTTATGTAAAGAAAAGGTGCATCACGAAAACATCCCAACCCAATGCTGCCCAAGCCCACAAGTCCAACATTAACCCATTAACCCAACACCAGTCCACAAAGTCCTCCACCTCACAAAACAGAGGCAATGATGCCGACTGCAGGAGGAAAGCTGAGTCCATGAACGTGTAAGCATCTCAGCACTGGCAAGGGTCTCCACACGGCTGCTCCAGCACCCAGGGCTGCATCGGGATAGATCCATGCGGCTTCTCCTTGGGGATGTCTTGTAGGAAATCCATCTTGCAAGCTGAAGCAGGGAACTGCTAAGGCAGCTGCACCCGATGCAACCATCACAAAACAAGAGACCCGAGAACTAGAAAGGCGAGGCTTCACCACCCATTTATCCCTCCGCCTTTCAACCAGTACCACATGTGATTATTGGCCAGGCTGGCACAATTAACTAACTCACCAACATTAAAGACAGAGCATTACTCACAATTCCATCACATAAATAAAGCTCTATTTTTACATATTAATACCTTTGACCCCTGGCATTTACACTGCAAATTAGTATGCTCTACATTGAGCTCTTCTTGACACTAATTGGATAGTAAACCATTTTCAAGTATCTATATTGTCTTGATAATGACATTTTCAAGGCTATATAATAATCTCTCATGGCGATATGCCATAATTTAGTAAACAAATCCTCTAGGTCAACATCTAAGCCCAACTCTGAATTTTGTTATCAGAGGTAACACTGCAATATGTGGGACTCTTTGCCATTCCCTTAAACAATGTGTAGCAATATTACCTGAAGTGGTCAATGCTACATGAAGCCAAATAACTTCCACAAGATTTTATCGTTTCTAATATTGCCAGCATTATAATAGTACTATGTTTACGATTTACCATCACCTAACTACTCCTGGATTTTGTTTGTTCATTTGCTTCCTTCTAGATGGTTTTAATTTGTATTCTGTCTCCTCCCTTTGGTTTCTTTTAAAGGAAAGTACTGGATCTAGCAGGAGCAAGACAGGTTATCAAAAACAACATCTGTATTCTTCGGTTAGCACAAGAAGAGAAGCTAAGTGCAGAAGCCTAGGGAATAGGGAGCAAATCACTTCGGTACAGGCTGCATAACTACATGTAAATTCATACTCCTCTGCCCTACTGGGACCATATCAAGTAACAGCATAATCAAGCTATGTTCAGGTTAAACTGAGCTTCAAATGGTATGCTAGACAAATGAATAGCCTTAAAGACCATTAGAGGGCTGGTCAACATGAGTTAACTGGGTCTGTGATGAGGTTAAAATGTTCTTAATGTTATACTCAAATTACTATTATTCCCTTAAAGAAAAAAAAGAACTCACAATATACTGGAAGTAGCTCTTTCATGCAACTACATTCCTGATAAACAGAAAAGCAATTCTCCTAGCTCTTGAACTTGTTTTCAAACATGAATATTCAAGACCTTGCCAAAAGGCTGGGTGAGTAAGAGTGCCAAGATGTCACATAACCGGGATGAATTAGCACCAGTTTAGCTTCCCAAAGGCCCAGCCTTGCAGAGGGTGCTATGAAGGAACACTGAGAGAAGGCCTTCTGTGGAACTTTCCTAAATTTCTCCGTGGACCCTGCTAGGTTATCTCAATTTTCAGTTTCTTTGTTTTTTTCCCATACAAGATTCATTCAAGAGGTAGTCACTAAAGTTTTACAATGTACTAAGGATCCAACTTCCAGAGCAGTTGACAGAGGTATGTACATACTGTGGGGGGAGGTCAGATGCTTACAGACATCCTCCCTGAAGGCAGTTAGTCACCAGACTACAGGATAGGCCCCTCTCCCTGCTGTTCAAGGACAATGGACAGGCCCTGTAGGTGGAGTTCACACCCTACTGATAATGGTCTGTTGAGCCAGGAACAGGTCAAACTGGCTCTGTGACATCCAATGTTTAACTATCCTAAATCTAGGATCTGCCCATCTATACCCCCAATCCCTCCTCTTCATATTGAGTGTTATGTCCCTAGACCACCCACTCATTGCTGTATAACCTATAGTGCAACCCCTTCCTGTGACATCTTTACCTGTAATTAGTGGGTTTGCACGCCCCCAAAAGGTATATAGACCTGGGTTAGCAATAGAGAGCCCTCGCTCAGCTCCTCCTCTTCTCTCCCATCCTCGCTCCCTTGTTCCCTTGCCCTCCGTCCCTTCCCCCTCTTTCCACTTGGACCACCAAGCCACCAAGCGGGGCTGAGGTGAGCAATGCTGCCATGTAATGTGTCTGACTCCATTACTGTAATATCTTTATCTCTCATGCTCTTGATGACTTTAATATAATATTTATATATCACAACAGTGCAATTGTGCTTACTGAGCCCATGGTCAGTGGTGGGGGCTGACACCCTTACCTAATACTACATACATACATCATCAGTCAATCAGTCATATGGTTCTGGGGGAAGAGTGGGAACTAAAAGGAGTGAAAAAAATACCCGAGGACTGTTAGTAAATTGTGTAGAGCTACCCAACACCAAACCATTGAAATGATCCAAAGCAATCCTATACAGGGTTTCCAAGGCTGTGAATCTTTATGGATGCAGACAGGCTCATCTTTCTCCTGAAGAGCATCTGATAAGTTTGAACTACCAGCTTTGTGATCAGCAGTCCAATGCCTAGCCCACAATGCCATCAGGGTTTCATATGCAGGTCTACAGAAATGATTTTAATTATCTGTGACATAATTCCTCAGTTTAAAAATAGGTACATTAACATCGTTCTAATTTTAGGATTTATCCTGGAGATCAAGTGAGTGAATGTTTTTTATAAGGTATAAAGGATTTAAATAAAGGCACTATTGTCACTTAAAAATGTACAAAGAAGGAAAACGCGATAAAGGTCAGAGGGGATACTAAATGTCTAATACAACCACATAGTAGGTGATTTTAGTCGTTAAAAAAAGTATCCTTACGTAAACAAGCGGCCATCTAGCTCAGAAGCAACAAAGTGCACATGGAAGAACACATCAGCCTGTGTGATCACGAGGTGCTGAAGGGATCAGTTATCTGGCATCAAAGAACAAAAAATCACATCATTGTGTGCTCACCTCCATGATACGATAGCTGAAGACAAATGGGTACGCAAGCAAATGTCTCGAAGAAAGCTGATGGTGCTCGGCGATCAAAAGGTATAGCGTCTGGGGTCTTAAAGGCTCAAAGGTAAACAAGTGGCCATCTAGCTCAGAAGCAACAAAGCCCACATGGAAGAAGCACACCAGCCTGTGTGATCACGAGGTGTCGAAGGGATCAGGTATAAGGCATCATCAGAACAAAAAATCTTACCATAGTGAATGGGGGAGGGGGGTGCGGAGTGGAGACCCAAAGCCCATTTGTAGGTCACTGGAGATCCCCTTGCAGAGGGGTCTTGTGGAGGAGACGAGCCAGACAGGGTGTGATGTAGCAACGTTGAAAAATACAACTTTCCTCTAGTTCCTAAATGCTTCCCCCTCCCCCCCATCACGATCCGAATTCTACCTTGCAAGTCTGGCTAGACCAGAGGATGTACACTGGTACAGATAGGAACTGGAAACACAGGGAATCCAGGGCAGATGATTCCTTCAGGACCAGTGGTGTGAGTGGCAATACTGGGAGTGTAGAGGGTGAGTGGGTTGGAAAGAAGGAACCAATTACAAGGATCTATATGTGACCTCCACCCTGGGAGACGGACAACAGAAAAGTGGGTGAAGGGAGACATCAGACAGGGCAAGATATGACAAAATAATAATTTATAAATTATCAAGGGCTCATGAGGGAGGGGGAAGGGAGGGGAAAAATTAGGACCTGATGCTGGGGGCTTAAGTGGGGAGCAAATGTTTTGAGAATGATGAGGGCAATGAATGTACAAATGCGCTTTACACAATTGATGTACATATGTATGGATTGTGATAAGAGTTGTATGAGCCCCTAATAAACGATTAAAAAAAAAAAAAATAATAATAAGGTATCCTTACAATGAGGTTTTAATGATGGAGGAAAACTTGCAAGTTATGTGAACAAACAGTATATTTCAATTACATGAAGGGAAAAAAAATAGTGGTGTTGAGTAACAGGGAAAAACATGCCAAGATAAACAGTAGATACATCGGATTAGGAAGACTACAGGTAAGTATTCATCTCCTTTGTTCAGTGTAATGTTTTACAAGCTTTCAGGGGTTAAATAAAAAAACCTTGGTAATTAAGAAAAAAACAAACAAACAAAAACATTAGCAATCCTCTTATGATTTATTACACTTTGATTCAGATGAATTTTCATACTCAATTACTTTAAGGCTAAAGATATTACTCTTTTATCAAGGAGTTGAAAATTTAGAAACTGCACCACTTACACACAAGGATAAGGACATTTATTTATATGAGGACCTCTATGTTCCAATCTGATGCCAATATTTTTTTTGTTTTTATTAGCATTTTATTGGGGACTCACACAGCTTTTATCACAATCCATCCATCCATCCATTGTGTTAAGCACATTTGTACATTTGTTGCCATCATTCGTTTCAAAACATTTTATTTTTACTTGATCCCTTGGTATCGGCTCCTCATTTTCCCCCCTCCTTCCCCTACCCTTCCTCCATCACCCTCAGTAATTTATAAAAAATTGTTTTCATGTCTTACACTGACCTATGTCTTCCTTCACCTACTTTTCTATTGTCCAATCCCCTGGTAGGGAGTTATAAGTAGATCATTGTGATCAGTTCCCCTATCCTCCCCCCATCTTCCCCTTACCCTCCTGGTATTGGTACTCTATTGGTCCTGGGGGATTTATCTGTCCTAGACTCCCTGTGTTTCTAGCTCTTATCTGTACCAGTGTTTTTTGTTTTTTTTTTTAACCTCCCCACGTACAGTTAGGGCCATCTTGTCATTATATCGTACCATCCTGTTTTGTTCTAGTCACATCATAAATCACTATCTGAAGTAATTTTTCTTATTTACTAATGGCCTCCCCTATCTCCAAACAGAATATGGACTCACAGACCTGAGTCCCTATCTGCTTTGTTCCACACTCCATCGAGCAGGCCAGTATCTAGCTTGCAGTCAGTACTCACTAAACATCTGTTAAGTAAATGTATCCAAATCACCTGGCACCACTCACCAGTCCCAACTCACCCCCCCCCCATCACATCCCTAATTTCTCCAATGCTCCCATCTCTACAATTTAAAATTAGCCCCCAAAGCATTAATTAACATGAAAACTAAAGAAAAGATCTTCAAAGCAGCAGAGGATAATCAACGACTCTCTAGGCAGCATGCTGCCACATCTGCTCCATGAGCTCACTGTCTCACTGAAGCAGAGCTGAGGATCCTATCAAGTTGTCCATTGCTCCTTCTCAATTCATCATCAAAGACCTGGACATTTCGCACTACATCTCTGAGGAACTGGAGACAAAGCAGGGTGAAGCAAACTCACCTGGCATCACATACCTAGGGAGTACCAAATGAGAGCAGAACCAGAGTAGAGCTAGGGTGGTAAAGAAGACACTTGCAGAGCATACTGGGTCACAATGGGCTGCAGTTCTCAAAACTCGAAATCATAGAAGGCTTCCTGATTGACTAGAAACTCATGGAATCCTTGAGCCTAATAGCCCGTAAGTCACCTATCAGGTCCAGAAAGCATTCCCAAGGCTCAATTTTCAGTGAAACAATGAACAGGTCTATAAGGGGAACAACAACATTAGGAATGTATGCAACCATTAAAGATAAAATGGGCATCCTTTGCCCCAGGACAAAGTTCAGAAGGCCAGATTGCTGGGTGAGGAGGAGGAGGAATGATAACAAAACCCAGGATACAAGTGGATGAGTGATGTTATATTGTGGAGATTGCAATCAATGACATACGGCAAAATGTCTATGAATTGTTGAATGGAAAACTCATTTGCTCTGTAAACCTTCACTCATTTCATGCTAATTGTTTAAATAAATAAAATTTGGGCCCCAGGACTCCTACATTATTGAGGATTATGTGGGATACCATTAGTGCTGTTTACCATATTGTAAACCAAAACAAGCTTTTAAAATATGTATTTACCAATTCATTTGAAAATAACAAAAATATTTTAACTTTTTTATTGTGGGAAAAATTGATTTAAAAAATGTTGTGAGAATTATACATTTTTGCAAATCTCTTTAATGTCTAGCTTCATAAAAGATAAGCAGACTCTCATGTCTACTTCTATATTCAATTTGTTGCAAGGTATGGTTTAGAGTTGAAGCATATGAAGAAAATCCACCTCACATAGAGCTATATAGCAGGAAATGGGAGGACTATCTTAATAGACTATCCTGTATATTCTTTTTTCCCCCATGTATATTCTTCTTTGATATGACACAAAAACTTGACCAGTAGTAGATCGTAAAAGTTCACTGCAATGGTATAGACACTCAGGCCAAGTATGGCCATTCCTCAAAGTTAAACAAAAAGTTAAACACAGTTACAATTTTGGCCTAGCAATTCCACTCCTAGATCCAGATCCAAGAGAAATGAAAACATATGCCCACATGGTAACATACAAACACAAGTATTCAAGCTCATTATCCCTAACAGCTGAAAATGGAAACAATTCAAATAACCATCAGTTGATGAATGGATAAACAAAATGTGGTACATCAAGACAACGAACTATTTAAACATAAGAAATGAGCCATGGATAAACACTACAACAGGGGTGAACTCTGAAAATACTGTACAAAGTGAAAGAAGTCAGTCATAAAAGAACACATATATGACTTCACGTATAGGAAATATCCAGAATATCCAGAAATAGGAAATGGATTGGTGATTGCACAGAACTAAAGCAAACAAGGGGACACGGATGTGGTAAAGTCTTGAAGACAAAATGGAGGCTCCATGTCAACAAGTAGCAGATTGAAGGGAGTGGGCAGCTACACCAACCTGCTTAGAAGTAAAACGCCCAACTCACTTCCATGGAGTTGATCCTGACTCACAGCAACCGTACAGGGCAGGGGAGAACTGCTCACTAGGGTTTCCAAGGCTGGAACTCTTTACAGGAGTAGCAAGTCCTGTCTTTCTTCTGAGGCAAGCAACAAGGCCACTCCTAATTTAAAAGAGGGTGGCAGAGTTGATCCTACCACGTAACGGAAGGAGCATGACAGGGTTACCTGCGAATTATGCGGAAGGGAAAGCTGAAAACATTAAGGAGTACCTGGCTCAGTGGAGAGAACACACTCTAGGACTGGTGCTCAAGCTTCCTAATGCTGTGACTCTTTAGTACAGTTCCTCATGTTGTGCTGACCCCCCAGCCATAAAATAATTATTTTCGTTGCTACTTCATAACTTTAATTTTGCTACTTTTATGAATAGGGCGACCCCTGTGAAAGGGTCGTTCAATCCCCAAAGGGGTTGCAACCCACAGGTTGAAAACTGCTGCTCTAGAATCTGAAGATGCAGCCCAGACCTAGTTCCACACTGTTGCCAATCCTGAAATGTAGAGTCAAGTTGAATGTAACTCATGGAGATCCCGCGTGTGTTAGAAAAGAGCTGGTCTCCATAGGGTTTTCAGTGGCTGGTTCTGTTGGTTCTTCGGAAAGCAGATACAATATGCTAAGATATCACAGAAGTGTTTCTTATGCTTTGAGGGGAAATAGAACCCAGAAAAACCTTTAAAAACTAAAATGCATCCAGTTGTTTGAGAGAATTCACAATTACAGTCAACCTGCCCGTGTTACAGGTGTAAAACAAAAGGCACACTGCCATTAAAGAAAAAAGCAACCAGGTGTCCTGGTTGTGGGGAAAAGGTTGTAGGCAGATCTGAGTCACAAGAAGGAACATTAATAGGAGCTTGCCAAATTGAGAAGAAAGGAAAAGCTGTTCATTAGAAAGGTGAACACCCACTATTGGTTCAACCAATATTTGAGCACTCATTAAGTACCTGGCAGTATTCCGGGGGCTGGAGGGTCTATAAACAAGACACATAAAGTCCCTAGTCTCCAGAAGGGGGGAAAAAAGTCATTCTAAAAAAGGAGAGGGAAAACAGATCAACAAGTAAATGAACAAGAAGTATTCACTTAGTTTTTCCCACTACCAAATTAAATAACTAAATAAAGCAGGTTTGTGAGCAATGGAAACAAAGTAATGTGTGCCATTGGTACAGCTTGAGGCTGCAATGGTTAGCCTGCCATGAAACGACCCAAAGAGTCAACCACGCAGAAATCTTGGAATGCAGTCTGGGCTTTTATCTGAGTACAACAGGAAGAATTATGCTCGGGGGAGTGCTGTCATCTGATTCTTTATAAAAGCTTATCATCCCAGTTGCGCGGTAGAGAACAGGCTGTATGGAAGTCAAGCAAGGAAGCCAAAACCTGCCGGTAGGCCACTGCAGTGGTCCACACAAGAGAGGATGGTGGTGTAGCTGACAAGCACAGCTTGGACCCCACGCAGGAATGAACACATTCAGGATACACCAAGGAGACTGGGGAATGTCTGGGACCCAGAGGGTAAGATTAAAAGGCAGTATGAGGGGTTTCCAAAGGTTTAAAAAAGACAACCATGGCATTTTTCCAGGGATTCCACACACACACACACACACACACACACACACGCACACACGCACACGCCCCTCCCTAAGTTCCCTGGTAATCACGGCTTTGAACAAAACGGCGTGTCCAGCCAGTCGTGTCACTGTCACACACAGACAGGCCAGGGAAGGGAGAAACCAGGCGGCCCGCCGTGGCTGAGTTTGAGAGAAGTGCAACACAGTCACAAGGCGATGAGGTCGCCAGGAGGTGAGGGGACTGGAAGGCAGCGCTTTCTGGACGGGTCTGGGGCGGACGGCGAACCCGTGATGCCAGGCGCACGACTGGCATTTGGGCAGTGAAGCCCCGGGGACTTCGAGAAGCTCAGAGGGCTGAATCGGGGTGCCCTCAACACGCAAGAGGGCCACCTGAGCCAGGGCGACACGCGACGGCGCTGCACCAAAGTCACGGACACGCGGCAGTTCCGAGGGAGCTCCCGCAGACACACCCGGCCAGCCACGGGGCTCGCACACTCGGCCGGAAGCTCCGCTGGCCCCGGGCTGAGGTCGTTTCTTTCCCGAATTCTTTTGAAGGGTTCCTATCCCCACCCCACCCCCGCCATGCATTTTATTTACGATGGTGACCCTCGGGAGGGAAAGGGGGCGGGGCCGAGGCTGGGTGTAAGCATGCTTGGGGTGGGGACAGGTCCCCCAGGCACCGGGCCGTTCTCCCCGAAACTGCCCCCTAGAAGAAAACCTCGGGACACCGGGACTCCGCTGAACTAGGTCCGGGACCGGGGTGTCCCCGCGGGGTGTCAGCGCCCCAACGAGGGCTGAGGGTGGACGGGCAGCCCGGCTCCCGCACGTCCGCGCCCCGGGTCTGCTCCACGCCTCCTCGGCCCTCCGCGGAACCGGGCCAGGCCCCCCTCCCCCGCCACCTCTCCCGAGGCGAGGAGGCAACGGCGGGAAAGCGGTGGCCACTGACCTGCTTGAAGGTGCTGGTGAGGAAGTAGACGAGCGAGAGCCCGAAGACCAGGGCAAGCACCCATCTTTTCCTCAGCAGCCGGCGCCACACCATGGCCGCCAGGTTCACCATCCCGGCGCGAACGCGAGGCGCGGCAGCCGGGGCGTGAAGAGCAGCAGGCCCGGGGCCCGGGCGGCATGGCCCCTACGCGCCCGGCAGCTCCATGCCGTGAGGCGTGAGGCGTGAGGCG
>NW_022111312.1:6781021-6784737 GCF_000313985.2 Echinops telfairi
TTGAATTGGGGGGGTGAATGGCAAAGAGACCAAAAGGTGGTTTTGAGAATGCCCATGAGCCCTAGGAATACAAGGCATGATAATTTCTTACATCCGATGACGGTAGCAACCTGGCAGGCATCTGGAGTGATTGGAAAGTGGCTCACACCTTGTGTTGACTTTCAGGTGTTCAGGAAAATGCAGAGACGCCACAGCAGCAACACGGATAACGTTCCACCTGAAAGGTAGGCTCTCCTCTGGTCAGGTTCCATCAGGGAGCTCTTGGCTTCACACAGTGAAGGGGTCCACCCCATAACAGGCTACATAAAACCTACCTCTCAGAGTTCCTAGTTAGAGGAGAAATCAGATCCCCTTGGAAAGTGCTCTGCACAGTGGCAGCCTTGTTCAAAACCCTCCACACAGACTGGCTTGGTGTTGTTGTTGTTGTTGTTTTTGTTATGGTACTTCTCAAAGCTGGACTGATAAGCGAGCCACTAGCCTCTGAAACTAGAATTTCCATTTAAACCCAAGAGAGCAAGAGATTGTGGAAGCACTGGGGAGGGATGCTTCAGTCAAGTTGTGACTGTCCCAGCTTCTGCACCCCCAGCTCCCTGGTGCTGGAACATACAGCCAAGGAACAGGCAGCTAAGCTTCTCCCGCCACGTGACCGCGCGCCCCGCCCCGCCTCCCCTCCCTTACGTCACGCGCCGGCTCCACTCAACCTCTTCGCTATTGGTTCCCACAGAATAACGGTCTCTTATTGGTTGTAACCTGGGGAAGAGGGCGGGCAGTATATGCGTGCTGCCTGAGTAGCTGTACGGGTATTCTACCTCAGGCCCCGGCCCGGACGCCGGGCCGGAAGCGCTCGGAAGTCACGTGCTTCGGCGCGCTCGTGATTGGCTTGACCAGAAAAGAAGGATGCTGCTGTGATTGCTGAATTGTCTGGGCAGGTAAACCGAAAACCGGTTTGGGGTTTGGGATTTCTTTTTTCCCCCCCGCACGATCCATGTAGTAATCTCCTGCCCTTGCGGTTCTAGAGTGTTCTGTGCTGTCCATTGAGAGCAGGCATGGTAAACGGCCGCGACATCGTATCCGTCCTGCACCTGCCTGCTTCCAATGCAAATAATGCAGGAGACATTCCCTTGCAGGTGTTTAAGTGCAGTCTTGTAATGGCCCGGGGATGCCCTACCTCGCAGGCACAAAAAAGTTCGGATGTAATACCCTTCGTAGAGATGAGGGGCGGTGTGTGGAACAAAGGGTTAAAGGACGTGTCACTTAGTGATTCAAATGGGTCCCACGTGCAAAAAACCTAAATAAATATCCCACCATCTGCTATGGGAATAATCGTGTACAGACAGCATGCTTCCAACAGAGAATCAAAAGTCCCTTTGAAAGCGGATATCTGAAAGTAGAAGCGTAGACGGTTTTGTGGATACAACCTGGAACCTCTGTGTGAGGAAAGGATGGGAAGGTATGAAGGACCAGGGGGGTATTGGATTGAGATGTCCAAGCTTTTGGAACATGTGTATGTAATGACCCAGCTCTCCCCCTCATTGTCCAAAAGAGAGGCTTACCTGGCACTGCTTCCAGCAGAAAGCGGGGAAGGATTTGGAAGCCAGAAAGCAATCAGCAGCGGTGCTCAGCGCTGTGGCGCGTTTTTGGCTAACCTCTCTGCTGCCTATCTAACTAGACCGATGGCCACCTGGAACCTGGAACCCAGGAGCTGCTGGGGGGAGAAAGGTGTGGCAGTCAGCTCCCATAATGGTTGCTCTTTATAAGTGTCGCTGTGAGTCCGAGACGATGACAACGTTTTTGTTTCGTTTTGTTTTCTCAGGGTGCCCAGCTACCATCATTTTGTTCTGGTAAAAATCTATTCAAGGAAACCAAACCTATACCTGGAAAACAGATGGCTTTTTGTTTTTCTTCCCTAAGATGAAAAGTACTAAGGGAGGGGGAGGAGGGAATAGGACTTGCAAGGAAGGTAACTGGGAAAGTCGCAGATGTATTCATTGAATAAATCCTTGCTGAGTGCTATTCTGTGCCTGGTTGTTCTAAATGCCATTGATAGAGCAATGAAAGAGGCTGCTTAGAGACCAGCAAGTGTGTCAATAAATAACAGAGCAGGACTTTTTTGAGGGGTCGTGAGGTGAAAGGGCACTGGGAGGAAGTGACCTTTGACCCTAGCAGCTAGCTACATAACATTCAAAGAAAAGGACAAGCTTTCGTGTCTGAGGTACAGAAATGTCAGCGTAGCCAGAGAGACTTGGGGGAAGAGGGAGAGTGGGGGGAGACCTGAGGCTGGATGGAAACAGGTGAGGCCACATCAGCCACAACCTGTAGTCATGGGTTTTAATCTGAGCTTTAATTTTATTCTTATCAAAATGAAAAGCCATTGGAGGATCTAACAGGTATACTCCTCAGTTGGTTTGACAAAAGACAAAATATAACTGTTTTCATAGATTGTAACTGTTTTCAAGAGCCCCACGGAGGGGCCAAAGAGTCATGAAGGAGAGGGAGTCAGCAGAAGAGATCACCTGCTTGAAGCCACTCATGAAGTTCCAGGTCTTATTGTTGGACCAGGTGTCCCCATGGACTTGTTCACACAGGTGTTCTGTCCTATCCAGGGTTTTGCAAGCTCCCCTGACCTGTGTGTTGCCGTGGAAAGGAGGAGAGGGGAGGTCTGCTCTCTCTAGGATCCTGGGATTACCTCCCATCAGGAGCCTTCAATGCCTACCCAAGGGACTGTCAACATGGAGTTCTGAAGTCCATGTGGCTCCTCACAGTGAACCAGGTGATGTGTCTCCATTACAACCCACATCTCCGAATCTGATGTATTAAATGTGAGGAGGGCAGGAAACTTTGAGGTCAGCCACTCCACTCTTGAATGCTTAACAGATGGAGCATTTGAGGGCTTTGAGGGCTCAAAGAGGCTGATTGGTCCAGGGTCACACAGCAAGTTCAGGGCAATCCAAAACTATGTCTGCTAAGTGCTGCACAGTCGACTCCTTTCTCCCTTCACCCTTCCTTCAGGCACCCCCATGGGTCTCATCATCCTGATCTATTACATGGGTTGGTGACCCATTCCTCGGAGGACTGAATGTTGAATTGGGGGGGTGAATGGCAAAGAGACCAAAAGGTGGTTTTGAGAATGCCCATGAGCCCTAGGAATACAAGGCATGATAATTTCTTACATCCGATGACGGTAGCAACCTGGCAGGCATCTGGAGTGATTGGAAAGTGGCTCACACCTTGTGTTGACTTTCAGGTGTTCAGGAAAATGCAGAGACGCCACAGCAGCAACACGGATAACGTTCCACCTGAAAGGTAGGCTCTCCTCTGGTCAGGTTCCATCAGGGAGCTCTTGGCTTCACACAGTGAAGGGGTCCACCCCATAACAGGCTACATAAAACCTACCTCTCAGAGTTCCTAGTTAGAGGAGAAATCAGATCCCCTTGGAAAGTGCTCTGCACAGTGGCAGCCTTGTTCAAAACCCTCCACACAGACTGGCTTGGTGTTGTTGTTGTTGTTGTTTTTGTTATGGTACTTCTCAAAGCTGGACTGATAAGCGAGCCACTAGCCTCTGAAACTAGAATTTCCATTTAAACCCAAGAGAGCAAGAGATTGTGGAAGCACTGGGGAGGGATGCTTCAGTCAAGTTGTGACTGTCCCAGCTTCTGCACCCCCAGCTCCCTGGTGCTGGAACATACAGCCAAGGAACAGGCAGCTAAGCTTCTCCC
>NW_022111312.1:6785838-6789381 GCF_000313985.2 Echinops telfairi
ATTATGTGTCATTTTTCTCCCACAGAGTGGCTGGTGGGTTCAAACTGCTGTCCTTGTGGTTAAGAGCCCTCCTCTGCTACTGAGACACCTTTGGGCAAGTAATAGCAAGTAATAAAATAAATTAAAAGTAATAAAGCAATAGCAAATAACAAAGCTCAGAGGTGTTGGTGAATGAGTGTGGAAATGCAAACACAGCATAAGGTTTAGCCTGTGCCGTAGTGATTGAAGCTGTGTTCCAGGCCATGACGACACAATTACTGCCTGCTCCCCAGTGCACCAGGAGATTGTTGAGACACAGACCAAGACAGGCAAATAACTGCGGTGTAATGAGTCTGTAAGGAGCCCTGGTGGCATAATGGGCTGCTAACCAGGTCACCAATTGGAATCGACCATCCATTCCATGAGAGAAAAATGACACCTTCAAGTCCCATTAAGAAACCCACCCAGGGCAGTTCTACTCTGTCCTAGAGGGTCACTATGAGTTGGAATTAACTCGATGGCAGTGGGTTTTGGTTTGGTTAGTGAGTGCTTGGAGTCACTGCATGGAGCACTCAGCTCCTAACTGAAAGTTGGTAGGCTTGAGTCCACCCAGAGGTGCCTCAGAAGAAAAGCCTGGTGATCTTCCCAAATATCAGCCACTGAAAACCCTATGGAATGTGTTTCTACTCTGTCACACCAGGCTCACCTTGACACCATCTGGTTCTGGTTATTGAGTTCTGTATGTAACCAGCATTGTCCTCAGAGCAGCCTGCTAAGGCCAGGACTTTTAGCACATTTTATTATTTGAAATAATTTTATAGAAAGAAATTCATCGCCATACACCCTCTCCCCCTTGCACGTAGTCTCTTCTATTATTAACAACTTGCAGCCAGGTAGTGTAGTTGTTATAACTGATACGTGATATTGGCATCTGATCATTAGCCTCAGAGCCCTGGTGACGTAGTGGTTACATGTTGGGCTGCTAACCACAAAGCCAGCAGTTCAAAACCACCAGTGGCTCATGTGGCACCAGTGGGAAAAGATAAGGTTTTCTACTCTTGTAAATATTTAGTCTTGAAAACCCACAGGGGCAGTTCTACCCAGCCATAGAGGGGGTTTTGTTTGTGTGTTTGGTATTAGCTCAAGTCCTTTATTTGCATTAGGGTCCTTCTGTGGGTTGTGATAGGATCCCCAGTGGCATTGTGTGTTAGGTGTTAGGCTGCTAACCACAAGGTCAGCAGTTCAAAACCATCAGCCACTCCAAGGGAGAAAGATGAAGCTGTCTACTCCCAGGGAGATTTACAGCCTATTTGATTGGATGGGTTTTGACAAATACATAGTGTCATGTGTCCACCTTTGCAGTATCATACAGAATAGTCTCACTGTCCTAAACATGCCCCAGGCTCCACCTCTTCATCTTCTCCTCCCCCTGAGCCCGTTGCAGCCACGGATCTTCAGCCTATGTCACCATCTATCACTATGTTAGAGGTGAGGAAACAGATTCAAAAACACTGCCATAAAGTCAATCTTGACTCATAATGACCCTACAGGTCAGAGTAGAACTGCTCCTTTGGGTTTTGGGGGCTGTAAATCTTTATAAAAACAACCTTGGCTTTCTCCCATAGAGCAATTGGTGGACTTGAACTGCCAGCCTTGCGGTTAGCAGCCCACTGGTTAAGGGAAGTAAATTACCAAAAGGCACAGAAAGTGACAGGGCCGAGATTTGGAATCCAGTCTGGCTGCCCCCTCACACCCCCTGGCCCCCTCCCCAAAGTCTATGCTGTGAGCCAGCCGCAAATCAGTTCCATCAGCTGTTCTCAACCTGTGGGTTGTGACCCCTTTGGAGGTCAAACGACCCTTTCTCAGGGGTCGCCTAAGACCATTGGAAAACACATATTTCCATGGCTCATATATGAGTAACTGGCGTGAAGACTGTTACCTATGCTATACCATGCTTCAAGACAAAATTTCATTTATTTGTAATTAGAAATAAATATTTCACAGTATATAATTACATACTGTTTTGTGATAAGTCACTATGCTTTAATTATGTTCCGTTTGTCACATTAAAAATACATGCTGCATATCAGATATTTATATTATTATTCATAACAGTAGTAGAATTACAGTTATAAAGTAGCAATGAAAATAATTTTATAGTTGGGGGTCACTAAAACACGAGCAACTGTATTAAAGGGTCGTGGCATTAGGAAGGTTGAGAAACACTGAGTTACGTCCTGTGTAGGCTGTCCACCCTGCTCTCTTCCGGGCTGCCTCAAGCTCCAGTCTTTGAGGGGTTAAGTTGACAACACAGCCACTGGCCCCGAGGAATATCTTTTCCTGGTTAGGCTGAAATCTCAGCTGCGTGCTGGGCAGAGGCTTGGGGAAGAGAGGCCAGCTATAAAAAGCCCCTTGGTGAATAGAGTGTCCCCTGGGGATACTCAGAGTCTCCTGAGCCCTCAGAACACAAGAGAACTGGTGAGTTCAAGGGGGACATGAGGGCTTTCAGAGAGATCCTTGGGGCAATGGGTAAAAGAGCCCTGGCCAGGATGCCTGCTTTCTGATCAGCTTCTTGAAGTGCAGCACAAGCCCAGAGACCCTTGAGGATCATAGCCATGGTGTTGGTTGTTGTTGTCATCACTATTAATACTACTACTTTTATTATTCTCCATACCCCATGGGAGTCAGACCACACATTTTGTGGGTTTGGGGAGACAGCAGGGACAGGGTACCAGGGGAATGAGTAGCTATCTTTAGCAAGCACCCTCCTGTGTACCAGGTGCATGATGCCAGGGGGTGCCAAGGCCCATTTTCAAAGCCAAAGGAACCACCCATGCCGTTTCTCTGGACTACCGTTGTCGCCGGTGTTTCACCACATGCCAGCAATTCTGCACTGTGCAGTGGGCTTTCCCTGAAGACAGACCGCTCTGTGGTCGAATACATTTGAAACATGCCCAAGATCAGCAAAGCTAATTGCTTCAACTGCAGCCTTTCTCAGCACCCTCCAATGCTCAACCATTCATGCCTTCAAGCGCTGTATCTTAAGTGGCTTCTGTGTGCTCTGATGGCGTAATCGTCATCCATTGGCTGCTAACTGCAAGGTCCAAAGTTCGAAGCCACCAGCTACACCTCGGGAAAAAGATGGGGCGTTTTCCTCCCATAAAGAGGGTTACAGTCTCAGAAACTTAACGGGAGCTCTTCTGCCTTGTCCTATAGCATCACTGCGAGTTGGCCTCGATGCAACGCCGTGAGTTCTGTGTGCCAGATATAATGTGTTGGGTAATTGAGGCCCACTGGGCTTTGAACTCATGCATTAAATTCTAGTCTACAGAAGTGTGTTTCCACACTTGAAGGGGGTGGGGGTGGAGAGACTTAAAGAAGTATACATGCCTAGGCACACACTCCCAAGATTTTATTTTATTTTATTTTTTTATAAGAGAAAGTTTTATTTTATTTTATTTATTTATTTTTTTATTTTAACATTTTATTAGGGGCTCATACAACTGTTATCCCAATCCATACACACATCAATTGTGTCAAGCGCATTTGTACATCGTTTCTCAA
>NW_022111312.1:6790628-6792924 GCF_000313985.2 Echinops telfairi
CTTTGTTACGTTCCCCTTGATCCTGCCCTACCAGGTCTCCCACACCCACCTCCCCACCAATTTGGATCGCTTGTTGTTCCCTTGTCCCTGTGATTGTTTTCCCCTCTTCTTCCCTTCCCCCCTCCCCAAGATTTTAATTCAGTTAGACTACAGCAGGGCAGGCACCTGCAATTTCTCAGAAGTTCCCCTGAGTGAGTATAATGGGCATTCGGGTGAGAATGTTTGGCAGGTAGAGAGAGAGAGATATGAGCAGTACAGTGATGCAGGGGAGGGGAGGGGAGGGAAAGATAGGTCTTGGATTCCTCTCTGCTGAAGGACACCACCAGCACTGGGTGCTTTCCAACAACAGACACTCATCCTCTCTCCCTCTGGAAGCTGAAAGTTCAGAATCAAGGCCATGCTCTCTGAAGGCTCTAGGCGGGTCTCATTCAGGCCATCCTCTGAGCTGCTGGTATTGCCAGCTGTGCTTAGCATTCCTTGGCTTATCGCTTCAGCACTCCCATCTCCACTTCATCATCACATGGCCTTCCCCCTGTGTGTCTGCCACTATTCGTCCACCTCGTATGAAGACACCATTAGGTCTCACCCCCAATGACCTCTACTTAACTTGATTACACCTGCAAAGACCTTACTTCCAAATGAGGTCACATGCAGAGGTACTTGATGTTAGACTGTCAATGTGTCTTTTGGTGTGGTGAGAACAAGGACGAGGGGGTGGGGGACGGGGTTGGTCATGGCTAGAAGGCTGCTGAGGAGGCTGCCCCCAGGAGGAAATATTTGAATTGAAAACTGACGGAAGCAGTCAAGTCACTCGGGGTAGAATGAAGATGGCAGCGCGCACAAAAGCCCTACTTTTGTACAGAGCCCTTGGGGCGTGGAAAAGCAACCACGTGCAGAGATTGGAGTTCAGAGCCACGGAATGAACTCTGGCAGCTTCACCTGCCTGAGCCTCAGTTTCCTCATCTGTAAAATGGAGGTTTATCTGAGCTGTGGCAAGGCATTTAGAATGGGAAGCCCTGGGAGGATCGTGAAATGATCCAACACCCATTTTTCAGATGCACCCTGATCTCTAAGTAGAAAATAGATTACACAGGCTGAAGAGTGGAAGGGCATAAAACCTCTGCAGCCTCCCTCTGTTTTGTGCTGGGAAAAGAGAGGGCAGACATTTATGTGTGCACCTACTGTGTGCTCTGGGGCTGGGCCCAGCATGGAAGGAAAGCCCAGTTTCTGTTTTCAGCAAGCTCAGTGTATTTGAAGTACTTATGTCTGTGGAGGTACACTGGGGGCTCTTGGTCCCCCCACACATGCACACCAGGAAGATCACCACGTGTATCTGTTGTGTAGACTGAGTCTCCATGTCATGAATTCATTTGAAAAGACAAGTCCAAGAGAAGGGAGCTGGGACAAGATAGTGTTGAGGACTCGTTCTAGGTTCTGGGCTTTTCCCAGAGTGGTGACCCTAAGCTCTCTTCTCCTCCAGGATTAACTCTGAAAAATCACTAAATCCTTTGTCTGCTTCCAACTCCGTCAACCTGGGTTTTGGAACCAGAAACATCATCTTGTCCCTAGTCTTCAGAAGGCTGCCTCGCTCTAGGTTCTGGGCTTTTCCCAGAGCGGTGACCCTAAGCTCTCTTCTCCTCCAGGATTAACTCTGAAAAATCACTAAATCCTTTCCCTGCTTCCAACTCCATCAACCTGGGTTTTGGAACCAGAAACATCATCTTGTCCCTAGTCTTCAGAAGGCTGCCTCATATTTATTGAGCACCTATTCTGGGGACAAGACCTCATCAAAGGGTTGGAAAGCAAGGGTGTTACCTTGAAGACGAAGGTGCATTTGGCCCAAGCCATGGTATTTTCAGTTTGTTTGTTTTTTAATCATTTTATTGGGGGCTCATACTGCTCTTATCACAATCCATACATACATCCATTGCATCAAGCACAAATTTGTAAAAACATTTCTTTCTCCTTGAGCCCTTGGTATCAGCTCCTCATTTTTTTCATCCCCCACCTTCCCTTCCTCATGCACGCTTGATAATTTAGAAATGATTGTTATTCTTTCACTGACCCATGTCTCCCTTCATCCACTTTTCTGTTATCCGTCCCCCTGGTAGGGGTTATATGTAGATCATTGTGGTCGGTTTCCCCTCTTTCCCCCCACCTTCCCCTTATCCTCCTGGTATCACTACTCTTATTATTGGACCTGCGGGGTTTATCTGTCCTGGATTCCCTGTGTTTCCAAGCTCTTATCTCTACCAGTGTACATGCTCTGGTCTAGCTGGATTTGTAAGGTAGAATT
>NW_022111312.1:6793712-6797886 GCF_000313985.2 Echinops telfairi
CAACTATCGGTCCCTTTGTTTTCTCATCCAAATTGTTTATCCCACCTATCTTATCTAGATAGACATGCAGAGACAATAATAAGCACAAAAACAAGACAGAGCAAAACCAAACAACAAAAGAAAACAAACAACAACAAAAACCCAAGGACAAAATAAAAGAAAAGCCTATAAAGAGTTCCAGGTCTGTTTGTTGACCTTTAGGAGTGTTTTCCAGTCTAGTCTGATGGGGTGCCACGCCCTGGCCCCAAAGTCTATTTTTGGCATTCCCTGGGGACTTACTTCATGTCTTTGTTCCCCTTGCTGCTCTGTTGGATGCCCTTAGCATTTCACCCCGGAGTAGTGGGGTCAGATCAGGCACAATTCCTGCACTGTGACTTCAGCATTGTCCCTTGTAGCACTATGGGTCCATGAGGGACGTCATGTCTTGTGGTGGGACCGGCCCTATGGTCTTCTCTACATTGGCTGCTCTCAGCAGGAGTATCATCCTCGGGGCTTGGTGGGCCGGGATGTTCCACTCTCTCTCCTTCCCTCTTCATTTGCTCCTGTGTGATCTGATCAGGTGTGCCCCTCCCTCTCCCTGAGCTGGGACTTCAATGGCTTCAGTGTTGTCCTCTGAAGTGAATTCTTCTGGGGGGAGGGAGTGGGGTACCCACAAAGTTGGGATTGGGGCCAGCCCCACAGACCTCTCTTCATGCCAGTATGGTGAGGTCCAGGTACTATGGCAGGGGCCAGACCCAATCCAGGGATACATATGGCAGCCGTCTAAAAAGGAGGGGAAAAGAAAGATGTGAATGCAACATACCAGCCATGGTATTTTCCATCGCCGCCTATGCATGTGAAAGGTGGACATTGAATAAGGAAGACGAAAGATTTAATGCATTTGAATTACATGGTGCTGGTAAACAATATGGAAAGTACCATGTGAGAGGTTGGAGACGGAGGCATGGAACAGAGATAGAATTTAGCCAGGAGTGTGAAGTTGAGAAAGATTTTATTGAGGCAGGGAAAGCACTCCCGGGAGTGAAGGGAGAGCAGAGAAGGACGGGGGCATCTTGAGTACCCGGGTGGGTTCCGAGACCCAACGAGTTAGGTCAGGGAAATCGCACCTGGCAGTGAGGCAGTGGGACATATATAGGGCTTGAGCCAAGGACTTTTGTATGGATAGGGGAAAGGAGGCTTTCTGGTGCTGCAGTTGCAGTTGCAGTTACAGTTTCTTGATCTGTAAAATCGGCCTCCCCAAACCAACCCCACGGCCATCTACTGAGGATTTCGGAGGCCATAAATCTAGACTGGAACAGACAGCCTCGTCTTTCTCCCAAGGAAGGGCTGGCAGGTGATTTGAACTGCCAGCCTTTCGGTTGGCAGCCCAGTGCTCACCCAAAAGCATTGCCAGGGCTCCAAAAATGTGGGTGATATATTGTTGGGAATCCATCAGTCGTGCACACGGTTAAGCACCTGGCCATTGGCCAGAAGGCTGGAGATTTGACTCCCCGCAGAGGCACCTGAGAGCGAAGACCTGGTGATTTCCTTCCGAAAGGTCACAGCCATTGAAAACCTACGAAGTGCAGTTTCTGATCTGAAAACTTAAGAGGGTGGACCAACATGCATCAGTGTTGACTTGGTGGCCTGGGGGGTTTGCTTTATTATTACTAACCCACAGCTGTTAGATACAGCACTAAGCCTCATAGGGCACAGAGTAGAACTACTCCTATGAGTTCCCGAGAGCCGTTATCTTCCATGGGGCAGCGGCTGGTAGTTTGGAACGACTGACCTTGTGCTTAGCAATCCAAAGCATAACCACTCTTCCACCTGGGGTTTTATAGAGTTGCTATGAATTGGCATCAGTTCGGCAGTGGGTTTGATAATGGTTTGGGAAGACTAAGAAAAAGATGTGGGATGCCATAGATGTTTGGGGTAAAGGTTTGACGTGTTGTTGTCACTGTCGATATTGTTGCCTGTCTCCAGCCCTCTCTTGCAGTCGTGTGCCTTTTCCTGTGTCCTGACGTGGTGGCTTCTCTCTCTGCCCTCAGAAACCGCAGCCAGGTGCTCAGCTCTGAGGCCAGTGTGGATGAAGGCGGCGTCTTTGAGAGCCTGAAGGCAGAGGCCGCGTCTCCCCCAGCGCTCTTCTCCGGCTTAACCACCTTAACCGGCCTGCCCACAGGCAGCATCCCTGCAAACCCCTTCCCATCCAGCCTGGTGCTGGGGTCCTCAGCCAGCGGCGGGGACGTCTTCATCCAGATGCCGGCCTCCAGGGAGGAGGGCGGGGGCCGGGCTGAGGGGGGCACCTATCACCACCGCCAACCCCCACACCACTTCCACCACGGCCACCGAGGTAGCTCCCTGCTGCAGCATGTGGGTGGGGACCACCGCGGGCACTCAGAGGAGGGGGGCGAGGAGCAGCCCGGGACACCTGCGCCTGCCCTGTCCGAGCTGAAGGCCGTCATCTGCTGGCTCCAGAAAGGACTGCCCTTCATCCTCATCCTCCTGACCAAGGTCTGCTTCCAGCACAAGTTGGGTGAGTGCCCACTGGGGACAGGCGGGAGAAGGCAAGCGAAGCAGACAGAGCACACAGTGCTCAGAAAACCCCAAAGCACCAGCCTTTAGGTGAGCAACCCAGCACTTTAATCACAGTGCCACCATGGTGCTTAAGAGACTGATTGCTCAGTAGAATCAGTTTCCGTCAGCAAGGAGAAATGTTTTGGAAACAGATGGTGAAGGCTGCCCCACATTGTGAATGTGACTATTGTCACCATTGAAAACGGATAAAAGAAAGATTATGGGATTCTGAGTCAGACCCGACTTCAGATCCTGAGCTGTCATTTACCTTCTCTGAGCCTCTGTTTTATCACGTGTCAAGAGGAGGTTTAATATAGAACCTTCCTCAGATGGTTGGTTGGCCTGAAGCAATATAGTAAATACGAGGTTCTGAATCCTGGCTTGGCTCCTTCCCAGCTGATTTACTCCCGGTAAGTTATTTAACCTCTCCATGCCTCAGTTCTGTCATCTGTCAAATGGGAATTATATAGTACATACCTCAAAGGATTTTAGTGAGGTGTAAATGAGTTAGTACTAGTTAAATGCTTAACACAATACCTGGTAAAGAATAAGCGCTTTGCAAACACGTGGTTGTTGTTAAGTACCATCGCGTCAGTTCCAACTCATAATGACCCTATGTGCACATATCGGTTATTTTACTATGAACTGGAGTCCTAGGATGGCATAAACAATTCATCATTCAGTATTTATTACAAAGACGTAAAACCTTTAGCATAATCCTGACCCATAGTACGTGGTCAATATTACCTATTTTATTATTAGAACCAGGACAGTAATTCCTAAAGGGCTTAGCCTAGTACCTCAAAAAACAACAAAAACCACTGCCATTGAGTTAATTCCAACTCATCGCGACCTATTAGGACGGAGTAGAAATGCCCTGGTGACTGTAACTCTTAACAGAACAGAAAGCCTCCTTTTTCTCGCTTGTAAGAACTGCTGACCTTGGCTCTATTGTTATTATCCTTATTCCTTTTGGTCATTCATTGGGCCATGCCTCTGCTATGCCCTGAAGGAAACACCCCACAGCCTAGTGTTGGCCAGTAGGAAAATACCTGGAAAAGATTAGACTAGTTTGCCCCCCTGGTGATCCCCAAAACCCAAACCAAACTCACTGCCATCAAGTGGATTCCAGCTTGCAGTGACCCTAGAGGACAGAGTAGAGCTGCTCCTGTAGGTTTCTGAGACTAATGCTATGTGAAAGTAGAAAGCCTCATCTTTCTCCCTCGGGGCAGCTGGTGGTTTCAAACTGCCAACCCTGCAGTTAGCAGCCCAATGTGTAACCATGACACCACCAGGGCTTTTCTCATGAGTCTCAGCCCCTTTAAATCACCCTAACTTCCTTGATGGGGCCCTAATAGATGGACCCCTCCCTCCTGCTTCACCTTCCCTTGAACTTGCCACACTCACCAAAAAAACAAACAAAACTCACTGCCATCCAGTCAATGCCGACTGATAGTGGCCCAATAGCAGGGTAGAAATGCCCCCTAAGGGTTTCTGAGACTGTAATTCATTTTTTTGTTTTAAATCATTTTATTGGGGGCTTGTACAACTCATCACAATCCATACATACATCCATTGTGTCAAGCACATTTGTACATTTGTTGCCCTCATCATTCTC
>NW_022111312.1:6798963-6831441 GCF_000313985.2 Echinops telfairi
AGACTTTAATTTTTTTACAGCAGTAGAAGGCCCCATCTTTCTCCCATAGACCGACTGGTGGCTTCAAACTGCTGACCTTGCAACTGGCAGCCCAGTGCACAACCACTATATCACCAGGACTCCTCAGCACACTCATGGCCAAGTATTATTCTTCAAGGTAGTTATTTTCTTTACTGGGCTCCCCCCACCCCCACCCTCCCACTTCCCCAAGTCAGAAAGGAGAGTAGAGAGATGTGGGGAGGGCAGGGTTACTGGGTTTTCTTCTATCTATACTAGCGGAAAAATGAAGGAGCCCAGGCTGAGTAGTGGGTTGCACATTGGGCTTCTAACCACAAGCTTGGCCGTTTGAAATCACCAGTTGCTCTTTGGAGAAAAGATGAGGCTTTTTATTCTCAAAGATTTACAGTCTCAGATGCCCACGGGGTGGTTTTATTCTGTCCCATAGGGTCGAAGTGAGTTGGAATCGGACTCCGTGGTAGTGAGTTTGGTTTTTTGGTTTACAAAGCAGACCTGGGAAAATGCCTGGAGCACATTTAGGATTAAACAAGGCAGACCAGCCTACAGGCATAATACACTTTGCATGTGGTGTGAAATCCGAATCCCGTCTCTCTCCAGTGGGAAGTGAGAATCTCCAAGCCCACCAGCTGCCATCGTGTGTTTCCGACTCCTGTCGATGCCGTGGGTGTTGGAGGAGCACTTTGCTCCGTGGGGTTTCCTGCACCCGGCATTTTCAGAGGCAGGTCGTCAGAACTTTCTTCCAAGCTATCTTTGGGTAGACACCAACTGGCCCGCCAGCCTTTCAGTTAGCAGCAGAGCACATCAACTGCCTGTGCCTCCCGGGGAGCCTGTGAAAGCCACCAGTCAGGACAGTCCAGGATTCCTGCTTGACAAAGCTTGGGAACATTGAAAGACGATACAGAATAAACTTTTAATTCCATACCCCGTCTGCCTGGGTCACCTGAAATCTTTTTATCCTGTAACATTACATTTTAATTCCCTATTACACTATGGCCTTCCACTTTTCTTTTTAATCACAAATGACAAATGCGAGTTCTTTTTGAAAGTGGACATGATCCAGGCTATTAATATTGTTATGCTATCCATTTTTACAATGAGAAAACTGGGACTTAGGGAGGCACAGGGTCTCCCCCAAGCTCACCCAGGGTCTGGATTTGAACCCAGGTATGCAGAGGCCTTAGTCCTAACCTGGTGCTCTCATATGCTGCCCCCACTGCATCACAAAGTCAGGACCCTGCCCTCAGAGTGGTCTAGGGTTCTCAGTGGTCGCCATGGCAGTCCTGTTCCCCCACAGATGTGGGTTTTTTCTGTCCTGTGAGTGAACTGTATGCTCCGAGAGCATGAGGGATGAGTCTTTTTATTTCTTCAACTCTGCTCACAGACTCAGTGTCAGGCCTGCTGATAGGTGAGTGTGGTCCATGCCTCCTCTGTCCCACAGGCATTGCCGTGTGCATCGGAATGGCCAGCACCTTCGCCTACGCCAACTCCACGCTCCGAGAACAGGTCTCCCTGAAGGTGAGTCACCTGGTATTAGTCTCCAATGGCTGCTGTAAAGTATGACCACAAACTTGCCGGATGACAACAACACAGATTCATTAGTTTACAGTTGTCTCGAGCAGAAGTCTGAAGTGGGTTGTAATCCAGGCATCAAAGAGATATTCTTTTCTAAAGGCTCCAGGGAGAATCTCTTCCCTTGTCTTTCCCCCCTGCTAGAAGCTGCGTGGCTCAGGGCCCCTCCTTCCATCTTCTCTGTGACCATCCTCCGATGTCCCATTTCCCTCTGACTCTCTACCTCCTTTTAAGGACATCAGTGCTTACATCGGGCCCACCCAGATAGTCCAGAACAACCTCTCTGTACTTGAGGTCAGCTAATGAGGAGCCTTAGTTCCATCTCCTACCTTAATTTTGCCCTTGTCCATGGAACATAACACAGGCACAGATTCCTGGGGTTAAGCCATGGACATCTTTGGTGGCCATTCATCTGCCAATTACCCGGAGCATATCCCCACCCCTGCCCTCCTCCTGTCCTCTAGCAGCGGTCTGTCCTCATGGGCTCCCCACCCAGTCCTTTCCACTCTCTTGGAATTCAGTGTGTTGGCTCACTCCTCCCCCTCAATGAAGCCTGTTACCCTGATGCTGCCAGGTAGGATTCGCCACCACCCTGAATCCCCTCTGATAGTTGCTCTGTAGTGACTGTTTGCCCAGCTCAGATCTAAGCCCATGGCACATCCTGTCTCATGAATTCATTGCAACTATCCTGAAAGGCAAGCAAAGACACTCTTATTTTCTAAATCAAAATACAATGCCTCAGAGATGTCAAGTTCCTAGCCTTAGGTCGTAAGAGCTGACACAGGTAGTGGCCTCAGGACTTGAACCTAGGTAGTTGACCCAGAGCCTATGCCCATCCTTTGTCCAAAAGCCATTTCCACTGGGAGCTTCGAACAGATTACATGGTAACTCTCAGCCTCTCAACGGGACCATTCATGCTAGCTTCACAGACTCAATGAAAGGATTAAGTGAGATATCATAAATAGAAGAAATGTAGAACAGAAAACATTTATTTATATGTATTAGGCTGCTAACCACAAGGTCAGTAGTTCAAAACCACCAGCTGCTCCTTGGGAGAAAGATGAGACTTTCTATGCCCTTAAAGAGTTACAAGCTCAGAAACCCACAGGGGCAGTTCTAGCCTGTCCCATAGGATTGCTATGAGCCAAACTTGACTCAATGGCAGCCACTTTGGTTTTGGATGTACGTGCCTTTAAAATTTAGGATTTTTACTATACATGCAATCCTATAATAATCACCTTCAATTTTGACCTTACTCTGGCACCCTCCGTTTTCTCGAAAGTCCTCAGACCTCCTTGAGGCACAGAGAGCAGCTTAGTCTCCATTTGACCCCGGAGCACTAGGAGGTCCAGAATTGGGAATGGAGCCGGAAGTTCTTGCCCTCAGTCTAGGCTTCGTGCACTCTCCACCTGCTGCTGTTGAAAGGACAGGTTGACTCCGTACCACAGTGGGAGGCTTTGGAGCTGGTTGTTTCTCAAAAGCAGTTAGACCCCAAATGGGGCCTTGACTTGAATTTTAGGGACTAGAGGATGCGTGGACCCTTGGGCGTCTTGCAGACGTCCTGAAGCCCTATGACGCTACACGTGCTATCTTGCCTGAGTGGGCAGGTCCACGGAACTCTCAGGAGGAACAGGAATCTCAGCTTCTCCAGGAAGCTCCCTCCTGTGTCCTTCTGAGCGTGGCTGCTCAGACCATCACTAATTCCCCCTTTCTGCTCCACCTTCAGTCTGGATTTGCAGAGAGTTAAACTGGAGTCTATTATTAATTGGGTAAAAAGGACTGCTGAGTGGACTGATCACGTTGGTAAAAGCAGGTGGTTGGATGGAGGTCGTTAACCTTGACCGCTCCTGGAATAATGGGTGGATGGAGAGGATTCATTTCTCTTGTCCACTCTATGGAAATGCCTGTCGGATCAGCGCGGGATGCTCGTCTGTGTCTGGAGACAGTGGGTATTGAGCATTTACGGAAACCGCAGGGAAGGTTACCCTGGGAAAGTTATGACCTCATCTTATTCCAGCAACGCAGCTGCCCTGGTCCAGGAAAAGACTCACTGTTGAGAATCAGTAGCAGAAAGGTCTGCTGCATCTGTCTCCCGAGTCCTCGGCCCTTCTCTGCACCTCCTCCGGCCATTTCCACGGTTGAAAAACGACTGTGAGAGTACGAATGGAGCCGAGTTTCCCAGGGTCTTCTGGGGAGTGAACGGAAGGGATGATGGAGAGAGAAATGACTATTGGGGGCTTTAGTGGCCAGGCACAGACGTTTGAATTTAAGTCCCATAAAGACAGCCCTACTGTGAACAGCTAGCCCAAGGGAGTGTTCTAGTAGGCCATTCTAGGAAAAAGTAGAGCAGATGTCTCTAACCAATAGATCTGAATCTACCGCTGTCATAAAGTCTTAACAGTTAGTCATGGCATTTCATGAACATGATATGTGTGTGTGTGTATGTGTGCGTATCAATATCAGATGAGATGGTCTGTATCTATAAATGCTCATTCTTAACCACACCTTATTTGCATATTAGGACTCTGGGGCTTAAAACTTATTTCCTCGCAAGAAAGGTCACCTAACAGGAACTGTGTGCCAGCCACTGTCCTAAGCACTTCATATCCATGGGTTCTCAGAATTCCACCAGCTAGATACTAGCATATACCCGTTTTGCAGATCAGAAAGAAGAAATAAAATGCAGAGCGCTTAAGTAACTTTCCCGAGTGCTTAACTCCCAGACCAAGGATGTCAACCTAGGCCAGCGGTTCTCAACCTGTGGGTGGCGACCCCTTTCGGGGTCAAATGACCCTTTCACAGGGGTCGCCCAATTCATAACAGTAGCAAAATTATAGTTATGAAGTAGCAATGAAAATAATTTTATGGTTGGCAGGTCACCGCCACATAAGGAACTGTAGTAAAGGGTCGCGGCATTAGGAAGGTTGAGAACCACTACCTTAGGCCGAAAACGCTGGAATCTGTGCTGCTAACCACTGTGCTTTCCTGCCTTTCTGGATGGTTCACCAAGCTGGTTTTCCCATTTCTATGACCCCGGGATCTGAGTGAAACAGAAAGATGCTAGTGCCCTTCCTCAGCTTCAGCATCAGTTCCACCTTCTCCAAACCTTTGGGGGAAAGTCATTTGTCATACATGCTGGAATATTCTGCCTGACAGCATTCCCACAAGTCTCTTGCTCTGTCTCCAGGAGAAGCGGTCGGTGCTGGTCATCTTGTGGATCTTAGCCTTTCTGGCGGGCAACACCCTATATGTGCTCTACACATTCAGTTCCCAGCAGCTATACAACAGGTCAGTCCGAGGGTTTGACTCCTACAATGGGAGTGAGGGCTGGGGCTGGGTGGGTGTGGGGTGCCCATATCACTCCCCTACCCTCATCCCCGTCCCCCGCATGGTCAGTTGCAGATTCCACCCTGTGATGTGCACACATACTCTTCCTCTGAGTCATGGATGTCATTTTATGTTTCCTAGTAGCCACAAGAAAAATAAATAAAAACATCCCATGACCATAAAAGGCAATTCCAACTCATAGTGACCCTGTGTCTGAGGCTGGGAGCAAATGGCCTCATCATTGTCCCAAGGAGCAGCTGGTGGGTTAGAACTATTGACCTTGCAGTTAGCAGCTCAATGCTTAGCCCTCTATTGCCACCCAAGCTTTTAATACTATGTGGTATTATGTAGTATATAGAGTCTTCAGATTGGCTTCTTGCACCTATTAATGTGCACTTAAGCTTCCTCCTTGTCTTTTCTTTTTTTAAATCACTTTATTAGGGGCTCATACAACTCTTATCACAATCCATACACACATCAATTGTGTAAAGCGCATTTGTACATTCATTGCCCTCATCATTCTCAAAACATTTTCTCTCCACTTAAATCCCCAGCATTAGGTCCTCATTTTTCCCCTCCCTCCCCGCTCCCCCCTCCCTCATAAGCCCTTGATAGTTTATAAATTGTTATTTTGTCATATCTTGCCCTGTCCGACGTCTCCCTTCACCCACTTCTCTGTTGTCCGTCCCCCAGGGAGGAGGTCACATATAGTTCCTTGTAACCGGTTCCCTCTTTCCTAACCACTCTCCCTCCACCCTCCCTGTTTTGCCACTCACACCACTGGTCCTGTAGGGCTCATCTTCCCTGGATTTTCATAGTCTCAGAATTTAAAAAATATGTTATTCTTCCAGTTTAGCAAAAAGTTTATTTTTAAGAGTGAAAAGTTGGAAAGAACAGTTAAAGAACCAAAGTGCCTTCCAATTCTACCCCCCAATAGTACCAGTTAATATTTTTCTACATACGCATTCACATGTGTTGTGAAAGTTGTGTATTACTCTAAGTCAACACGTAGCATCTGAAGTTTCCTCTCTGTGTGCTAAGAATTTAGTAAGAAAACATTTCAGACAGGGCCTTAAGGGCTACTCCTTTAACCAGTGGGATGTTCTTACTTTAAGCAACGCTTGATCCTAGAACGAAGACAATCCAAGAAAAAGTTAACAAGAAGGCCTGAGAAAGGGTGAGAGCCAGGGAAATTTCTGGAATTTGACAATTAGTGTTTGTAGACATTCTCTCTGATATTTAGCTATTGGCATGAGTTGGTGTTTCACTAGCTGTCTCTATTCTTTAGCATCCAAGAGGAAAAGGCCCCAGTTGGCCTTTCATGGGTCAAGGGTCTAGTCCTGGCTCAGACAGGTGAGGCAGGACTGGGTCATGGGGTCCAGTGGGAATGTGGAGGATAAACCCGAGGGTGGCTGTGAAGCTAGTTTTCAGAGAAGTCATGGACTGAAATATATATATACAATTACCATGTAATTAATTCCAACCCATAGTGACACTATAGAACTTGAACCACTCCATAGAGTTGCCAAGCCTTTAATCTTTATGAAGCACACTGCCACCATCTTTCTTCCACAGTGTGGCTGGGGGACAGGACCAAAAACGCTCCAAACTCACTGCCATCAAGTGAGTTCTGACTCACTGGGACCCTATGGAACAGGGTAGAACTGTTCTTTTGGATTCTAAGGCTACAAATCATTGTGGGCTATAGTAGTAATGGCTAAGAATTAATAGCAAACTAGTCCCAAGAAATTTGAAAAAGTCTCCAAAAGTAGATTCTTGCAAGATAGTAAGTCTGTTCTATTTCACCCCCAGTCCTCCTTGAGTATATTTCCTCCCGTTTCTGGGCTCTGTGAATTGCTGTAGTGTCCCAAAGAACTCAGAAAGCTCGAGGGAATTTCTCACACGGTGGTACCAGGGTGCAGTTCAGTCTGAAGTTCGAAGATCAGGCAGGGGCAAGCCAGATGCTGGGGCCGGAAGACAAGCCTCACTCCTGGTTGTTGCTGGTGAGCAGAGCCCACCTCCTGCTGCTCTGAGGCCTCCTTTTATACACAGCGGGATGGTATTGCATAGAATCTTGCTGGCAGCTACTCACACAGGTCAGACTTCTCAGTATCTTCCCCCACCTTCCTACCAGACCCATGCAGGGAAAAGTTGTTTCCTACCAGACCCATGCAGGGAAAGGTTGTTTGGTGGGAGTTTCATGATGCAACCAAATTTCACCCCAATACAATAATCTATTCTCTACCCACGACTGTATCTTATTTATGAATATATGACCTGGAACCCCTGGGAAGATGTTTCCAGTAGGCATTGGCCTCCTACTAATCTTAGTCAGGCAGGCTTTTCCCAGCCCACTCCAGAAACCGTGTTCTTTCTCCTCTCCGCGGTAGCCTGTAATTCCTTACATCCATTGTAAGGAATAGTCACTGAGACAACCAGTAAACACAGTGTTGTCTGACTCAGACCTTCTACTGAGGCCAGAACTCAGTTTCATCCACTCCTGTTGGTTAGCAGATAACGCCCTCCTCAATGGGACCACACTACAAAATCCAGAATTATTCTCCCTCGTAGAAGAGATTATGGCTGAAAGGGCTGTATTCCAATATAATTCAAAAGCTTAGAAAGCCTCAACTTTCTCATGCAATGTGGCTAATGAGTTCAGACTGCTGACCTTGAGGTTAGCAGCCCAGTGCATAATCCACTATACATCAGGGCTTCTTTGATAGACTGGGAAGATACCCCAAAGCCCACCATGCCACAGAATCTCAGGGCTCTTTGCCAAGGGGTCCAGGAGACTGGGGGGAGTCACAGATCATATCAAACCCAGAGCTGTTCCTAAGACAAAGCTGAATACTGTCTTCTTTTTTTTTTTAATTTTCATAATTTTTATTTTAATTAATCATTTTATTGGGGGCTCTTATAGCAATCCATACATCAGTTATTTCAAGAACATTTGTTCATATGTTGCCATCATCATTTTCAAACTATTTTCTTTGTTTTTATTTTATTTTATTGGGGGTTCTTACAGCTCTTATCATAATCCATATAGATATATCCATTGTGTCAAACATATCTGTACATATGTTGTCATCGTTTTTTTTTCAAAACATTTTCTTTCTACTTGAGCCCCTGGCACCAGCTCCTCATGTTTTCCCCTCCCTTTCTCACCTTCCCTCCCCCATGTCCCCTTGTTATTTTATAAATTTTTTTTTCCATGTCTTACACTGACTGCTGTCTCATTTTACCCACTTTTCTGCTGTCCGGCCCCCTGGGAGGGGGGCCATATGTCAACCATTGTGATTGGTTCCCCCTCATCACCCACTCCCTACCCTTACCCTCCTAGTATCACTGCTCCCCTTATTGGTCCTGAGGGGGTTATCTGTTCTGGATTCCCTGTCCAGTATACATGGTCTGGTCTAACCAGATTTGTGAGATAGAATTGGGGTCACGGTAGGGGGGTGGGGAGCATTAAAGAACTAGAGGAAGGTTGTGTGTTTCATCGGTGCTATACTGCACCCTGTACTGTCTTCTTTTTCTCAGTCATATTTACAGCCAGACACCATGCCCTCCCTTTCAAATGGTTATAGTCCTACGCTGTTTTATTTGGTTGGGTTTTTTCCATAGTGTACCACTATTACAAGGAGCCTTGGTACTGCTGTGGGCTCAGCTTTGGGTCACTAACGTCAAGGGCCGTGGTTCAAACCCACCAGCCACTCTGCAGGAGAAAGATGAGTCAATCTCATCTGGAAACCTGGGGAGCAGTTCTGCTCTGCCCTACTGACTTGAGTCAGAATCAACTCAATGGCAGTGTTGACGTATGTAATCATTCTTAAAACCCCAAGCCCATGGGGCTGCATTGGTTCAGACTCACAGAAACCCTGTAGGACCAAGCAGTACTGCTCCCTAGAGTTCCAAACCTGTTTTTACAGAAACAGGTGAGTGAGTTCAAACCACCAACCTTTCAGATAGTGGCCTGGCCTTTTTACCCACCATGCCACAGCAAGTACACTAATGCCAGCAAGTACACTAATGCAAGTCCACAGCAAGTATACCATGCCACAGCAAGTACACTAATGCCAAGGAAGGAGCCCTGGTAGCATAAGGGTTAAATACTTGGCTACTCACCAGAAGGTCTGAGCCCACCCTAGGACCCTGCCAGAGAAAGACCTGGGATCTCTGCTCCCATGAAGATAACAGCCTACAAAGCCTTAGGTTGCCCAGCTATGTCACATGGGGGTCGCTCAGTCAGCATCAACTCACTGTGCCCAGCCACAATAGCACCACGCTCACAGGAGTGGCTTACATGCTGGCAAATGGCTATCTATCCTGCTATTTGAATGGTGGTCTCTCGCATTGTGGCTTTCGCGCTTTCACAGGCAGTATTTGAATTCATGTGGTCATCGTGACTATTCAGTACGTCAGTGGCTTTCATAAAACATTTTTTTAAATGGTTCCTAGATTTGGGGATATCACGCACCAGTAGAACATCCCCAAAACAAAATTCAAAGGTCAACCATGTGTACGTGTTCCTTCTAATTTGTTAAGAACATCCTGTTTTTCAAAAGAGAAAGAGAAATCATCCACCATCACCACTGTTATTTTCTAAGAGAAAAGACATTTTAATGGCAAAAAGATCCACCAGGAATAAAGAAATTTACTTCAGCGGAACACCCTGGGACCCTGCCAGAACCATCCCGGTTCTTTTCAAAATAGATAAGGGGGCTTCAAAAAAGTAGGTGGGAAAGTGGAATTAAAAGATTGTGGAATTTTTCCCTTGGATATGTTTAATTTGAATAGGTGGAATATTTGCCGTGAATTTATATCACAATTCAAGGGGTAAATTATACTGAAACAGAAACACGTGTGAGGTGGTTGTTTGGCGCCATCAAGTTGATTCTGACTCGGGGACCCACGTACCACAGAAGGAAACACCTCCCAGTCCGGCACCATCCTCACAAGTGTAATGCTGGAGCCCATGGTTCTCATGGGGGGAACACAATGATGTTCAGGAGTCCTTGGGCTCGAGAGTGCCGCCAAGCAGAGGGGCTTCTCTGGAGAAACCAGCAGTCCTGTTGCAGCTGAGAAAAGAGTTTGTTGTGGGTCGGGGCTGGGGTGGAGGGTGGAGGGAGAGAGAGGGTCAGTGAGAGCCTGTAAGACAAGGGGAGACTCGAGTTAGGCTTTCAGATCAGGTTCACCTGCTTCCAAAATGCACTTTGAGGACTGTGCGGTTACCCCACTTCTGGGCCATTTGTCGAGTCAGAGCATGCCTCACCCACTGCATTAGCTGTGTGAGCTAGACTGCCAAGGTCCTGCTGGGGACAGGAGGAGGTGGAGTTCCCAGAAACTGGGATGGATTTCCAGCTCGTGCCATTCTCCGGGCATGCTCTGATTCACAGGCTCAGACCTCTGTGCCCCAACAGGCCAGGGCCCAGTCAGACTGGCAGCACACAGAGGGAGCCGGAGAGAGGGCCTCTTGTTCCTGCTGTCACAGCGCTCCAGTACGATTGCAGGTCTCATCAACCAAACCCAATGACCAAACTCACGGCCATCGAGTCGATACCAACTCACAGCGACCCTTTAGGACAGGGCAGAACTGCCCCCTGGGAGTTTCTAAGGCTGCCCCTTCTCTCTCCCAGAGGGAGGCTGGTGGTTTTGAACTGTGGACCTTTCAGATCGCAGCCCAGTGCATAGCTATTATGCCACCAGGCCTCTCCAACAGCCACCCCTTTGTATTTTTGTCCTCCCAGTGACCCAGCAAGGGTCTGCGTCACAAATGAAGAGACTGAGACTTACAGAAGCCGAGCATGTTCTTCAGAATCACATGGCTGGGGCAGCAGAGCCAGCTCTGCCCAGAGCTTGTGCTCTTCACTACCTTCTCTCCTCACAATCAGACATGCACCTTCCCAGGTCCCGCTGAGCCCTCGAGAAGCAGACTGTAGGGGCGGGGCCCAGGAATCTGTGTTCCCCAGCTGATTCGGATGCACATCGAGGTTTGAGAACCTCCCAAGTGCTCTGTGGTTCTTGCCCCTCACTGTGCATCAGTGAACCTGGTGGATTGGGCTGAGCTAGTATGGGCATGAGCATTTTCCAAAGCTCCCACAGGATTGGATTGAGAGCCTCTGTTTTGCTTTAAGAATGGGAAGATTTGCCATTACCATTTTTTTAGGGTTCTCAGAAAGGAGGCTCCTGATCCCAACCAGATGTGGCTGGCTGCACGTCTCTTCTGATAGGACTGTACCATGGAGACCCCACCCTCTTTTCTTTTGCGGAGACTCCAACCTTCCCCGACCAACTGTCAGGGCACAGGAACCTGTGTCTCCACCTTGACCTTCCTGCCCATGACCCGCCTCCATGCAGCCCGAGTGTATCCATCAGGATCAGCCGCACCTGGGCGCCCTGACAAGCTTCTATTTCCATACATGCTTCAGCACTTAAGGCTACTAACTGAAAGGTTGGTTGGCATGTTGAATCCACCTAGAGGTGCCTCAGAGAAAAGAACTGGCAATCTACTTCCGAAAGATCATAATCGGAAACTACGGAGCACAGTTCTACAGTAGTACACATGGAGTTATCCTGAGTCAGAATCAGCTGGGGTGGGGGAGGGGACCCAAAACGTTTTCAGTGCAAGTTGGACAGTCCCCCTGCACTCTGCCTGGTAGCTGTAGCTATTCCGCCTGTACCTGGAACATGTAGCTCCAAAGTCTCCTTGGGAGAGGAAGCTGGGAGAGCAGGGGTTCCCACCAGGGCTACTCGAGGAGCATCACTTCCTGGAAGTGGTGACTGTCTGGTCCCTCACATCCCATTGGCCAGAACGGCTCACTCCACAGTCCCAAGTGACCGAAAAACCAAACCGGGAATGTGGTGGTGTTGTTTTTGTTGGGTGCCATTGAATCTGTGAGTTGGAATCAACTCCCCGATGGTGGGTGGGTAGCTGTTGAGTGAATTCTGAGTCAGACACACGATGTGACAGTCAAACTGCCCCCCTGGGTCTTCCAGGAACTGTCCAGGAACAATGTCTTTGTCCCTCCAAGTTGCTGGTTGGGTTTGAACCACCCACTTTGGAATTGGCAGTCAAGCATTTCAACTGCTGTGCCACCAGGGTTCCTCTGGGAAAGAACAGGTAAAGGGAGCTGTGGAGTGACCAGTTAGCTGAGCCTCAGGAATCCACTAGTGCATACCAAAGCCAAACCACACTCACTGCCAACTGATACCAGTTAATAGAAGTATAAAAAATACCATCTATCAACTATGCGCACCTGACCAGGACAGTTCTCAAGTTTGTGTAGATCAATAGAAAGATAGGTAGATATGGATAGAGATTTTTTTTTCTCAATCCCAAACCCTCTCTTTGAGCCGTATCCTGACTGCGCCACATACCACTGGCTAAGGGGCTTACCTCTAGGGCTGCCTACTTCCACTTCTGGATCCGGGCCATACACCCACTTCTTGATATTGTTAGGGGCTGTCTAGTTGATTTCTGCCCCATAGAATTTCTTAGGCTGTAGTCTCTTCAGGGCCAGATCACTTGGTCTTTCTCCCAGGAAGCTGCTGGGTAGGTCCAAACCACCAGTGAGCAGCTGAATGCTTAACTCTTGCACCACTGGCTCTTTCTCCGGTGGTGAGCTGCCTTTGTAACACAGGGAGGGCCCGGTGGCACTGGCTCCCTGCATTGGGCTGTGCATGTTCTGCCTGCTGGACAGCCCCCAGGTGGGTGGTTGAGGTCCACAGCCAACCCTCGCTGCTGTCCCTGTAATCCCAGAGAGACAGACATCTGGCTTACACGCCACCTTTTTCATCACAGACACACTGGGAAGGAGAGAAGGGGTGGTTATGGGTACTTATCTAGGTTGTCTTGTTTTACATTTCTCATTTTTAGACTATTTCTGTTCATTGTGTTTTGTGGACTTGTTGGTTTTTTGTTGGGATGCAGGGGTGTTTTTCCACATATTGACACTCCCTTGGATTTCTTTCTAAAGTACTAGAAATTTAACTTAATGCGCTGTGAACTAAAAGACTTGACACATCTCAAAAGGAGACTCAATCCTAGTGGCATTATCAGAGAGCTATGATAACTTACTTAATGATATAACTGTAGCGTAGCAGGTTTGGTTTTTTTATGTTGCCATCAAGTCGATTATACTCAAGGGGACCCCATAGGACAGAGTAGCACTATCTCGTTGGGGGTCCAAGACTCATCTGTACATCTCCTTCAGAGCTGCTGGTAGGTTCCAGCCTCGGACCTTTCAGTTAGCAGAGAAACTCCCAAACCACTACACCACCGGGACTTTACTATACCGTCAGTTCTATGGACTGACACGTATCTTCTTATCAGTTTTACTCCTCATTAGGTACCACCACCACAAACTATTATAATTAATAAACAATAATGGTAATTATGATGCAATTAGGGCTTGTTAAACATTTCGTACTTTGTCAGATACTTCCATCGGTGTTCTGACATTTGAGTCTACTAATTAGCCTGTTGAGTTGGATAAGGCAAAGAATTCGCTTTCTCTCCGTCTTACAAGGAGGGAAAGTCAGGAAGGCTTCTTTTTGTCAGACACCTTGGAGACTCGTCTTGGCCCTGTGTGGACACTGCCCGGCACCACCTCCACCCCGTTCCTATGTTTGAGCCCCTTGTTTCAGCCACTGTGTCCCTCAGTCCCATGGAGGGCCTGCCTCTTCTCCATCGCTCCTCTAGTTACCAAGCTTGATGGTCTTCTCCGGGGACCGGTCCTCTGGAGAACATGTTCGTGCTCTAGGAACTGAAGGAGGTGACGGTCTCCCCAGCCTCACTTCTAAGGAGTGTTCTGGCTGTACTTCTTCCAACACAGATTTATTTGGGCAGGCCAGAGTACTTTCAGTATCCGTCACCTGCCCCATAATCAGCAGGCATCGATTCTGGTTTTCCTGATTTGGTGTCCAACTTTCACATGCACAGAAGGCAGTTGACAATACCATGGCCTTGGGTCAGGTGCACCTCAGAGTCACGTCTTTGCTTTTTGACATTTTAAAGCAGCGGTTCTCAACCTGTGGGTCGTGACCCCTTTGGGGGTCGAAAAACCCTTTCACGGGGGGTGGGGGTCACCCGATTCCTAGCAGTAGCAAAATTACAGTTATGAATTAGCAATGAAAATAAATTTATGGTCGGGGGGGTCACAACATGAGGAACTGTATGAAAGGGTCGAGGCATTAAGAAGGTTGAGAACCACTGCTTTAAAGAAATCTTTTGAGATGAAGAGAAGGTTTTAAGAGGTGAAATGATTTTCCAGAGGTCAGAAGCTGATAGGGGAAGAATTAAGACTCTCCAGTGTTGGGCACTGGTGTCTGAATCCTGGATAGATTCAAGTTCTGGCCTTCCCTGAGCTAAGACTCATCAGGAAAGTGCCAGAAGTCCCCTTGGATACCGTGTTCCCTCTTTGGAGACAGATAGAGCCTGCCAGACCCTACCAACCGTTTGTGACTGGCCATTCAAACTTGAAGGGGAGGTATCCCCCAGAGACAGAGCCTGCAAGGTGGTGAGGACACTGGGGATCGCATGAGCGATCACCTGCCAGCGGAGATGGCTTTTCATTGATTTTGCCCCACTCTAGCCTTTGAAAGGTTTTTACTATAAATAGAAATATATTGCTTTGTGTCTTTTTTTTTTCTAATATAAATAGTTTTGTTTCTTTGCTTTTTAAACAGTGAAAACAGGCCAACTCATTCCTGTTGTTATAGTGAGCTGTTGCTGAGTCTGACCCTGGTGACTCCGTGCACAACAGAGGGCATGCTGCCCAGCCCCGCACCCTCCTGACCATTTGGTGTGGGCATTGGACTATATTTATTGTACTCCATAGACTTCCGTTTGGCTGGTTGTTCAGAAGTAAATTACCAGGCCTTTCTTCCTAGTCTGTCTTAGTCTTGAAGCCCCACGGAGTCCTGTTCAGCATCAGAACAACTCATGAGCCTCCCTGATGATGGGTGGTGGTTGCCCATGAGGTGCACTGACCAGGAACCAAACCCAAGTCTCCCGAGTGGAAGGCAGGAGTCCTACCACTGAGCCACCTCTGCAGGCCATGCGTTTCTGGGAGACTGCAGGAAGGGGGCCTCATAGCATCCTGAAAGCACCCACTCTGGTGCAGACACAGACAGATTGACTGCTGGCTCCAGCATGGGCACATCACTCTGCCCCTTGGTGCCTGCCTTTCCTCTGCTCATAGGCATTCCTTCATAAAGTCTCCGGAAAAATGAAATGGGTTTAGGTAGATAATAAAGTGCATGAAGCCAGGTTGGCATGGCATAGGGTGCAGACGTATTTAAGCGACAGCCAAGAGGCCTGAGTATGAATCTACCACTGTCCTTCAGTTTCTGTGTGTCCTTGTGCATGACATTGTGCCTTTCTGTGTGTCGATGTTCTCATCCGCCAAACGGCTTGGATGATGTGCCCGGCTTGCAGAGTTGCTGTTGTCCTGACCATTGCTCTTTGGCAGGACCTGTGGTGTGTCCAGGAGCCCTGGTAGCGTAGTGTTTACACATTGGGCTGCTAATCACAAGGTCAGTTGTTCGAAACCACCGCTGCTCCAAGAGAGAAAGACCGCTTTCTCCTCCTCCTGTAGACAATTACAGTTTCAGAATGCAGAGGGCCAGTTCCGCTCTGTCCTGCAGAGCTGCTATGACTCAGCATCGACCTGAGGGCAGCGAGTTGGTCGGTTGATGGTATGGCTACCATTTCACCAAATCTTGCCAACCATACCACGAGGGGGCCAGGAGCAGGAGAAGGGGTGATTGCCATTTTACTGAAGAGAACACTGAGACTTTCAAAGATGACATTGCCCACCCAAGGCCAGACCA
The DNA here is from genome assembly GCF_000313985.2 of Echinops telfairi. NCBI lineage: Eukaryota > Metazoa > Chordata > Mammalia > Afrosoricida > Tenrecidae > Echinops > Echinops telfairi. Next base: position 6,814,711 of record NW_022111312.1, read on the forward strand.
CACATAAACGGAGAAACCTAGATTCAAATTCATGACTCCCCGGCACTAAGATCCTTAGGCTTATTGTATAGTGTGACCTTGATATGGCTGAGCCTTGTGGTTGGTGCTAGTGGCCATGGAGGTGGTGCCCTCGATCATAGGGACCTTTGCACAATGGAACACAATGCTGTCTTTGTCCTGCCCCCTCCCTTTTGTGGATTGAAGACCTCAGGTTTGGTTGTTGTGAGGTGCCGCCGAGTCAGGGTTGACCCATAGAGATCCTTGCACAACAGAACGAAACACTGCCTGGGCCTGGGCCATCCACGCAGTTGTTCTGTTTAAGCCACTGTGTCCATCCATCTCATGGAGGGTCCTCATCCTTCTCACCGGCCCTCTCCATGACCAACATGATGGCCTTTTCCAGGGACTGGTCCCTCCTGAGACCATGTCCAACGTACACTGAGACGAAGTCTCACCATCCTCGTTCCTAAGGAGCAGTCTGGCTGTACTTCCTCCCATCCAGATGTGTGTGTACTCTCCCCGCAGTCCGCATTCTAGTCAGTGGCTCCTTTCTACAGTGGCAATCACAGCGGTGCTCACTGTGCAGGATTTGATGAGATACAGGGAGTGAAACACCAGCAGGGTAACGGGCACGTCCTTTTCACGCCTCTCCACCACCTGCTCTTGTTGAGGACACAGTGAAGTAGAGAGACATTGGCAATGCTCCAGGCCCACCTCTCCAGGTAACCTGCAGGAGACGTGAAGCTCAGAGAGGTCATGCAGCAGTTGAGTAGCAGGACGCAGAAGTCGGTGTCCCTGATCAATAGGATCATATGACTGCCAGAGGCAGAGATGAGCAAGCGGTTGAGCGCCGGGTCCTGAGTACGTGTCCTAACTCTGAGTCCTCCCCCACAGCCTCATATTCCTGAAGCCCAACCTGGAGACGCTGGACTTCTTCGACCTGCTGTGGATCGTGGGGATCGCAGACTTCGTACTGAAGTATATAACCATCGCCCTCAAGTGTCTTGTGGTGGCCCTGCCCAAGATCATCCTGGCCGTCAAGTCCAAGGTAGGCTCTGACTGTGGCCCCCAGGCCGCCCAGCCCTGCTGATGAGGCAGCCACTCCAGGTGCCTTCTGGAAGAGGAAAGAAGGGAGCAGGCCCCGTTGATGTCAGTGTCCACAGTAACTAGTGTCTGAGCCTGGTGGGCTGCGAACCACAAGGTCAGTAGTTTGAAGCCACCAGCTGCTCTTTGGGAGAAAGATGAGGATTTCTACCATGGGACAGTTCTACTCCATCTGATACAGCCACGGTGAGTCAGAATCAGCCTGACTTCACAGAGTCTGGAGGGGGTTATTTGAGACCCAGTGGATCGCATCTGCTGCTGCTGTTGTGTTAGCTGCCGTGGCATTGGCTCTTGGCTCAAGGTGACCCCCATGCAACATGGAACTAACTGCTGCCCAGTCCTGCCCCATCCTCTTGATTGGCTGCGGAGTAGACTGTTGTGATCCATAGGGCTTGCATTGCCTGACTTCCAGAAGTAGATGGCCAGGCCTTTCCTCCTAATCTGTCTTACTGTAGAAGCGCCACTGAAACCTGTCCAGCGTCACAGCAGCGCACAGGCTTCTACAGACGGGTGGTAGCTGCTTGTGTCCTCACAGGGTCTTCTCTTGCGTGTTTGGATTCTCCCCCGGCCTCTCTCTCAGAGAGCCGGTGACTGCAGTCAGGCCTCCCAGAGAAGTCATGGTCCTCTTCCCATGGCAGGAGCCTTTATCCAACCACAGCTTCGAAGGCCCTTGGTCTTTACGAGGTAACACAGGTTTTTTGACATTGGGACCTCAGATTTGGGGTAGCCTGCTACACCAAAACTCATAGAAGGGCGAGGCAATTTGTCCCCCAAATACCCAGCTGGTTGGTTCATGCAGGACTAAGGATAAGAATACAACTCTTCCAAGTCCCAGGACCATGGTTACCTCTGAGGGCCAGGGGATCACTGCCAGACACTGAATGGACCAGATGTGGGAGCACCTGGACCCTCCCTAGCCCTGACACTCTCCAGCCACTAGGCCTTATACCAGTCACTTTGCTTCCCAGGTTTCTCCTGCAGAAAGTTGCCGTGCTAACAGTGTCTTCCTTACCTTACGAAGATACCAAGGCCCCTGAGGGGGCTCCCTTTATCAGTCACCACTCGTGTGCTGCCTTTCACCAACCGTGCCCCTTCTCCCTCCCCTGCCCCTCACTCTGTGCTCTGGGTTCAGCCACACCCCAACACTTTCATTCCTTTACACAGGTGATGGTGGTGGCTGTGTCCCATCCAGCCCATTCTGACTCAGAGTCCCCCGACACACACTAAACCATCCCCTTCGGATAGCCGACCTGTGACGTAGATCTCCTTAGCCTGTTCTCCAGAGGGGACAGCCAAGGCACCACGACATGGAGTAACTGGCCCAAAGTCACACTGTCGCCAAAGTGCTCTTGTGTGCACCTCTGTCACCCTCCTGTCCTTCTGTTTCAGACACCCTTCCCCCTTCTCATGTCTTTATCAATTCCTACTCCTTTTTGTTTGTTTTCCTGTTTTTAATCGACAAATGCATGTAACATACAATTAACCTGTCTGTAAACCATTCACCATGTTAAAACAAACAATTCAGTGGTGTTGGTTCATTCACAATGTTGTACGTCCACCACCTCTGTCTACTTCCCAGAGCATTTTCACGCCCTCGAAGGAAACCCCATGCCCATTAAGCAGTCATCCCCGCTTCCTTCCCTTCTTCCCATCCCCCGGCAACTGCTAGTCTTTGTCCTGCCTCTGTGGAGTTCCCTGTCTTGACCGTTTCCTATACATGAGCTCATCCAATAGAAGACCTTTTGTGTCTGCCGTCAAGTTTTCGAGGTTCATCCACATTGTAGCATGGATGGGCGCCTCATTCCTTTTTCATTCCTGACAAACATTCCACCGTGTGGCAAAATCTCATCTTGTTTACCATCCACCTGTTGATGGACATTTGGTTTTTGGTTTTTTATCTTTCACCTATTGCGAAGAGTGTAACTAGAAACATCTTTGAACTCCTGTCTTCAGTTCTTCTGGGTCTGTTCCCAGGAGTGGAATTGCTGGGCCACCTGGTAATCTTGTGTTCTACCTTTTAACACCAAGCCAGACTGCTTTCCACAACAGCTCCTGTCGAAAGGTCAGGCAGGTACTGTTTTCATTGCTGTTTACTAGAGGAGAAAACAAAAGCAGTGAGAGGTTAAGGAACCAGCCCACGGCCACACAGCTTATAAATTACAGAGCCAGGATTTGAACTCACCCAGTCCAACTCCAGAACCACTGCTCTTGGCTACGAGACATACTCACTCCTAGTATTTGCTTAGAAAGTGTCTCCAGGTTGATTTGGGAGATGAGTCCCCACACACCGTCTACACAGAATTCCCTCAGAGCCAGGGTCGAACGTCCTCCCTTCTCCGTACTGCAGGCGTTGCTGGGGGCAAGGGGGCGGGGAGGGCACCCGTACCCTTTCCTTATCCCACTGAGGTGTGGGCGACAGTTATTAATGCCTCCCTGGCAACTGTCCAGCTCCCTCTTTTTGATTATTATTATTTTATTCGGCGAGATTAATGTGCCAGGTCAGAGCGTAATCCCGCCTGTAAAAGTGATGTGAATAGTCTCTTCAAGATAAATTGCAGGCTTGGAAAAGGTCCACAGCCTTTTCTTGCCTGTCTGAGTGCTCTCCCAAATGCTCATCAATCCTTGTCTGGGAAGAAGAAAAGGACGGGCCTTCATTTGCAGCTGGGCTGGGAGGGTGGTCAGAACGCATCTGTCAGAGACCCCTAATGGCTCACAGCACAGATGCTCCTCCCTGGGCCCCCACACCATCCCTGGAAGCGGGGAGAGGGGGGCTTCTTTTTAATAATGCCACGATGATAGTGGCAGGGCTGTTGGTATTTGGGTTTGTTTGATGGCCCCTGACGTGTGAGGCTGGGGGAGCCGATCTTGTCTGGGGACTTGGGGAATCTCTTCATTTTCCTCCTGTTCTTAATCATCCCTCTGGCAACACCAATTCCCACCTGCTTCCCGGCATGGGAGGGCCTGTCAGGCATCCTCACATACCTGGGCCTCCCAGGAGAATCAGGCCAGCCGGGACGGGCCTGGGCTTAAAGATGCCGGTCACAGGTCTCCAACCTCAACCCAAACCAGCGGTGCTGGCTGGGTCTTGAGCTGTGTTTGCGATCATTTTCCTGTATATAACCTATAGGCCATGGCCCCGCCTGCCCTGGGACCTACCCACCAGCCCACCAACCTCTTCACTACTCAGACCGGGCCAGCCTCACTGGAAACCTCTGCTTTCCTCCAGTGAGCCTGGTGCCTCCCACTGCAGGCCCTTTGCATCTGCCCTTCCCTCTGTCCAGAGCAGTACTTCCTCTGACGTCCCCACGGTCATCTCTTTCTCATCCTTTGAATCTCAGCCGAAGGGTCACTTTTTCTGAAAGGTCGGCCGTGGCCACCCTGTTTAAAGTGGTTTTCTACAATGTGCCGCCCGTGCCCCATCTCAAGTCTTGGGTAGCATGGATCAGGATCTGAACTGATCCTGTGGTTTTGTTTTCTGTCCCATGCCACTGGACTGTGAGCTCAGGAGGCTAAGGGCCGCTGTGTTTGCCCTGAGACTAGGTCTGCCTTGAGCGTACGATAGATATTAGTGACTGTGTGAAGAGCCTTTTTATTGGTTCATGATCTCCTGCTGTTGACTGCCCTCTGGACCTTTGTGATGCAGAGAGTTTTCATTGGCCGAGTCTCAGAAGTAGATTGCCAGGCCTTTCTTCCTAGTCTGTTAAAATCTGAAACCTGCACAGCTTCATAGCCACACACAAGCCTCCAGGGACAGACAAGTGGTGGCTGAGCTCTGAAGTGCAGTGGCCCGAATGAAACCTGTGTCTGCTGGGCCAGGGCACGGGATCATCACTGCCCTCTACTGCATCAGGTTTTAAACCAGCCCTGCCAGCCTCCCACCACGCAACATTCTCCTGGGCCATTTTTCTTTTGTTTTCTTTTTTAACATTTTATTAGGGGCTCATACAACTCTTATCACAATCCATACATTCATCAATTGTGGAAAGCACATTTGTACATTCATTCTCAAAACATTTGCTCTCCACTTAAGCCCCTGGCATCAGTTTTCCTTTCTGTCACCAATTCCACTGATGTAATTAAGGACCCATTTGCTTGGAGGGAATTTGTAGTTAACATGCTCAGCTGCTAACTGGAAGGTTGGGAGGCCAGGCTACCCAGAGGTGCCTAGGAAAAAAGGCCTGGTGATCTATTTCCAGGAAAATCCTATAGAGCACTTTTCTTTTGAGTGAATGGTACAGCAGACCAAAGTAAGGAGAGTGGTTTTCTTGAACTCGAGACCCAAGAAGATCCATGAGGCTTTTTGTTCCATTAAACTCCCTAAAGTTTCTGGGCCCTGAATCCAGGCACTTTGCTCCTAGAGTGGTTTCCCATCGATTAAGTCACCTTCCCCTCCCCAAGGTCAAGCTTTCCACTCTCTGCTCCTCCCCTCCAGTGGCACAGACATCTCCGGGCAGGGCTGGGGTTTCTAGGTTCACCGTGGTTTGGGCAGCACTCCGAGCTTCTCTGAGTGGGGCACAGGAAGGAAGGGGGGAAAGCAGTGGTTCTCCCAAGAGGCATTGGGCTCTACTGGGAGGCACGTTTGCTTCTCACACTTGGGGAGGGGGTGTTTCTGGCATCTAGTGAGGAGAGACCTATGATGTTGCTGTCGCTTCTGCCTTTGAGACTTCCCCGACTCATGGTGACCCCGTGCACGATGGAATAAAAGGCTGCCTGGTTCTGCACCATGTAGTTTGGATCATAGTTTTCATTGGCTTATTTTCAAAAGCAGATTGCCAGCAACAGGCAACCTCCCCTGACAGGCAAGTGGTGGCTGTGCCTAGGGTGCGTTAGCCAGAATCAAACCTGGGTCTCCAGCGTGGCAGGTGGGATTCTACCAGTGAGCCACTGAAGTGAAGCAGTGAACTATACAGAGTATCTCCCCCTCAACAAAGAATCGTCCAACCCCAAATGTCAGTAGTGTTGAGAGTGTCCAGGGTTACTCTGTGGCCTCAAATCAGCTCCTGCCTGCCAGTCCACCCACACGTCTATCTTCTGTTGAGTGCTTTTGTATCCACCCAGACAGCACCAATGTTTTGCCATCACTTTGATTTGTTATGGAGCCCTGGCAGTGTAGTAGGCTATCATTAGGCTGCTAGCCATAAAGTCTGCAGTTCAAACTCACCAGCTGCTCCATGGGACAATGATGAGGCTTTCTGCTCCTGTAAAGATGGACAGTCTCAGAAACCCAAAGGAACTGTTCTGCTCTGCCCTTTACGGTCCATATGAGTTGGAATCAACACAGTGGCAGTGAGTTTTTTGATGTGTTTCTGATTCTGTTTTAATTAAGGATCTGTTTTTTTTTAAATCATTTTATTGGGGGCTCATACAACTCTTATCACAATCCATACATCTATCACTTGTGTAAAGCACATTTGTACATTCGTTGCTGTCATCATTCTCAAAACATTTGCTCTCCAATTAAGCCCTTGGCATCAGCTCCTCATTTCCCCCCCACCTCCCTTCCCACTCTCCCGTCTCTCATGAGCCCTTGATAATTTATAAATTATTATTTTGTCATATCTTGCCCTGTCCAACGTCTCCCTTCACCCACTTTTCTGTTGTCCATCCCCCAGAGAGGAGGTCACCTGTAGATCCTTGTAGTCAGTTCCCCCTTTCCACCCCACCTTCCCTCCACCCTCCCAGTATCACCACTCTCACCACTGGTCCTGAAGGAATAATCTGTCCTGGATTCCTGTTTTTCCAGTTCCCATCTATACCAATGTACATCCTCTGGTCTAGCCAGATTTGTAAGGTAGAATTGGGATCATGATAGTGTGGGGGGAGGTGCGGGGGGGGAGGGAGAGAGTAAGCATTTAGGAACTAGAGGAAAGTTGTATGTTTCATCGTTGCTACACTGCACCCTGACTGGCTCATCTCCTCCCCACGACCCTTCCATAAGGGGAAGTCCAGTTGCCTACAGATGGATCTTGGGTCCCCAGTCTTCACTTCCCCTCATTCACAATGATTTGACTTTTTGTTCTTTGATGCCTGATACTGATGTGTTCGACACTTCATGATCACACAGGCAGATGAGCTTCTTCCATGTGGGCTTTGTTGCCTCTGAACTAGATGGCCGCTTGTTTACCACTTTTTTTTAATGGACAACGTAAGCCCAGGATTCAAAAGTCAAAGTATCCTAAATAGTAGGCCGAAATCTATGAGAGCTGCAACCCAAGGGGAGCTGTGCCTCATCTGCCTTTGACATGGTGCAGTTGGCCGCTCTCTAAGAATAGAACATGTTGGCGTTTTCCTCCTCTGACGGTGTCTACCTCCCCCAGACGCTGGTCCTGGCAGGCCCTACTGACCCCGGGTACCCACTAATCCTGGGAGACAGCAGTGTTCTCCCCAAATTCATTGTTTCCGAGCTGCTGTGTATATGCGAGCAAATACGTGTTCCCTGTTCTCCCCGCCCACCTTTATATTTGCAAGTGGTCCTGTTTCACCCAGTTGCTATTTAAGGTTTCTCACGTAGCTGTCTAGTGTGAAGATTGTCCTTTACAGGTTTGTAAGCAAGTAAGAAGTAAACCTAAACGTGTGACCGTCAAGCTGGTTGCCATGCACATCTGCCCCTAGAACAGAGTAGCACTGCCCCTGCAGGCTTCCCAAGGCCGTCAGGCTTCCCAGGAGCAGACTGCCACATCTTCCTCCCACAGAGTAACCCACGGGGGTGTGCGTCTGTAAGCAGCTGAATGCTTAACCACTGCACCACCACCATGCCTTTCCCTGTAGAGCAGCGGTTCTCAACTCGTGGGTCGCGACCCCTGTGGGAGTCGAATGACCCTTTCACAGGGGTCGCCTAAGACCATCAGAAAACACAGATTTCCGATGGTTTTAGGAACCAAGATACTGGCTTTTTATGCATACTGTCGCAAAATGGAGCAATGTAGTTTACTGTTACATTAAGATTGTTACCCATGCTACACCATGCTTCCGGACAAATTTTCATTGATTTGTCATTAGAAAGAAATATTTCGCAATATATAATGACATAGTGTTTTTGTGATGAAGCACGATGCTTTCATGATGTTCAATTGGTAACAATGAAAATACATCCAGCCTATCAGATATTTGCATGACGATTCATCACAGTATCAAAATGACAGTGATGAGGTAGCAACGAAAATAATTTTATGGTTGGGGGTCCCCACCACATGAGGACCTGTATGAGAGGGTCACGGCATGAGGAAGGTTGAGAACCTGTAGAGCACACAGAAAATACAGCATGATGGTTAAAAACCTGGCCTCTGGAACCAGACTGCTGGTGCTCAGACCCTGTGTGAGAAACCTCTGGCCACTTAGGGCAAGTTACTTCTCCTCTCCCTGCTCCTGATACAATGAGATCGTGATGGAACGCACCACTGTAGTGTCGCTCTGAGTCAGAAGCCCCCTGATGGCAGAGAGATTGGTTTCCAGATGCCCTAGGTGGTGCAAATTGTGAACGTATTCAGCTGCTACCTCGAAGGTTAAAGGTCCAAGTCTACCCCAAGGCACCTTGGAAGGAGGGTTCTAAAACCCATCCCGAGAAAAACCCATGGAAACCGTGTGGAGCACAGCTCTACTGACGCGCACTCGGTCCCCATGAGTCAGCGTGACCGCAGCCGGCTCACGCTGGCTGACAAATGCCACAAACTTAGAGGCTTACAAAGCTCCCATTAGCCAGCTTACTGTCCTGCAGGTCAAAAGTTGATGAAGACTTGACTGAGTCCTTCCCTCATGGTCTCACGAGGTCAAAATCAGACTGTCAGCCAGGCTGGGATCTTATCTGGCTCTTTGGAAATGAAGCCGCTCCAGGCTCATGTGAGCTGCATCAGAGCGCCTGGTAGTTTCCGACTCCCAACCTTTGCTTAGCAGCCAGCTGCTGTGCAGGAGAAAGAGGGGGCACTCGACTTCCACAGTGACCACGTACAGCCTTGGAGACTTGTGGGTGGTCCCCCTCAGTCCTGTAGGATCACCGTGAGTCAGAATCGACTCAATGGAATTGGGTGAGGGGTTTGAAAGGGATGCCTCAGTACTCTGGGCAGCTTTGGATTGCTGACACCACCCCCACCCAGCTGATGCTATTGGTTTGCCAGGACTCAGCTGAGGTGTCACTTCCCTCAGGACACAAAGACAAAGTTAGATCCTCTCCCTTCTGCTCCCACCACTCCCGTTCCCATACCTCACTGCTCTGTACTTGTTGGGTCCTTGTTCCCTCCACTGGATCCATGTCCTTCTTATTCACTGAAGTCACCTCTTTCAAAAAGGATCCTGACAGTGGTTCTGAGAGGCGACGGTCCTGTTTGCCTCCGCCCATTTCACAGTGATAAGAGAGGCTTGGGAAGACTAACTGGTCTGTCAAGGGTCACAAGGCTTATAGGTGACCAAGGTAGGACTTCAGCTCAACTCTTGACTTCAGACATACCAATAACAGCTAGTAATTTTTGGTCCGTTTGTTTTTTATCTGGTTTGCTTCCTTATCTACAGTGCGAAGTGCTTTATGGACATTGTTTCATTTGATCCTGTCAGCATCACCATGAGGTTGGTGCTGTTGTTATTCCCATTGTACAGATGAGGGGACTGAGGACCAGAGAGGTGATGTCAGAGAGTGACATCACCAGCAGCGAAGCCAGAGAGTGAACCCAGAGGGTGACCTGTCTGTGTGTCTGCAGCCGTTAGTGAGGATGTCAATTGTTTTCTCAGCATCAGTTTTCACTGGTGGAACAGAGAGCCAGCAGCAAAGATCCTAGTCTTTCACTATATTAGCACCACCTAATGTTTAGTGTGCTTCCAGCTCTTTAAAAACTTCCCTCCACTGCTAAGAAGATTCGAGAGCACATACCCTAGAAAGGCGAAGAACCATCCGTGTCAGGAAAGAGCAGACTCCAAAAGTAAAGTGAACCCAGCGCCATACCTTCTGTGGCTGGGCTTTTGATGACCCTCACTGAGCCTCAGTGTCCCCATCTGTAAAATAGGGCTGAAGCAGATGCTCCTTCAGATCTAGGATGTATCCAGTTAGAACAATCGATTGAATTTTTAGTTCAGAACAGTTTGTTGAATTTGAGCAAAAAGCACCTGGTTATTGCCTATGATGTGCTCATAGAAAGAATTGCATTAACAGGCTCCCCGCTAATTTCCTGGAAGGAACCCTGCTTGATGAAGATGTACCATATATACTCGAGTATAAGCTGACCCAAATAGCAGCCGAGGCACCTGATTTTACCCCCAAAACTGCATAAAAAGTGTGCTGAAAAACGCGACTTATACATGAGCATATACGGTAATCTCCTTTTACTGTGCTCCATGGTTCAGGGCTCTGCTGTTTCACTTGAGCCTTTTGCATCACTATTTGTGAGAGTCCTCACTTTTGAGGTGCCGTCCTAGATATGGATCCTGTCTTCTTCACTTCTGTGTCCTTGGCCCCCACTCAGTCACCCTGTAGCTGTAGGGGAGGCACGGAATGTCACCTGGTAGCTGGTGACAAGAACCATTCCTTTCAAATTGGGGGCAACTCCTTGTTTGGTGCCTCTGAGTTGATTGTGTCTCATAGCCACCTGCTGCGCAACAGAAGGAAATACTTGCTGGTCCTGCACCGTCCTCCTAATGGTTGCCAAGTCCGAGCCTGCGGTGGCAGCCACTGCGTCGAGTCATCTCCTGAGAACCAATGACGTCCTTCTCCAGAGACTGGCCCCTCCTGGTCACATGGCCAACGTTTCGGTGTCCTCACTCCCCAGGAACATACTGGCTATACTTCCAAGACAGATTTGATTGTATTTCTGGCAGTTCATGGTTTATCCAGTATTCTTCAGCAAACATCATAAATCAAATGTATCCATTCTTCCTTGATGTTACTTATTTACTGTCCAGCTTCTGTTTGCATATGAGGCAGGAGAAAAACACTGTGGTGTCGGTCAGGCACGCCTGAGTCCTCAAAGTGACACCTTTGCTTTATAACACTTTAAACAGGTCTTCTGCAGCAGATTTGACCATGCCATATGCCATTTGATTTCTTGACTGTTGATTGTGGATCCAAGTGAAGTGATAGCCTTACCAATTTCAATCTTTTCTCCATTTTTCAAGATGTTGTTTATTGATTCTGTTGTGAGTACTTTGGTTTTCTTTGTGTTGAGGTATAACCTGTATCTAAGGCTGTGGTCTTTGATTTTCATCAATGCTTCACGCGTCGTTACACCATTTGTATAGCACAGGTTGTTAATAAGTCTTCCTCCAATCCTGGTGCTGCATTCCTCAAATAATCCAGATTCTTGGATTATTTGTTCAACGTACAGATGGACTAAATATGGTGAAAAGATAGAACTCCAATGCAGACCACTCCTGATTTTACACCACACCATAACCTCTTGTGGTTTTTGCGCGATTGCCTCTTGGTCTGTGTACAGGTTCAGTATGAGCACAACTCAGAGCAACTCACAGCTGCTCTATAGACAGAGTAGAATGGCTCTGTAGTTTCCAAAGCTTTAACCTTTACAGAAGCAGACTGCCATGTTCTTCTTTTGTGAAGCAGCTGGTGAGTTCGAACCACCAACCTTTCAGCTACAACTGAGTGCTTAATGCACTGAATAGGTGAACACCTAACCGATGCACCACCATGGCTTCTCTGGGTGGTAGTGGAACTAGGAAAACATCAAGATTCATGTTGTAAGGAAAGAAGAGAATGACTATGGAGAGGCACCAGCCGTCTCTGTCCCAGGATGCCCACCCCTCTTTTGTCTGTGAGAGACCCAGGGCTCAGCAAAGTGTGTTCACTTAGTCAGGCTCACATAGCAAGTCTGTGACAGCGATATGACGTGAAACCCATTTCATGGAAACCAAGTGAGATACCTCTGGGACCTATGATAAGAGCTTACAGCTTATAGGGTAACCATAATTCATAAATTTTTATATAAACTTCCCTCTCCTTGCCATCGAATCAATTCTAACTTGTCGGGACTCTGTAGAACAGAGTATAACTGGACCCTTGAGTTTCAGAGGCTGTAAATCTTGCGAGAGAAGAAAGCCTCATCTGTCTCCCATCCAGCATCTGGTGGGTTAAAACTTCAGACTTCTGCAGTTAGCAGCCCGATGTGTAACCTGGTATGCCACCAGGACGACTGTCTACATACAAACCGTGAGTGGGAAAATCCATGATCTTTCATTCTATTTTCAGCCCCTCCTATATATAATTTACAATATGGTAATATAATTGAGGAAGACTCAATGTACAGCATTGATGCAGTGGCAGCAACAATGAGCTCAGCATAGGAATGATGTGAGAGTGGTAAGGACTGGGCAGTGTTTCGGCTGTCCACAGGGTCACCGGGAGTCAGAACCGACTCAAGGGCACCTAACAGAACCATCTAATTTAGTAATCATCAGTAGCTAATGTGCCAAGGACTGTGCAGAGTGCTAAGTATGCATGAACTGACTTTAAGCATCCCAACAATTCTGTAAAGTAAAGACTGTCAAGGAAACTGAGGCTCTAACAGATCTGTGGGCACGTCATTCAGGGGAGGCCCAGGCGGGGGTATTAAGGGATCCTGGGAGTAGAGTAGCGGGGTGTATTTATGTGGAGGCTCAGCATGCATGATGCAGCCATTCCAGAGCTGGGGTGGGCATGAGGTGAAAACTACCAACCAAATGACAGGAGACAGCCAATCTGAGGTGAGCAGGCAGGCTTAGCTAGGTATGTAGACTCTCAAGCTCCCAGGACTGGGTGTCTTAAGTCATTCTGAGGGGTGGGGGTGGGGGTGGGGGTGGGGGAACAAGGGGCTATCCCTAGTGGTTCCCTAACTGACCCAGGCACCGTGAGGTGGATGCATTAAATCCAGGAGTGAGGGAACCTGGTAAGGGCGACTTGATCAGCTACTCACAAAGGGGGTCAGGCCAGCTGCCAGCCAGGGCCTCAGAACTGTGTCAAGACAGTGTTCAAAGAACTAGCATTGCAGCCACAAAGGGCGCAAGTGATTTGCCAAGGTCACACTGGTGCTAAGTGGCAGAACTGGGATGTGAACTTGGCAGTCTAGTTCCAGACCCCATACTTTTAACTAGTATACAATCCTGCCTGTATGTCCATCTCTCCCCACCCCATATCCCCCACCCACCCACTCCCACCCTATTTCTCCAGTTCAAATGAAATCAGAGGCCTGATAGGCAGAGGCTGCCCAGAAGCCCCACCAGTGCCACACAGGTACCACCTCTCCTCCCCTAGCTGCCGCCACCCTCCTCCATCTGTCTCAGGAACAACAGATCACATTTTGTTTTTGTTCTTGTTGGTTTGGTTTTGTTTGTTTTTTTTCCTTTACTTGTTCCCTGGGAGAGTCACAAAGGCTACACTCTGCTGCCAAGGGACACAGCAGGGACAGGGCCCAGCAGACACCTGAGACTTCCCGAACCCCAGCCCGTGAGCGTACGGACTTTTCAGATTCTGTATTGACTTAGACTAGCCCACACCTCCCAAGCTGTTGTCCCTCAGTGGAGGGTGGATGAAAAACGGCTGTAGATGATGGGGGACCAGGTCAGCCACATGGCCCCCAACCATTTAATTTCCTTTCATTCATTTTACATGGACCCAAATGATGCTGTTTGTTTTGAATGGCAAAGACTCAGCACAGAGGAGTGGCCGGCCTCCTCCTGGGGAAATTAGGAACACAGGTGCTGTTTCCCTGCCAGCCCCTCGTAGCGCACCGTGCCTACAAACTCAGTCTCCCAGGTTGAAAGATGATGCTTCTCCTGGCTCATGGTCACTGTCCAGAGAGCTGCTCAGCTCTACCCGCTTACGGCAGCCTTCCTACCCAAGAGTCACTCCACTCAGGGATGGACATGGCTGGTGGCTGCTCCCCTGTTCCCCTGCCTTTCACTGACCATCCTGAGTGATGCCTGGCCCAAACAGGGCCGACCCAGTCCCTGCTCCTGAGCCTTGAGGCCCAAAGAGGCTGGGCCAGGTTAGAGCAGTGGCCCCTTCACAGCAGCACCTGGAGCCCTGCTGCATCAGAGTCTGTGTGTCACCCATTACCCCCATGGTTCTGAGCAGGGTTGGCCCAGCACTGGCTCATCAGAGGAGAGGCCCTCTCTCCCCTGTGCCCACTTGTTCACCAGCTTTCTAGAGCTGCCCTGTGTCAGGCCTGGGGGAGGGGGGGTGGGCGGGCGGCGGTGAGCAGTGCTTCTCAGAAGCTTGAGATGGCCCAGGATCCTTCCAGAATCCCTCTGTGCTTTAGCAGGCCAGGGTTGGTTTTAGTGCCCTGCAGCTAACGAGACCACCAGCCTCTGCTGACTTTGTTGGGGGCCAATCTGGCATGATTGCTGCGGAGTTTGGACATTCCTGAGGCCTGGGGTCCCTTGGAGGCTGGGATTCCCCCAGCACCGCCCATCGGGTCACAGACTGTTAGACCCAGGATGTTCTGAGTTGCCATCGGGTCTGCTCAAACTGATGGCCCCATGAAAAGCAGAACCAAACACTACCCAGTTCCATGCCCGCCCGCCCCCCAATGCTTCCTGGAGTCCAACTATGGTCTGTGGTTCTCATTGGCTAAATTTCCCCCAAGTTGATGGCCAGATCTTTTTGTTCCATCTGGGTGGGCTCAAAATTTCAACCTATTGATTGGCAACTGAGTGTATGAACTGTTTGTACCAAGAAAGACGCCCCCCCACCACCACCACCCCTTTATTCTACAGACAAGGAAACCCAGGGCCCAAAGTGATTGGTTCCTGGCCCCATGCTATGTCTTCTCACGTGTTCATTCTACAAACACTTAATAGGCTCTGACTGAGTGCCTGGTGCCATCCTGGGCATGCAGATTGTGTTCAAGTTCGTTTCAAGTTCAAAGCTCAAGGAGGCAGGCAAGGAAAGCAGTGACTCCATGGTCCTGTGGGAAAACAGAAGGGCCACCCAAGCCAACTCCCTGGAGAGTCCTCCTGCAGAAGGCCACCTGGGTTCTTTAAGCTGGGTGGGAATTAGGTGGGCAAAGAGAAGCCACGGGGGCATGCCACAGAGAGAGGGGACAGCTGAAGCAAGGCATGGCAGTGGGATACCTGGGTCACGGTTGAATGTCTAATCCCCACTAGACTCCAAGCCCAATGAAGACAGGGAGCATATCTGCCATGCTCACTTGTGTGCACGGGGACCCAGGGTCAGTGTGTGGTGAACAGCGAATGAGTGAGTGCTTGAATGAAGGGCAAGGCAGGGAGGCGCATGCCCTGGTTCCTGGGCCTGCCCTGCTCACCTCCTCAAACCACATCATGGGTATGCAGCTGCAGCCACCACTCCGGGGTGCTGCAGGGACTAATTAGCCAGCTAAGTGGTACTGCTTTTGCTCTTCTCCAGCTAAATGATTAGGGAGGCAACAGTCTCCCTGAGGTGGCCTCAGCGGCGTCCACTTCACCCTCTCCCTCCCAGTTGTGCTGGGTAAGATTGGGCTCCTGCCACATGCTCCCATGGCCATGAGGGGTGGGGGAGGCCGGCCAGCACTCTAATTCCCCCCAGGATTTCCTCCCCTGCTGGGGAAGGAGGGTGTCAGCACTGAGACTGAACTCAGGAGAACCCACAGATGACATTCCTTGATTTCACCATGTCCGTGAAGTTTCTAGAAGGTTCTATGAGTGCCTCTTAGTCACCTCAGGAACCATGTGCTTACCCTATCTCCTCCAGGCCTGAGGTGGTAGCTGTCCCTCTGCTGGGAACACTGCATCCTTAGCCTCTAATCCCATCTGACCCCAAATCTCTGGAAAGCCTCGGGTTACTGTGCACTTGTATCCCCTGGGATACCCAGACAGGTAGGGTACTCACCTGTGTGTTCCTAGGCCCTTGGGTTACTCCTGTTTTGCAGGCGTTGGCAACATTGCCATTACTGCCATTAGAAGCAAGCTGGCTGAGGGCAGAGGCCAGGTCTCCTGTCTGCCTTATTTATCCCTAGTCCGATGCATGGCACCAAGGAGCAACTCAAAACATGTACACTGAAGTACAGAGGGAGGGAGGGAGCGTGCTGCAGAGGAGCGCTTTCTTAAAGCACACCTCTTGCCGGGAGCCGATTTTGACTCACATAGGACGGAGCATAGCTGCCCAGGGGATTCCCATGGCTGTGATCTGCCGGGAGCAGACCGCCTCCCTTTTCTTCTGCAGAGCAGCAGGGGTGGGTTCAAACCACCGACCTATGGTTGACAGCCAAGTGCTTAACCCCTGCGCCACCAAGTCTCCCTTTCTAAAGCAGGCTGTGCCGGGTCCCTGAAGAGGGTCTGCTTAAGTTGGAGTCAAATGAACCGGTTCAGTCGCAGCTGCTCCACTCATTAGCCAAGGGCCTTAAGTCAGAGATTTCAGTAAGTCTCAGTTTCCTTATCTGTTAAGTGGAGGTGGTTTCCTTTGAAGATTGAATGAGATCATGCTTCTGAATTAAACCGTTTGGTCCGTGTAGCCTATTCCATTTAACCAGCCGCTATTGGGTCGAGTCGGTCTTGGGTCGACTCCATGTGTGTCAAGAGTATAACTGTGCTCCACAGGGATCTTTTTTTTAAAATCATTTTATTAGGGGCCCATACAACTCTTATCACAATCCATACATACATCAATTGTGTAAAGCACATTTGTACATTCATTACCCTCATCATTCTCAAAACATCCAC
>NW_022111312.1:6832141-6854429 GCF_000313985.2 Echinops telfairi
GCTATATCTTTTGATAGCCAGGCACCATCAGCTTTCTTCACCACCACAGGGATTTCAATGACTGATCTTTTGAAAGTAGATTGCCAGCCCTATCTTCTAAGTTATCTCTGAGTGGACTTGAACCTCCAACCTTTCAGTTAGCTGCCACGTGCATTAACTATTTGCATTTTTCAGGGACTCCCACTGCCATCAAGTCAATTCTGACTCTTCGTGATGCTACATAGGATTTCTGAGACTATAGATCTTTACAGGCTCAGACAGCCTCATTTTTGTCCCATGGATGGGCTGATGGCTTTGAACTACTAACCTTGTAGTTAGAAGCCCCAACATCTATCCATAGGGCCACTAGGGCTTCTTCCAATAAGTGGCGGTCACTGCTTGTTATTTAATGATAAAAACATGTTAGATAGAGGAAGGGCCCCTGAAGGCACGACACCAGCACTCCCCGCCATTCCCCAGTGTCCGATGATAGTGATAGTTAATGTAGCAGCCCATCAGAGCCAGGCACTGCACCAGGCACTTACATTGATTCATTTGCCCATTCAATATGGTTTCTGTTCATACCATCTACACTGTGCCAGGCTCTGTTGGAGTTCCTGGAGATGTGGTGGTGAATAAGGCAGGGCTTTTCATCATTGTTGGGAAGCAGACTACAAAGGAGGCACTAAGACAAATATGAAATATATCAGGCAGAGAGAAAGAGAACTTGGGGGTACCATGGTGGAAGTGGTGGTTGAGGAGGGCCCACTGCAAACATGGCATCGATGCAAACACTTGAAGGAAGCAAGGGAGTATACTCTGCAGATATCTGGTGGAACTTTATTGTGGGCAAGAGAGAAAGCTTGTGCAAAGCCCCTGAGGTTGGAGCATGCTTGATAAGTTCAAAGAGCCCCAAGTCAGAGGGGCGGGAAAGGGAGATGTGGGGGCAGTACCGTGCACTCTCACAGGGCCTGTGCTTGGTCTCATGCTCAACTATTGCCCTCTTGAAGTTTGGTAATGTTTATAAATGAGGCCCTGCATTTCCATTTCACCCAAAACTCAAACTCACTGCCATTGAGCCCATTCTGATTCATGATGACCCTATAGGGCAGAGTAGAACTTCCCCTGTGGATTTCTGAGACTATAACTCTTTACAGGAGTAGAAAGCCTCCTCTTCTGTGGAACTGGCTGGTGGTTTTGAACTGCTGACCTTGAGGTTAGCAGCCCAATGTGTAAGTCACTACGCCACCTTGGCTCCCATTCATTTCACCCAGGACCCTGCAAATACTGGAGGCAGTCCTGCATAGGAAGGAATACAGAGGCTACTCCTTGCCATGGGTATGCTCTCTGGTCTGTGGGAGCCAGCCAGCCAGGGAGAGACCACTACCTACCATGCTCTGACCAGTCCCTCCTGATACTGTCCTCGTGGCAATGGAAACAGTTCCTCCCCTAGGTGAGTCTCCTATTGTTGCTGTAGTATGTTACTACACATTTTGTGGCTTAGATCAACACAGGTGTTAGTCTTACAGTTGTGGAGGTTAGAAGTCCAAGGTCAGTCCCCTGGGTGACACTCAGAGTGCCATCAGAGTGCTTCCTTCTGGAGGCGCTAAGAGAAGGTCTATTTCCTTTTTCAGCTTCTGAAGGCCAGCTGCATTCCCTGGCTTGTGGCCCCTTCTTTCACCTTCAGATAGCATCACTCCAACCTCTGATGGTGTTATCACATTTTCCCTAATCTTATTGTCAGGCCTCCTTCCTTGCCTCTGGCCCTCCTTCTTCCCTCAAACCCTTTTGATCTCACTGGGTTTACCCAGGTCATCCAGAATAATCTCATAACTCAAGACCCTTCCCTTAATCACCCATTCTTCCATGTACAATAACCTGGTCCCAGGCTCCAGAGATTACTACATGTGCATCTTTTGGCAAGGAGAGCAGAGATAGCCTGCCACCTCCCTAACTTTGCAGATAGGAAACTGAGGCCCAGACCTGTGGTATGCACGGCCCCACCCCCACCCCGCTTCAACAGAAGACTAGATCTGAAGTGGGGACCCAGGTCTATCTAGGTCTAAATCATGGATTCTAATCCTACAGGAGAGAGGCAGCCTCTGCCATCTCTGCCTCCCTCCATTCCACGCTCCTCCCTCCACCCCAATGTTTGGGAGGCAGCCAGGTGTGGGCCAGAGCATTTGTGGCCAAGACTGTAGCTGACACAGAGACAGATAAGCACATCCATCCACCTGGGACTAGGACAGAGGGAAGAGGCCGCCTTTCCACGCTAACAGGGTCCCAGGCCACTTCAGGCTTAATCATCAACACCTTATAATTAGGCCTCTCCTGGGTCCTGGGGAACAGAGCCTGGCTCCTGACATGTTGCTGGGGCACGTGGCCGGGCCCTTTCTGTTCATAGAGCTGAGGATCCAAAATCCTCAGAACCAGGGCCAATGAAATTAAGCTCCCTACTACCGCTGTTGGCAGGCAGATTTCTTCTTGAAGCTTAGCAACTCCTGTGGGGCCTCAGCCTGACCCTGGGGATTCCTTGCCAGCCAGCCCCAGGGACTCCAGCATCAGAAGTTGAGCCCAACCACCACCAACCCTTCTGGTCTCCTCCCTGTGCTGAACCTGGAGAACCCAAGAGCAGAGAAAGGACTATAGAAAATCAGGGTGGGAGGGAGAAGGTAACACAAGTTTCTTCTGGCTCTGGGCTTTAATAAGTGTCCACTTCTCAGCAGGCATAGGAGCCCTGGTTGTCTAGTGGTTACCTCAAGTTCAGCAGTTCAAAACCACCAGCAGCTCTGCAGGAGAAAGGTGAGGTTTTCTACTCCTGTGAAAAGTTACAGTCTTGGAAACCCACAGGGAAAGTTCTGCCCTGACTTATAGGGTCACTATGAGTCGGCATCGACTCGAGTTTGGTTTGATTTGGCTTATCGGAAGGCAGGATGAGGTAGTGGGGAAGAGTGTTTTTTGATCAACATCAGACAGACCTGGGTCCAAATATCACCTCTGCCACTACAGGAACTTCTCTGAGACTGTCTTAGATCTGCTCACTTACACATTTGGGGTATTAATCACCCCTGCCTCGTGGAGTCCCTCTTTTTAAAAAAAGCAAGCACATTGTCCGTGTGTGGCATTTCTAAAGAACAGCAGCATGTCTGTCCAAAGCTACCCCTGCTCTCCAAATCATGTACGGCCTCGGGTCCCACCTTCTCTGCCCCCCTGTGTCTGCTTTCGTAATCTGCCCATAACCTGTTACTGGAGACTCGGATGACCTCCCTTCCACAGCCAGTTTCACACCAAGCCCCCCTCTCTTCCCAAGCAAGGGGAACCAGACATCAAGCTCAGCAATATATAAACTTAGAACGAATGGGCTCTGAGATGAGGCTTTCTACTCCCATAACGATGGACACACGTGGAAACCCTCAGGGGCAGTTGTACTCTGCCGTGTAGGGTCCCGTGAGTCGGAATGGGCTCCTGGCTGGGCAACCTGGGGCTGGTTCCTTAATCCTTAAACCAGGGCTGGGAGCAGAGCTTCCTTCCCCGGGAGGCTGCTCCAGACCGCCAGTGAAACCGTGGGTGACATTCTCAATTAGATAGGCTGCTGGGGGCGGGCAAAGAGATGCAGCCAAAGAATGAAAAGAGCAGCATTGCCTTTTGCTCATGGCCGTCGTCTGTCCAGAGGCGACAGAACCTCGGGCTCGGGGCTTCTCCGCGGGGCGCCGGGGCTCCCGGCCGATCGCTGGGGCGGCCCGGGCGCGGGGCTGTGACCTCATCGGGCAGCGCCGTCCCGCGGGGCCATGAGATCATGAGATGCCGGCGCTCGTGGAGGAGTCGATTCGCCAGGAGCGCAGGGACGGCCGCCCGCCCGCCCGCCCGCCGCGGTGATCTCATCTGGGCCCCCGGGGGGAGGAGGAGGAGGAGGCAGCGCGGCCCGCCCGCGCCGCCGGGAGAGGGATTGATGGCCACCGCCGGCCGGTGACGTCATTGGCAGCGCGTGTTGCCGGGCAACGCTCAGCCACTACCCCGACCCCCACTTGCGTGTTCTAGGCTTCATTCTGTCCTTGCTTGCCAGTTTAAAAAAAACAAAACCACCTTATCCGTATTAAAATATAGCGTGCCTAGGTTAAAAGTGGCCCAATTAGAAGCATACAATCTCTATGGATTATGTATACTGTATATGTAAATGCCACCCAGATTAGGATCTCAAGATGCGGTTTGCTTTGGGCTGAAGCTTAGAACCCCCCTTTGTAATGTACACTTCCAATACCTCTCAGCTCCGATGAGCCACATTTCAAGTGCTCAGCGGCCACATGTGACAGGTGGCTCTTGTCAGTGCAAATGGAGAACATTTTCAGCACCTGTAAGTCCCCCGACCCCACCAGAACCCTCAATTACGACTCAGCAACAGAGGAGAACTACCTAGAAGATTTCCAAAGCTGTACATTTTTACACTAGCAGACTGTCACATCTTTCTTTGGGTTAGCAGCCGAGCTTGTTAGCAACCTCGTCGCCACACCGGAGCTCCTCCAAAATATAGAGTGGCTCACAACTTTGTGTCACTTACTCACAGCAACCCTTTAGGACAGAGTAAAACTGCTCCCAAGGGTTTCTGAACTTGGCAATAGTTCAGAAATCGCCTTTGTCTCCCAAGGAGCAATTGGGGAGTAATAGCCCATCAAGCCAAACCCCACTGCCATTGAGTTGCTTCCGAGGGTTTCGGAGGCTATGAATCATGGGAATAGATAGCCTCATCTTCTTCCCACCAGCACCTGATGGGTTTGCAACCTCTGACCTTGCAGTTAGCAATCCAAAGCCTCCCTAAGAGCACCACCAACGTTCCTTTGTAGCCCTCCAAAGACACCATTCTGAATTTTAATCCTTCTCCCTCTTCTTTTTCCTTTCTCTCTCCTGGAGTCTCCCTTCCTCACATCATGGCTCAGAGCAGCAGGTGGAAACTTGGGTGGGATTCATGTCCTCTCAGTAACATTTTTGGCTATTTTAGATACCTTGATTCACCTCTTGAGGCCTTTGTTTAGGTGTCTGTTAACTGGTACTAATTACAGCCCTACCCATCTCCAGGGTTGTTATTAGAGCTTGGGGGGCAGGATGCAGGTAGTAAATGTCCAAGAAACTCATCACTGAATTCTGACTGTCTCCACCCTCTTCTTTTTCTGCCATGCTAGTCTCTCCGGAGTCCTGTACTCTCTATTCCTTTGTACTCTGCACTCTCTCTTGTAACCCCCTCCCTTGCTTGGTCTCCTGCATTCTTGACCTCCCTGCTCTGCCTCTGTGTTTGAGATTTCTCATGTGAGAAACGGGAATTGGCCATACCTATCCCTCCAGGCTGTGTATGCGGCCATTACATTTCTGTCAACTTGAAGCTGTGTGAACAATGAGGGGTAGAGTCCAATCTATCAATCAGGTCATGGCTGATGATGCCTCCTTGGGGTTTGGCCTTGTGTATAAGGGAGATTCTTGCTCTGTCATCTTCCTGCTTGCTAGGACCCTATGCCTTCAGGGGCAGCCCCATTTGGGCCACTGACCTGGAGAGCTGTCAGCACCCTGCCATGTCTATATGGGCCTTGGAGCCACTCAACTCTGCACCCATTGGCCTGTGACCTCCCTGCTTAACCATGGGAGTCTGAAGAGGGCTCCACCAAGCCTCAGATCGTAGACTTGAGTGGACTTGGGCAGGGAAACCTTCGGAGTGCAAGATGACCTCTTGATATAATGTTCTTTCTCATATCAATATGAAGGTCATGGGTTTTGTTTCTTTAGACATCCCAGCCCAACACAGTGAGGAAGGAGTGGATGTAAAATTCCTGGTTACATCATTGTTAGTTGCCCTCAAGTCACATCCAACTCTTGGCCACCCACCATCTACAACAGAGCAAAAGGTTCACTGGCCCCCAGCTGCCTGTCCTCTCATAGGTGTATTTTTGTCCGTGGTTGCAGCTATTATAATGCCTTCCAACATAGGGGCCTCATTTTACAGCACTATGCCTCGGTGGCATAGTAGTTATGCATTGGGCTGCTAACTGCAAGGTCAGCAGTTCAAAACCATCAAGCTGCTCCTCGGGAGAAAGAGGAGCTTTCTGCTCCCATAACGAGTTACAGTCTCAGACACCCATGGGCCAGTTCTGCTCTGCCCTATAGGGTCTCTATGAGTCAATATCAACTGGACAGTAGTGAGTTTGGTTTGGGTTTGTATCCAACAATGTGCTATTGTGATTAATAAAGTCTCCATGGGTTGATTTCTCAGACATGGGTGGCCAGGCCTTTCTTCCTCACCTGTCTGAGTCTGAATGCTCTGCTGAAGTCTGTCCATCATGGGTGACCCTGCTAGTGTTTGAGATACTGGTGGCACAGCGTCCAGCATCACAACCACACCCAAGCCACCACAGTAGGACACACTGACAGATAGGGGTGGTCTTGGCCCATAGTCAGTATTTAATAACGAGATGGCTTTCTTCCCTCTCCTCCTCCTCCTCTTGGCCTTGCCCTCCTGAGCCCCCTGTTCTTGAGGCTGCTGTTATTCACCCCCCTCTTCTGCTTGCAGTTCCTGTTTCTCCTCTATTCCCATCTCACTCCACCCACCCTCCCTGCCTTCCCCTCCAGCCTTCCTTCCAAGGCTTTCCCATGATCCCTGTTCCTCATCAGGACTCCTCCTTTCCTTTCCAAGCCTTCTCCCCATGGAGCAGACCCAGCTTGCAGGCTCACCCCCAACTATAAAGCTCAGCATGCTCAAGGCTCCATCACCAGCCATCCCCACCCCAATGTGGCCTGATGACCGATGACCATAACTGGCCCGATGACCATAACAGGGCCCGCAGGCCTCCTTCCCAGGAAAACAAGTCATTGTTTTCAGCTGTGCCTGCTAGGCCAGCCTGTGCAGAGCAGGAAATGCAGCCTGTCCCCTGTGGCAGTCAGGAGCTAACAAGCAGTCCAGGGGAAGGCAGGCAAAGGGGGGTGAATCACCGTGGAGACGGAGCTGTTTGGATGTCATGGGAAGCTTCTGACCCGGGAGATTGGCAGCAGTTCCTGCTCATTGTCCCCCAAGTTCAAGGAGAGATTTTCATTTCAGATTTCTGCCTCTGTGATTGGTCTGACTTGCTTTTGTTCAGTAAAGCTTTGCATTGCCTTCTGCACACACGTGCGTGCGCTCACGCACACTCACCCTACTTTCTGAAATCCCCTTTCTATTAGAAGAGCCTGCCTCGCTTACAAGGGTCTGGTGAGAATGTCAATCATGAGGTGCTGTCACCACGTGACCAGGCTTGACCAATCCCGTCACAGTGCTTCTCCTCTGAGTCTGGTTTTCTGAGCGGACCCTGAACTCCAGCAGGGTATCCGTGCCTGCCATCCCATTTGGCCAGTGCACCCTGGAAGGAAAGGTGGTTTTTCCTCCTGGAAGTCAAGCTGTCACAGTGTTGTCTTGGGCTGCCCGTGGCCATCTAGCTTATCAGAGAGAGACCTGCATTTGCTCAGTTCTCTTCCCAGCCATCCTAGGAGGTAGGCCCTCTTCTTAGCCCCCTTTTCCCAAAAAGGAAACAGGCATAGATGAAGAACCTTGCCCACGATCCATCACTCAGCAATTCAAACCTCTGTCTTCCGCTCCCAAACCCATAACTTCACCATCCTGTTTGTCCAGACTCCAAGGCCTCACCAATGTGCAAGCGACAAGGGACCCAGCACTGAAAGGAATGGCCTAAGTAAAAGGAGCGGTGAGTGTCTTTTCCCTGTCAAGTCCATCTGAGCTGGACTCCTCACAGCACTCAGTGTGGCTAGAGCAGCAGCCGTCTCGCCGAAGACCCAGGCAACCGGAAAGGGAAGGGAGGGGAAGAAGTCCCTTGAAGATGCTACAAACCGTCCTAGCAACCAAACGGGTACCTGTCTACAACTAGATGCAAGGAAGACTGGGAAACGTAGTCTTCATTCAAGACAGCTCTGTATCCAGCTCAGAAACGGAGGACTAGCGATAAGAAAGACGAAGAAGGAAAGTAAGGGAGATAGCCAGTAGTGGCAGAGGGGAGGGAGGGTAAAGGGGATGGTTTCCTGCACTCAGGAAGTTCACAGCACAGTCTGTGAAACATAACAGTCATTGTACATTTATGCAAATGCTTACATTTAGCCAGTGTCATTGGTGTTGGGTTGAATCAATGATAAAGAGCCCAGGTGGCATCGTGGTGAAGTGCTCGGCTTGCTCATCTGAAAAAGGTCGGGGGTTCAAACCACCAGTTACCCCGTGAAGAAAGAAGTGGTAAGCTGCTTCTGTAGAGACTGGCAGTCTCAGAAACCCTGTGAGGCACTGCTGTGTCTCATAGAAGTTATTGGAATTCTCATATTTCCTGTAACTTCCTGTGCCATGTAACAGTAGGACAAGTCTACCTGCATTCTTGCGTGCGTAAACCAAGGTAATGATACCTTAGAAGTATGAAAAACAGTTCTGACCTTAGAAACCCTCTGGAAGGGCCCCATAGCACACTTTGAAACATAGAGGTTTAGTTTGATATTCACAAACCAAACTCACTGCCACCTGTTGATTCCAACTCATAATGTGAGATTTCTCGGGTGGGAAATACCTCGGTTCTTGGCTTCACATGAGAGAGAATTCATGTCGAAGCCTGGTTTGTGATCCAAGTGGGTAGGATAAAGGACAGAAGTTTCAGGTTTGACAGTCTCAAAAAAGTACACGCTATTTCAGGGAAGCATGCCAAACCGTGCATAAGCCATGCTGGGGCTCACCACTGGACAGTAGCCAGCTTGTGAGACAGCTCACCCACACGTGGGTGGGCGCAGCAGCAAAGTCAAGGGGAGAACACAGAGGGGCCAATGGGCAGGCTGTCCCACTGCTAAGGTATTTAAACCTCTGGCTAGGGAGGTATTGGTTGACTCCATTGGCTGAATCAAGTCCACCTGGGGCTTCTTTTGGGCCGCCCAAGTGTACCGCCCACCTGGGTTGGGGGGTCTTGAATTGGAGCATGCCCAATTTAAGTCTTTACGGGTAGCTAAGGCTCGCCTGATTCTCTTCCAGCCTCTTCTGTGGGGTCTTTCAGGCATGGGGAAGGATCACCCCCTCTATCCTGCTACCTAACAATATGGCATAGAACTGCCTTGTGACGTTTCCAAGGCTATAAATCTTTACTGCAGTAGAAAGTCTTATCTCCATCAGAGTGGTTGGTAGTTTCAAACTGCTGACCTTGAAGTTGGCAGCACCACTTGTAACTTACCACCACCAGGGCCCCTTCAGTGCTCACAGTAGCCCTTATATTAGGCACCGTCAACTTCACAAGACTCCCCTGTAAAGCAGACTCTGAGCCCAGGCATTGTCCGCAAGGTGGTTTTTGAAAGGTGTCCTCAGAGGGAGTAGCAAAGGGGATCTTTTATCTATTATACATATAATGTCAACCCCAATTTACAGATGTCAACACGGAGGCTCAGAGAGGTGAAATTAGTATCCGTAGCAGTCAATGCAGTGGGTGGTAAGTCTGAACCGGGAAACTCAAGTCCGTACCTTTACCTGCTGTGCTATACTGCCCTGCGCCTGTAGATGAGAAAGTGTGTGTGGAAGGGACTGTAAAAAGGCTGAACTGTCAGTATTCATGGTTCATCCTGATGCAGAACACAAAGCTCATCTGTCTGCCCATCCTTGATGCAGATTCCCCGCTCTGGGTGTGAGTGTGTGCAGCTTTCCTCCCGCCCCACCCTGGGCGTCTTCAAACTGCCTTTCCCTGGAGATGCTCCTCTCCCTCTCGCTCCCCCTCCCACAAAACTCCCCTTTCCTTCGTTCCTCCTCATTTGTCAGCATCCCACTCGCCTCCACATCCCACCCCCTTCCGGAGTCAGCCCTCTGTTGTTTCCTCTTTCACTTTGTGGCACACCCTCCAGCAGTGAAGGAGGCAGCAGTGAAGGGTCCGCCTCCCTCCCCCCCCCCTCTGTATCTCTGTGGGGGAATCGGCCCAGAGCTCCTGCCTAGCTGCCCCAGCATGCATGCAGGGAGGCCACGGAGGCTCCTCTGCTGATGGCTCTCCGTGTTCCCTGGCCCCCAGAGAAACCACCCATGCCATTTGGTGGTCTTCAGAAATCACATGCGTAAGAAACCTGGAATTATAAAACTGCCTAAAAAGGGGGGAGACTGTCTCCCTGGGATTTGCCCAGTTTTCCCAGAGGTTTGACTCCCTCTCCAGGGACCCGCCCCTCCGCAGCTAATTGCTGCCTTGAGCTGGCGCCTCACAAGCACTCACTCCCATCACTTGAATGTTCCATGACACCAGCGCTTGCTTTTGCAAGAGAGTTCGCTCTGCCGTGTGCTAACTAACTCGCCTGCGGAGGACTCTAGGAAGCGACCTTCAGCCTCAGAGGCCCCGGACTATTAAGTGAGCACCTGCTGCTGGGTTGTTAGGTGCCGCCCGAGCTGGCCTATAGCAACCCCATGCACAGTGGACCAGAACACTGCTCCGTCTGGCTCCATCCTCACAATCGTGGCTACAGGGGAGCCCATTGTTGCTGCCCCAGTGGTCAACCCATCGCATCCAGGGTCTTCCTGTTTTCCACTGACCCTCTCGCAAGCATGCTGTCCAACTCTAGGGATTAGCACCTCCTGAGCACCTGCACTCCATGCTGGGGGTGCAGCCGCAACCCCAATGGGAGAGACAGATTCGAAAATCATTGTGAAAGCATTGTAAAAAGCGCTTGGAAAGACTGGCTTCAGGGGCTCTGGGAGGGGTAAGGAGCCCTGGTGGCATTGTGGGCTAAGCAGATGGATAGGGTGGGGCGGCCTGAACCATCCATGGAACAGCTGCACCAATATCCCATCTTGCCACTAGCCATGGACAACAAGCATGGTGGCCCTTGCCCTCATCCATCCTCCCCAGTCTCCGCTGCCTTCCCGCAGGCTCCGGACAGACGAACGCCAGCCTTTACCTCCAAGGGAGGGTCCTTTGGGAAATGGTGAACTCACACTAGGGAGGGGGCCAAATAACCACAAGGGTCAGGCAGTGGGGTGAGTGTCCTTGATCCTTGGCAGATGTGAGAACGTCTGCTTCAAGGGGTCCCCTGCCCATCAGAGTAGAATATAATGAAGCCGGCCATAAAGTCTCTAGCCACATGCTAGCTATCATCCATTTGAGAGAGAGAAGACAGCATGTTTTTATAACATTTGCTTTTTTGTCAACTTAAACAGATCATATGCTTAGTACTAAAAAAAAAAAAAAAAGTAGAATAGAGCAAGCAGAAAATCAGTGGTTTTGTATATGGCATTTCCCTGGGTCAATAAATACCTTTACCAGGATTTTTAAAATTATTATTTTGAAATCATTTTAGGTCTAAAAGTTGCAAAAACACTACTGAGAGCTCCCATACACTCTTGATCCAACTTTCCCTAGAGTTAGCATTCCCGTAATCACAGAGCAGGGAGCAGAGCCAGGAAGTCAGCGTGAATTCCATTGCTGTTAACTGTAGACTGTACTCCTGTTCCTCCAGTTGCTCCACAACTGCCCTGATTCTAGTCCAAGATTGACTCTACAACCTCACTTGGCATTTACTTCAGGTCTCAATGATGCCTGCCAATCTGACCATTCTTGTGCATGGTGAAGATGGTGGCGTGCACCCCAATTCTTCACTGTGAAGTTATCATTTTCTAGGATAGTTTTTGGGGGGCAACATGACTTTCTGTTGTTGAATGCTACCATAATTTGGCCCTCTCTGTACACTTCCTGTGTTCCTTTTTTATCTTTTTCAGTGTTACAAAGAATGTCGCTGTGAGGTGACCATTTGGCGCATTGTTTCCAATTGTGCACACGTTCCAAGTGATTTTGTTAGGACATATTTTTCCGTGTAGAATTAGCTGGAACAAAGATTCTTTGCTTTTTGAAGGCTATGGACGGGGTTATCTGTTTGTTTATTCATTTGTTTGTTTTAATCCACTTTACAAAGATACAATTTAAATTGAGAAGAATGCGGGGAACTACATGAAGCATATGTTTCCATGTGTTGTAGCAAATATAAACCCACGCCATGGAGTTGATTCTGACTTATAGGGACCTTATATAGAATTTATTAGGCTGTAAATCTATATAAGAGCAGATAGCCTCAACTTTCTCTCTTGGAGCTGCTGGTGGGTTTAAGTTGCCAACCTTTCAGTTAGCAGTTCAACGTATATCCAAGTAACCACCATTTCTATTAAAATGGAAAATATTCCCATAACCCCCATAATTGCCTCATGCCCCTTACCAGTATATCCCAGGAAACCACTCAGGTGATTTCTAACCCCACAGGTTAGCATTACCTAATCTCAAAATCCATCAAAACCAGAATCAGATAATATATACTCATATATATAGCAATTGTCCTTGATTATCTGTGAGATTCACTCACGTTGTTTATCAACCATCTCTTTACCTCTCTGCTGAGTCGTTAGTACCTTATTGTGAAATAGATCACAATGTGTCTATCGGTTCCTTCAACGATAGACATTGGCGCTTTTTCCTGTTCCAGGGCATGATGACTAGAGGTTCCATGAACATTTGCACAAAAATGAACATTATGTTGTATTTGTTTTTTTGCTCTTTTATAAATATCGAGCATTGGAATTGGTGGGGATAAGCTAGGTATCTGTTTAACTTTGTTGGAAACTGCATGTCCTATCACCACCACCACCACCCCCGCCTTGTGTTTGTACATAGTGTCCAGTCCCAAAAGAGTTCAGTCTGTACCAGTCAGCAATTCAAGGACTGAAGTCTGAAGCCAGCTTGTACTCGTATAATTTCATTTCCTCCACAGTGTTTTATTCTTTTTTTCCCCCAGTGTTTTAAATTCTATACCATTGGCTCAATTAATAACGTGATCAATAGAGTTACCTTATGCCCCCAGGGGGGTGATTAATGTTCTCTACCATAAAATGATAATGATGTATCTAAAGTGAACCAGAGACTTATATAATCCATACATAAATGAATGAATTTTGGATTTGTACTTAATTCTAGCCCCAATCTAAGAACAATGAGTTCTTCCGACATGGCCCTGCTTGATACTTACCCTCACAAAGAGGTCACTGAAGCTATGGGCACTGTGGCAAAGTGTAGTGAAAAAAACTAGGTGGTGCTTGGCTATCAGGAAGAATAGCATCTGGGGTCTGAAAAGTTTGTCTTCATACAAGCAGCCAACTAAGTGATACATCAACTGAGTCCACATGGAAGAAGCACGCCATTCTGCATGATCCAAGGATGTACAAAATAAAACCCAAGTCCAAAGGAGGGAATGGTACGGGAGCTTAAATTGTGAGCACCCAGTTTCCAGAAGACTAGGGATGATAGTCCAAGTCTGGACTCCATTTGCAGGGTCCCCACACGGATTAATCCCCAGGTGAATCTCCTCTGACCATAGTCTAGGGATGTGAATACCCTTGTACGAAACAGGAAGCATTCTAAAGTTGATTATGGAAGATGTCGTTAGGTGAAATAATACCGTATCCTTTTACCTCCCTTGAGACCTGTTCTAAAGTTGTTCCAGTTTCAATATTTTCTGCTTTCTTTTTGATTAGCTTTTTCTGTGTTGTCTAGCTCTTGTTGTTGGCTTTTGTTTTTGTTTGTTTGCCTCCTGTTTGTGTGTTGCTTGATTTTCTGTATCTGAAACCAAGGCAGATGGATCCATCGAGCCAGTAACTGAATTGATAATTGCCTGGAGGTGTGTACTAGGGGAGGATGAGGGAAAGGGGAGTCTGAGAAGAAACTGTTCTGATATGGATTGTAGTGATGACGGCGCAAATCTTCTTCACATGTTTGAATGAAGAGATTGTATGTCACGAAGTTTATGCCAATAAAACTATTAAAGAGGAAAGAAACATCAGGAGGAAGTTTTGCTCCCCTTCACTATATAGCACAGGCCCTGGAGAGTTTGAAGGACTTGCCCAAGGGTAAAGACAGGAAAGAAAACCGGGTTGATCGATCACTACTCTATACCAAGAAGGAGCCCTGGTGGTACAACAGTTAAGCACTCAGCTGCCATCTGAAAGGTTGGCAGTTTGAACCCACACAGCGGCTCTGTGGGAGAAAAGCCTGCTATAAAGCTTGCTCGAGATGACACTTAGAAAGCCCTTGTGTTAATCCAGGATGACTAGAGAAACAAATCCACTGACATTTACATGTATAAGAGAGCTTTCTATTAAGAAGTGATTATATATCAAGCAAACATCCCAGCCCAGTTCAGATTAAGTCCATAAGTCTGATACTAGCGCGTAAATCCCTCTTTAGACTGAATCAGCCGCACGCAATGATGGTGGGTGTAAGGTGTAAGGTGACCAGGCACGCAGGCCAGTGGGTGTAAGGTGACCAGATTTAAAGCGGGACACCACTGACTGGGGGCTGGGGGGGGGGGTTTTGATTAAAAATGTGGTCTATATGGACTAAATAGACCATTCCCTAGCTTGTTGTGCATTCTTTCCAAAAATCGGGACTGTTTTAAAATGCCAAAAATCAGGACTGTCCCACAAAAGTGAGACGTCTGGTTACCTTAGGGATCCAATGGCAGGAGAAGCATCGCAAAGCTCTGGCAGGTCTGTAGCATGGCTCCAACAACTCTCAGAGTCACTCAACAGTAGAAAGGTGAAGTCAGAGAGAGAGAGAGAGAGGAAGTTCCCAGGATCCTCCTTTTGAGAAGACCATGCCCACCATCAGGCTGTGACCTGATTGACAGGCTAGACTCCACCCCTACACTTTTATGTCTTCAATTTGACACTAAATTATCAGTGTCAGTGGTTCTGTAGTAGACTTCTGACCTTCCATACAGGAGACCCCAGTTCGAGTCCCACAATATACACCTCGTGAGCAGCCACCGCCAGTTTGCCAGTAGAGATGTGCATGTCGCTGTGACTCTGAACAGGTTGCAGACATCAGAGATCCCAGACTAGGAAGAAAGGCCTGGCCACCTATTTCCGAAGATCAACCTGTGAGAAACCCTATGGATCACAATGGTCCGATTCCTAGCCAGTCATGGGGAGGGCGCAGGATCAGACCACTTCCTTCTCTGGTGCATGGCTCACTCTGAGTCAGGGCAGACACAGCCAACCATAATGTGCTCTGTGTCAGACCCCCCATTGGAACTCTGCATGCTCACCTCCCTTAACCTGCAAAACAAGCTTGTAAAGTCAGAATTGTGGTTCCCATTTTGCAAATGGGGAAACCAAGGCTGAGGAACACACAGCTCAACAAGACTCAAACCCAACTGAGTCTGGACGCCCAGAGCCCATGTTCATGACCAGGTCCTCCCTCTGCCTCTTTGAAGGGAGTATGTGATGGAGCCATGCCCCCAGCCTCACCTGTGACCTGTCCCCTGCTCAGGCCCCAGAAGGTGGCTGCCCATCATAGCTCCATCAGCCCTCCGGAGACCTCTGGGTGCCGGGGCAGGAACTGTGAACCCCACATTTGGCAGCAGCAGGAGCCAAGGCTGCCCCCACACCCCATCCCCTCTGCCAAAGGTGTCGAGTTTCTGCCTCCTTGAAATCTGATCCTAGGGGCTTTGATCTTTGGGGCTGGTGGACCCTGGATGAGGGCAGTGGGCAGGGGCCTCCCCACCCAGGCCGTTTCTCAACCCCATTAGGAATGGGTCTGAGTGCTTTCCAAAGCTGATTAATGGCCTGCCTGTGACCTGGGCTGTCATTACTGCCCGGGCCAGGGACCCCTGGCTCAGTCCTTTGGGTCTTTACTGCTAATAAGAATTGATGTTCTCTTTGCGGCTGCAGGGCAAGTTCTATCTGGTCATCGAGGAGCTGAGCCAGCTGTTCCGATCGCTTGTCCCCATCCAGCTGTGGTACAAATACATCATGGGAGACGACTCCTCCAATAGCTACTTCCTGGGAGGGGTCCTGATCATCCTCTACAGCATCTGCAAGGTGAGGTCACCTGGGAACCTAAGGGGAGACTGGGGAATCCCTGGGTAGAACCACCCTAATTTCTTGCCAGTTAACCTCAACATATAACCAACTTTCACATAGCCCAGCTAGCAACAACTCATAATTCCGTTCTGTGGATACAGAAACTGAGGCCAAGGAAACATGGTGGGACTAAGGAGAGTCAGACCACCTCCTCTGAGAAACTCCGGAGTCAGAAGGCTGGGGCTGTCTTCCTTTTCTAGGGCTGCTTTAGCAAAGGCTATACTGTCTCACAGCCCTGTGGGCTGCTGCCGTGCCTCTGCTCTTAGGGACCTGGGTGACACTGTGCATGCCCCTCCTACTTCTGGTGCCTCCCAGTAGTCTTTGGTGTTCTGTGGCTGATAGAGGTGTCCTTTTGGTCTGGTTTTTAAAAAAGCTAATAGGTGTTACTCTCTGTTGGCTCTGGGGAGAAGGCCCTTGCCTCCCTTTGCGTCTCTTGGAGATTTTCGTGTATGTTGGCATCAGTTTTCCCCTGGGTCTAGTAGCTTCCCAGCGCAGGGACCCCAAGTCCAAACGACACACCCTTCTCCTACTCATTGTTCTCAGCAGCCTTCCTATAGACACATCTTCCAAAATCTATTTTATAAGACACCACTCAGATGGCATTTACACCCACCTTACTCTGGTATGACCTCTTAGGAACCTAGCTCATTACCTCTCAAAGATCCAATATCCAAACAAGGACACATTCACAGGCGCCGCTGGTCTTAGGCCTTTAACTTGTCTTTTTTTGTGGGACACAGTAGAACTGGTCAATTGTGGTTGTTCAGGGCTGCCGGGAGAGAACTGGGGGCTTTTCAGCCAGCACCCTGTTCTCCTTTGCAGTCATTCGACATCTGTGGCCGCGTGGGTGGCGTCAGGAAAGCCCTGAGGCTTCTCTGCACCTCTCAGGTGAGTTGGCTCCAGGGGTCCCAGTGGGGGAACCCATCTGGCACCGTTCTCAACCCCCAGAGCTCACAGCATTCTGGGGCCACCACTCTCCTGAAGGCTAATGACCATCTGTCTTGCAGAGTTATGGAGTCAGGGCTACTGGGCAGCAGTGCACGGAAGCCGGAGACATCTGTGCCATCTGCCAGGCTGAGTTCAGAGAGCCTGTGGTCCTCATGTGCCAGGTGAGTGGACTACCATTGAGGCCCCAGGGATAGCAGAGCCCCATGGAAAAGCCAGGAAAGACTGACCAGGGACCAAACCTTGGGGCTCAGGGATGAGTTTTGGGGGGCAATCTGGTCTGGCCAAGACTGGAGTCAGTCAGAATTGGATTCAAATTTGAGTATCTTAGTAACTGGGTAATGACCCATTTTTTTGGATGGGGATACTGAGTCCCAAGACTATGCAGCCAACCAAGATTCAAACTTGGCTCAGTCTGAGACCCAAAGGCCATGTTCTTCAGCAGATGTTCATCTAGTGAAATGAAGACTTCACCACCCTAAGCCTCAGTTTCCTTATCAGTGAATCTCTACCAGACTCAGCTTGGCATCCAAAGCCAACCAGATTCACTGCCCTTCAGTCAATTCCAATTCATAGCAACCTTATAGGAGATAGT
Source organism: Echinops telfairi (assembly GCF_000313985.2). Taxonomy (NCBI): domain Eukaryota; kingdom Metazoa; phylum Chordata; class Mammalia; order Afrosoricida; family Tenrecidae; genus Echinops; species Echinops telfairi. Next base: position 6,849,580 of record NW_022111312.1, read on the forward strand.
AGAACTCCCATTTGGATTTCCAACACCTAAATATTTACGGAGCAGACTCCATCACCTTTCTCCTTTCAACCAGCAATCTTGCAGTTAGCAGCTCAATACATAGCCCAGTATGCCACCAGGGCTCAGAATATCCTGAGTTTGGGTGCCCGTAGAACCCTTGGTGCTGAGTAATAGGTCACCCCAACCCCCCGAAACCTGGGCAAGGGCAATAAGGCCGCCTCAAAAAACAAACAATGCAAACAAAGGAACCCAACCAACAAAAAAACCCCAATTAAGTAATCAACCCCAAAACCCCCCGGTCCTAACCCGAAAAAAACTGGCAACAACTGGTCCTTCAAGAACAAGCGGAAGGCAACTAAAAGCGCCTTTAAACCCCGAAAAAAAACCCCCCAACCGCCAACAAAAACAAAAACCAAAAAGCCCAATCAACAAAAGCAAAACCAAGCAAAACCCCCCAGCAGACCTCAGGGAGGGGGACAGAGACCACACGGCACTGTCCCCTGCTCTGGAAGCTCACGGCCTCCTGGGGGACAGGGACACATACATAAATAACTATGAAACGAGGCAGCCAGTGATAAGTGCTGTGTAAGAGAGATTCATGCCTGGTCCCCAGAGACAAGGTAGAGTGAGGAATTCCAGGCTGGAGCGGCTATTAAGGGGAGGGGTAAGGCAGGAGACCCAGGGCGCATACCCCACCAGATCTCCCCAGGGATCCTTTTTGTGCATTAGAACTTGTTTTTATTGGTATTGCTGTTTCAGGGACTGTTTTTTAATTTTTTATTAGTTTTTCTGAAGTCCTTGGGTCGCACCAACAGTGAATACACTTGGCTGCTAACACAAAGGTTAGAGGCTCGAGGTGTCTCGGCAGATAGGCTGAATGCAGTTTGTTTCTAGAACACTCTGTGGAGCACAGTTCTATCCTGACCCCTGTGGGGTGGCCTGCTCCCCAGCAGCTGGTTGCTTCTCATTCAAAACTTTTTAAAAACATCAGTCACTTGTTTGCATGATTCCAAAGTGAGAAGTCCCGAGGCTAGGGGACAACTCCGGGCAGTAAGAACTTGGGTCACATGCCGGTGTACAAAAAGACAACTGTGGGGACATGTGTGTGGCCCAGTAATGTCCCATGTGCACTTCATGGTGAGATACCAATGTGGGCTTTTCGCTTGTGACAGTGTCACTGGAAACTCACGATCATGTCACACGAGGGGGCACCGAAACTGGACAGGAACTACTAAGAATTTCCGTGTGCTCTCTTTGCAACCTTTGTGTACATGTGAAGTTTTCCCCAAAGAAAAAGCTTCTCTCAAGGAATGTTCACAAGAGGCAAAAGGTGGAAACCACCCCAGTGTCCAGCAGCTGATGGGTGGACGGACAGATAAACAAAAACCTAGTCTGCCTGTGCGGTCACATGGATTCACATACGTGCTACCATGTAGATGAACCCTGACAACATGCTGAGTGAAAGAAGGCAGACCCAGGAGGACAAACCTGTATGTACCTCTTCTATGAAAGAGCTGGAATAGGCAAACAAATGCAGAGAGGCCAAAGGAGACTGGTGGTTCCCAGGGCCAGAGGAGCGAGGACTAGACTCACTGGTGTCGAGGCCATTCCAACTGAGGGGACCCAACGGGACAGAGGAGAGCTGCCTCCATCCTGCCTCCATCCGTCCGTCCGTCTTACAGGAACAGAACGTCATCTGTCTCCTGAGGAGCAGCGATGCTTCCAAACTGCTGCCCTTGTGGTTGGCAGCCCAATGTGTAAATCCACCATGCCATCAGCACTCCTTAGAGCAGACCACAGCAAGTCATTAAATAAAACAAACATAAAAAGGAATGGCGTAAAGGTGCCCAAAAGAGAGTGGTGACAAGCCTTCCACCCTCGCCCCCACCCATTCCTCTTTGTTATCATCAGTTACTGTTGAGTCAGTCCTGACTCATAACGACCCTCAGCACAACAAAAGGAAGCACTGCCCTCTCTCGGGCCGCCTTCCCAATTGTTGTGGAGTCTCATGAGCGTCCTCCTCTTTCTCACCGGCCCTCCCTCCGCTCTACTGAGCATCACGGGACTGATCTTTACGATGTGCCCAAAATAAAGTCCCTGTTACCACCAGTCTCCTTTATTTCCAGAGTGTTCCCCAGAAAGCAAACCATTTATGGATCTGGATTGGCTACAAAGTATTTCGTCATCCTCCGACTGATGGGCATTTAATATGCTATCCCCGCCTGTTGTCATTACAAATATGGCTGTAATCATAATGTGTGAGCTGCACAGATTAATCACACCTACCTGGGTCCTCTGTGTTCATGGAATGAGTTCATTCAGATGAAGCATTTCAAAGCACATCTGGCATGTGGTCAGGGTTCAATAAATACTCCCGTCACACCAGCAGCCCTGGCAGGGCAGTAGTTAAGCATTCTGCTGTACCCAACAGGTTGGCTTTTTTAACCCACCAGCCAATCCCTAAGAGAGAGACGAGGCAGCCTGCTTCCATGAAGATGTGTAGCCTTGGAAACCCCGTGTGGCAGTTCTTCTTGGTCCTTGGAGTCAGAGCCAACTGGAAAGCAACAAGTTTGGGATTTGTCGTTGGCTACCATGCAGTCCACTTCACATGGGTACGAGCTCTTGCTCAGTGTGGCGTTACCAGTTCAGAGGGTGTATAGTTTTGACAGATACTGCTACGTTGCCCTCCATAAAGAGTCTATCAGTTAATCCAGAGCAAGTGTGACAGGCCTCCTGCCCCCGCCCTTAGCAACACTGCGTTGTCAAGCCGCTTCTGAGCTTTGCCAATATGACAGGTGAAAAACACTATCTCCATGTGGCTTTAATTTGCATTTCCCTAATTATGAATGAGGTTGAGCATCTTTTCATATGCTTCTGAGCCATCTGTATTTCCTTTTCGGTAGCAGTGATTGTCTGAGCATGATTGCCAAGGTCAAAGTCTTCATTTTCTTCCCTGCGGCCCCCACCCACTTCCTGGCAATCTCTTCCTGTCTCAGTCTGTTTGTCTCTCTTCTATTCTTCTGGTATCATTACATCTTCACAAACCCAGCAGGATTCTGGGGAGGGGCTGGACAACCGTCACCTTTGTGCCAGGTCTGGGAGCCATGGCCATGCTAGGTGGTGACTCAAATATGCCCAGGCCGAGCCCACATCCCAGCCTGGCACGGTCCTGGGAGGAGATGGGCTGTGATCGGGAGCTGGAATGGCACAGGTGTCTGTACAGGTGAAATGGCCTAATTAATTCCAAAATGCACTGAGTGAGCACTTGAACAGAGGGACAAATGCCTCCGTTCAGAGCGGTGGTTCTCCACCTTCCTCCTGCCACACCCCTTTCATATAGTTCTTCATGTGGTGGTGACCCCCAACCATAACATTATTTTCATTGCTACTTCATCACTGTCGTTTTGCTACTGTGATGAATCGGGCGACCCCTGTGAAAGAGTCGTTCAACACCCAAAGGGGTTGTGACCCACAGGTGGAGAACCGCTGACTTATCTGTTATTTCCTCAAAGAAGCCTGCTCTGCCACTGCCTCTGCAGTGCTCCTACTGTATGGCTTCATTGATATGGATTTTTCCTCCACGGTACTTATCCCAGTGGTCAGCTCAGTGGTTAACAGTGGAAATGGTTGTGTCAGATCTCTCTCCCCTCTGCCAAAGTATAAACACCTTGAGAACAAGGACCGTGTCTGTCTCATTTAGCAGCAGAACTTCAGTGTGGCTCAGTAAGCGGTGCATAGATGGGGTAGGATGGATGGATAGATAGGGATGGTGACTGGGTGAAGACGTTAGCAGGTAAGTACAGGGTGTGTAGATAGAGGTGTAAGTGGATCAGTGACTGGGAGGATGAGCAAGTGGATGAGTGGATGGATGGGTGAATGCTTAGATGGTGAATGGATAGATGGATATGAATGGTAACTGGGTGAAGACGGTAGGTGAATAAAGGGGTCTGTATAAATAACTTGGGCATTTGAGCAAATGGTTGGACAGATGGATAGGTGAACAGGTGGATAGATAGGTGAGTGGTTGGATGCTGGATGGATAAGTAGATGGACAGAGGAAAGACAGATGAGTAGTGGGAAAGAAGCCACTGGGTGTGAGTCCCCTTCAAGGTTATCAGTTTAAGCTCAGTATTTAATTCCTTTCTCCCTGCTCAGACCCAGGCCTGGAAAGCAGATTGTCTGTTGGATGAACTAGGTAGTCAGGCAGAGCATGCGCACGCCCAGAGTTTAGAACATTTGGCTCAAACAGAGCATATCTGCCCTGTCCTCCCTAAGTACTTAGGGTCTGCCTCCTGCCTGCACTGCCCGGGAGAGGACATTCAGAGCATGAAGCTGGAAATGTCGCTAAAGAGAGAGAGTCGCTGTGCTTTTAGAGAACACACTGCCCTGCGATCTTGGCTCGCGATGCAGTTGTTTTTGCACGTTTTGTGATATAAAGCGAAGAGGCCCAGAGAACACCTCCCCCTGCTTTTGCGTTGCCTGAGCCCACACGTGATCTGTGTCTGTCAGCACCGCCGTCTTGGCAGGGGAAGTTGGCCCTATCTTATAGGGAAGGTGACCTAGGTTCAGAAGGCAGAAGGCCTTGCCCAAAGCCCCACCTTTCCTAAATAGCAGAGTTCGGATTCAAACCCAAATCCAGAGGCCCTCTTGCACTGAGATGTCCTAAAGGTGGTATTAAAAGATGCCAGCACATATTCCTGGACATTTCTGAGGGTGTCCTGTCCGTCTGAGTCTGCACGCTACCTACCAGGAAGAAAGGAATGGCAGAACTGGGAGTGGAGTTGTCTCCCGCCTGTTTCCTACTTCTCTATACAGCCACCTACCCACCTCCAGTCCACCCATCCATCCAC
>NW_022111312.1:6855384-6875812 GCF_000313985.2 Echinops telfairi
TTCCACAATCTTCAGAGGCTTCAGCCATCCCTTCCCACCTTCTCCACGTGCTCAAGGAAAGCTTCGCACACAGCCAGGGCTCTTGGACGTGTCATGGACCGGAGTTCCTGCCGTCACACACTGCTTGTGTCAGCTTTATGTCGCTGCTGAACAAGTTACTCCAAAACTTCATGGTTGAAAGCACCATCCATTTATGAGCTCATAGCTTCAGTGAGATAGGAATCTGAGCATGGCTTAGCTGTGTCCTGTGCTTTAGGCCACGGTCCAGGTATCAGCCATGGCTAGTGTCTCATCTGAAGACTGGGCTGGGGAAGGGTCTGCCTCTACACTGAGTGGTATAAATGTCCGTAGAATCTGAGAACTTCATATAAGCTCTTTCTCAGCCTGAAATGCCTTCTCTCCACTCCTTCTCTCTGCCCAGTAAACTCCTGCACATCCTTCAGACTTTAACTCAAGTGTCCCCACCTCCAGAAAGCTGTCCTTGACCACACTCCGATCCATCCAGCACCCCATCACACACACTCCTTGGGGTTCTCCCAGACAGCACCATTCTATAGTTGGTCACCCAGGGATGCCATACTGGGAGGGGGTGCAAAAAGAGCCTGCTTAACTTCATATTATAAATTAAATGAAGGTTGGCAGAGCAGACCATCAGTCTTACATCCAACAGTTCGCAGGCATTTTGTTTCCACGCATCCATTCTAATCCCCTCGGTGCCATCACTGGTCTCCCTCCCTCCCTCCCTTCCTGTGTTTCCCTCTTCCGTCCCTCCTCTTTCCTACCCTCTGTACTTCCTCTTTGGGTCAGCGCTGCTCTTTTGATCCCAAACGGTTGATTCTTCCAACAAGGGAGAGTTCAGTTCTAGATCGGAGGGCTGGTGAGGGCCGTAGTCTTAGGGAATTCCACCAGTCTCTACCAGACCAGAAAACCCGGTCTCCTTTTGTGATTTGGGGTTTTGTTCCACTTTTCTCCTACTCTATCCCAAACCTAATTTGCTCCTTTTCATTCCAAAGCTGTAGAACTTTCTCCCACGGAGCGCCTTGTGGGTGAAAACTGCTGCCCTTGTGGTTTGTGACCACAATTCACTGTGATACCAGGGCTCCTAATAGATGATTGGCATAGAATAATAATTATTATAATTGTAAAAGTTAGTGTTGAGAGAGCACTTTCTAATTGTTCTCCAGGCATGGTTCTAAGTGACCTTTTCTCTTTTTTTGCTTTGTTTTTATTTGATGTTATAGTATCGTTTCCCTTCCATCTTTAATTCTGAATCAATTCAAACGCACACAAAAGTTGAAGGGCAGCAGAATGAATGGCCTTCCGTCTTTCCCCTGGACTTGCTCACCATTCCTGTGTGCCCACATTTGCCTATTCTCGATAGAAGGTTTCACCACAACCAGCTGAGAGTAGGTTGTGGAAAGCTTGGTTCTTCACCCCTACGCGCTGGTGTGCATCTCCCAAAAGACAGCCATTCTACTTCGTAGCCCCGACCCCCCTGCCGCAGCCAGGAACACTGAGACCATACTATGTATGATACGGGCCCTACTCAGATTTCCCCTCTTGTCTTTAAAACATCCTGGAGACCTACCTAATTTTCTATTTAAAAAAAAAAACCTCCACTTCTTTGCTTAGATCACCTCGGAATAAAATGAGATTCCTTTCAGAGTTTTATGGAGTTGAGCAAAATGCTTTTAATGAACCCACGAGTGATGAGAACCAAATGTCTGACTTGAAAGAGATCTTTCTATGACATGCATGTTTTTCGATTAAACTCTTAGTAATGCTAAATAAATGAGTATAATGTCCTGGAGAGCTAGGTGCCTGTGCGTCCCTTCCACCCAGCCCCACCCTCATTCAGAATCTGCTCAGAAATCAAGTGCCACAGTTCATTGTCACCTCCGAGTGCTTTCCACGTGATGGTTTCATCCTGCAGTGGGGTGGGGGAGTGGGAGGTTACCATGACAATGTCCATCTTGCAGATGAGGACACGGGCTCAGGGAGGTTAAGTCACTCACTGAAATAATCGAGCCAGAGAGTGGGGGAGTCCACTGGCCCTAACACCATTGGCCTTTCTGATCCCCCAGCCTGCTACTTGACCCTGTGGCCTGTTCTCATCGCAGCAGCTAAGGAAATCTTTTTGAAACACTGGCAGCCCTGCCATGTTCCCACTGAATCCTCACAGTGGCCTAGAAGGCCCTCCACTCCCCACCCCTCCCCAGGCCAGCTGCACTGCACTCTTCTCCTGACTGTGCCTCCAGCAGCCAGGCACGCTCCTGCCCCGGGGCTTTCGCACGTGCTGTGCCAGCTCCCAGAAAGGCTCTTCTTCCGCCCAGATGCCATCTGGGTCACTCTTTGCCCACTCTCAAGTTTTACCCAAATGTCAGTCACCAATCCCAGCAGCGTCTTCCCTGGCAACCCTATTTAAAATCATAGCCCTCCGAGCACCCCCACCCCACCCTGCCCTGTTTTCTCATCTCAGTGCCCCCTGGAACCTTTTGTCCCCCTGGGGGCAGGGCTGGTCTGTTTTGCCCCGACCACCGGGTCGCTGGGTCCCTAGCTCCTAGCACCTTGGCAGGTCAGGTTGGTAGCAGACACTCCATAACAGGTTGCTCTCCCCACAGCATGTCTTCTGCGAGGAGTGCCTGTGCCTCTGGCTGGACCGCGAGCGTACCTGCCCGCTCTGCCGCTCCGTGGCCGTGGACACGCTGCGCTGCTGGAAGGATGGGGCCACGTCTGCACACTTCCAGGTGTACTAGGGCCGGAGACCGAGGCCGTGAAGCTCCCAGCCACTGAGGGCGCTCTCAGCACTGCTCTCCACCCTCCTCTACCTCTTGAACCTAAGACCCTGCTCCCCCCTTCACCTGCCTTCTCTTCTGTGGGGCCTGTGAGCTCCGCATCCTAACTCTGACACGTGGTCTCCACCCAGGTGGAAACCCACCAGAAGTCAGCTGGAATTGAACTGGTAACACCTGAAAACCCACTTCTGGTTCATTTTACACCGGGGTGTTGGTGTTGGTTAGCGACCTAGTCCCTAACGCTGCAAACTGGGTAGCGGCCTGAAGATGCCTGTTTGCCTGAGGATGGCCAAGTCCAAGGATTCGCGTCACTGTGAAGCACGCTCAGAGGGCAGGGCCACACTCTGCCCCGACTGGCAGTGGTTCCTGGACGCACCACTTAGCGTGTGCCAAGTACAGGTCCCGCATCAGCATGTGTTTCCTTATGTCGTCTCTCAACAGTGCTGGGATGGAGGTTCTGCCAAGTCTCCATTTACAGACAAGGAAACCGAGGCACCGAGCTTAGTGCAACAACCTCTCCATGGCAGACTATATTCCCGACCCCAGAGCTGCCCTCTTCTCCACCTCACTGACCACCTGCTCAGGCATCGCATGTGCAGGGCTGCCCAGCAGAGAGGATGTTAACCAGTTACCAGGTGGTTTTGGTGCCCACCCTGGCCAAGGATCAATGACCTGGGTGCTGCAAATTGTGTAGGAACGGTGACAGTGAGCTAATAGTAATGGTGACCTCAATGCTGGTGTGACTGGGTCCACCAGAAGACTGGTCCCTTAAAATCAACACTTTTATGGGCTCTGGCAGGAGTGTGCAATCCCATGTTCGCATCAAGAAAGGCAAGCAAGCGTTGGCACAGATGTGGGTACCACCCAGTCCCCACTCCCATCCTTATTTTTCTTGCCCTCTATTCTTGTCCTCTTCCTCAGTGGACTGTCAGGCCTGGTGACTGTCTTCCCCACCCCAGTAGCCTTCAGGGCGAACAAGATTTTCCCACAGGCCGAGATGGTGGCAAAGAGCCCAGTAGCCATCCGTGTCTGAGTGAACTCAGACAGTGAACTCATCCGAGTCTGTCAGTGAACTCCTTCTTCTTCACCCATAGAGCCCTCCCTGCTTTGCAGTCTGGAATGCGAGGGGACAGGTTACCACAAAGAAGCCATTGGAATCCTGCCCGTCCTGCCCCTCTCCCAACACTCATCTTCTTATTGTCAGCCCCAGCTGCAGCTGTCCATGAGGCTGGGCAGCAGATTAACTTGGGAGCCCAAGAAGAAATGAGAGGAGGGCACCCAGCTCCTCGTGGTATCGAGCCCCACCCTGATCAATCTGGGACATCTGCCCCTGGGTGCCACCAAACCAGGACTTTGTCCTTTGCTTGTCAACCCTGGTCCCCAGCAAGACATCGCTTCCAGAGCAGGGTGAAGTCTTTCAAACTCTGTTACTATGGAAATGGCCATGATGCTACAATTCCACTTGCCCGGATAACCAGGTAGGAAGGGGAGCCACTGTTCTGTGCTTCCAGCTTTGAGGGAAGCCAGAGGAGCTGCTCCAACAGGTTTCCATCAGAAAGCTTTCCCTCCCTGCGGATGTCGCCAAGGACATTAGAGCACCCTGAATGGGAGGAGCAGGTGAAGCAGCATGCCAGGGGCAGACCTGGGACGCCATTCCAAAACGCCTGTGGCTTTGGGAAGTCACTTCATCTCCCTGCTACCAAGAGCTAGTGCATACAAGGGGCTGCTGGAACATAGATTCCTAGAGCCCACGCACTGGTCTCACTTTCTCCATGCAGCGTGTGGGGTATGTGGCCCTGGGGCTCGGAGGTGGGAGGGATGGTTGCGGTGCGGACTTCATCCACACTCAGTCCCAGCCCTCTGCGGGGAAGCCCCATCTGGAGGTTTCCTGGTAGGTGGGAAAATTTCTCTTCTGCCCAAGGAGGGGAACGCAGAGAGCTTTTAAATGTCGAAGAAGAAAACCGCTGCATGGCTCCCCCAGCCCTAGTTCAGCAGCAGCCCAAGTCCTCAAGGGGAAAGCAGGAGCCATGCTCCTCTCCTTCACCCAGCCTGGCTCTGCACCTCCTTTGTTCCACGGATTCATCGAGCCTCAAGTTCAAGTTCAGAATCTCCTACTCCTCGCGTTATAGGACTCACTGATGCAGGTCCACGATCGTTCGGATAATAACACGTGATGGAATAAAAAGGTGAGGTTTGGACCTGGGGGTTCAGACTCGGCTATCCCTGTCCAGAGTGGAGAGGAGGCGATACACAGAGGTGCAGGGCGGGGTCCATTCAGGCTGATTAGACTTGAGATTGGGGTGAGGGAACATGAAGTGATTCCCAGAACCTTCTAGTGCTTTTGCTCTGGGCCAAACAGAGCTTCCTATGGTAGGTAGTCTTTGTATTTGATTTTTATTTGCTTATGTAGATGTGTATGTATATGTATTTATTGTCGTTTGGGTAAAAGTTTTCAGAGCAAATTCATTTTCCATTCACCTGTGGTGGTTAGTGTTTATTTGTTTTTTTTAAACATTTTGTTGGGAGCTCTTACAGATAGTATCGCAATCCATAGTTCCATGAGATCAAGCACAATTGTGCAATTGCTGCCATCATCATTCAATGCATTTTCTTTTCTTCTTGAACTCCTTGATCTCAGCTCCATTTTATCCCCTCCCGCACCCACCCTACCACGCCCCCCCATCCCTCAATATATTTTATATATATATATATAATTATTTTTATTACTGGGGGGGGGGTTTGCCTTAAGTTCCACCATCCCATTTATCCAGTCACCTAAAATACCGGAAAAGACTATACATCCAGGGTACAGTAGAGCACTGATGAAACTTACAACTATCCTCTAGTTCTTTAAAATTTCCTCCATCTGTGGTGGGTTTTTCTTTAATAAATCCTTTTATTGTGGGCTTTTACAGCTCTTATAACAATCCATACATCAATCGTATCAAACACATTTGTACATATGTTGCCATCATTTTCAAAACACTTTCTTTCACCTGTGATGTTTTTAATGTCTCCTCTAAGTTCCCATCTACTGATAAAATATACCCTTCTCGGTAAGCCGGTAACCCGCTTGTCATATGGATTCTCCTTCCTCTTCTCCAGCTATGTGGAAATGTTTTAGGGAAATGAGAAACTGCGCCCTGTTGGGGGATGCTTATCCTTAAAGCAGGCCCCATCAGGGCCCCCATGGTTTATTAGGGGGTGTCCCCATCCCAGGAGAAAGCATCTGTAAAGTGAAGCAGGACAGAAAGTGCAGAAGCCAGTCACGGAGTGACTTCCAGGTACATCTCAGCCTCAGCCTGATCCCCTGGGGTGCTCTGAAGCAGAAAGTGCTCCCCAGAGTTTGCCTCCTGCCCCGGTGGCTGTGAGCTGATGCAGGACCTCACAAGCACTTCAGACTCTCCACTGGGGAGCCCCCAGAACCCAATGACCAGCGAACTCACAAAGTTGCGAGATGACAAGAACTGGTAAAGTGGATCGGAGAGGGCACCCAGGGTGCCCACTGCTTGGCCAACGGGAGGTTGGGTTGGGTGGACCCAGACTGTAAATACTGGATCAGAAGTGTTGCCAGAGTAGGGTGGACATGTGACTGTAAATGAACTCCAACAGGCGAGAACTCATGGCCCTCGGGGCATGATGATAAGGCCAGCCAGGGGAATATACCAGTCAGAACACTTTGGCTCCAAGAATCAGAAAATCAACTCAGACTGACTGAAATATAAGGAAAAATTTTATTTGGCATGTGCGATGGTATGGACTTCAGGCACAGCTGAATCCAGGCGCTCCAGGGATGCCACTAGAAGTATATCTCTCCACCTTGATGCCGTTTTCCTCTGAGGATTGTTCATAGGCAGTTGTGCCCCCTGAAAGAGAGTCTCTAGCAGTGTGATGCTCATATTCTGTCAGCTCAACCTCAGCAGAGAGCACCAGCTTTCCCAAAGCTCCCACTAGAGTCCTGAGCCCGACTCCTGGTAGCTTATCCCTAAACAGTTACTGCAGTGTGTGGGCTGTGGAGCTGTGGCCACACCTGGGTCAGGAGTCGAGTCTGGAGATGGGGAGAGAAATGGGTGGGAGGGATGGAATTAGCCCAGTATGTCACATGGACTGCGTGTGGGGAAAGGTCCCCAAAGGTGATGAGGGAGTCATCATTGAGACACAGAACCTGTCTTCTACCCACCATTTTTAAGAAGATACTAGAAGCTGGTCTATTGGTACATCTCAGACCAAGTAAGTACAGGTACAAAGTCCCTTGCCCAGAGCAGCCTGTCTGCCCATAGCTGGAGAATGAACTGCAGGCTCGTGCGCTCACCATTGTGATGTCACACATTAACCATGGTTTTGTGTCCCAGACTTGAATTGCTGGGCAGGTTCCCCAAACCCCGTTGTCCACCCCAAGGGTACTGTTTAGGGCAACTCTTCCTTCATGGGGTTTCTCGGAAATAGAAACAGGGAAGATGAGTGTGTGTGTGTGTGTGTGTGTGTGTGTGTGTGTGTGTGCACAAAACCAGTTATGCCCATAGGTTTCGGGGACCAACCATCCAAAAGGAAATGAAAACGCAGAGACTGTTAGGTAGAAGTACACAACCAGTTTTTTAATAAAGTCATTACAAATATGTACAAAGCATCTCCAAGGTATGAAATTCCTCTTACAAAAGAGAATGAACCAACGTCAGAAACCAGAACGGAATTTATCCAAGCTTATTGCCTCTCCGAGGTTCCAAACACCCCCACAGCCATCCTTACCCCACACACACAGGTTCCTAGATGCATATAGTGCAAAAGATCTTGGAGAGTAACTTGGGGGGGTCCCACAGCGGGAAGGCAAGGAGGACACTGAAGCTTCCTCTGCCCTGTCCCTGGAGATAGAGCGGACCACGGGCTGCCTGTGAAGTAGATGCTCCTTCCAGCAACCTCATGAAACCGGGACAGCAGGAGTAGGACATGAAAATATAAACCCCCAAGTTAAACCATCCACCCCAGCCCCGAGTATCCCCAAAGGTGACACTCTACAGTGCACCCCCTCAGGCTTCCCGCAAGGCTACATGCCTGCTTCCCTTTGAACCAGCAACCCCATGGAACACGGTAAAGCTATCCTGGGATCTTACACAGCCTAGCCCTCAGCTTGTAGCCTTGAGGATTACACAGACCTGCCTCCAGGTTCAAAGCAAACCAGCCACTTAGCCGTCGGTGTGGCCTTTGGCCAAGTGACTTAACCTCTCTCAGCCCCTGTCACCCAAGCTGTTCAATGGGAATCATATCCTCTAGTGATGGCGTGAGGAATGGCTGGTGGGAAGCACTCAGCGAATCATTATCAGGCTTTTCCTGCTGAGGACAAGTTGAGATCACGCAGTGCTTGCCAACTGACTAGCTGAGCACAAGGCTCAACAGAAACACGACAAACTCAAGAGACCATCCTGCCAGCAAGGCATGGGGCCACGGTGGGACCCCCAGGAGATATTGTTAAATAATGGTTGAGCCAGACTGGGAAGGGACAGCCAGCCCCGTCCGGTTCCAAGTAGGACTGCTCCTCCCCGGAAGTGAGCCGCCTCCAGGAGGGGTGGCCCTCAGTAAATGCTCAATCCATGTTGAACGAGGGAATGAAAGTTTTAAAATATAAGATGTCCATTTACGCTTTAACATAACTTGGACATCCGTTTCCTCCCTTTCGACAAGCCCAGGGTGTCTACTCTGCCCCTGCCCAGCCCCCAGCTCCTGACCCTCTGAGCAGCCCAGGCTGACTCAAGGGAACATCCCCAAAAGGGGACTGGTGTCAGCACAATGAACAAGAGCATGTGATGGTCACTGTCGCCGCTAATACCAGGTGGGCTCCAAAAGCCCACCGTGGTGAGCCAGTGACCCCCAAAGATACTTATTGAAATAGGATGGAGGGGTTCCTCATTTCCGAATGAGCAGCAGCCCTATTTTGCAGCTTTCTGCAGCATGGAAAGCATCGAATCAGCTATGTACATTGGTGAAACAAATCACAGAACTTTTGTTCCTGTTTTCATCAAACGAGAAGGGGGAAGAGGGTGACCACTGGACGAAGTGGAAAGGAAGACACCAGCACTCGCTTGAAACGGGGAAACGGGAATTGTGCCCTAGAAGACTCAGGACCATGGACAGCAGCCAGCGCCGCTGATGGGCTTCCCCAAAGGAACAGGTGGCCTACTCTCTGCTACTAGGGCCGGAGGTTTGGGTCCACCAGGAGCCACTTGGGGGTGTGTGTGTGAAAAGGTCTGCTCGCGTCCTTCCACGGAAAACCCCATGGAGCAGATTCTACTGTGACATGCACAGGGTCATCTCATCCATTCCACAGCAGCTGGCGAAAGAGACTTGTTCCTCAGACCACAACTGTGCCACAGGGAGAGTGGCATAGAACCCCGCATTTGAAAGGGGAGGTCTTTTTTGCTTTGGGTGGATGAGGTGAGGGAGAGAAGCGCCCCTGTAGAGAATGGGTCAATGCCCCAACCTCTGCCAGCAAGTAGCCCCATCAGCCAAGAGGGGGCCATCCAGTTTGTGTGCCCCCGCCTCGTTATGCGTGAGCTACCTAAATGATGATCTCAGAGGCCCGCTCTGCTGTGCGTGGACACACACACACACACACACACACACACACACACCACGCCGTCTGCTGAAACCCGATATGAGGTCTTGCTTAAAATTTATTTCAAAGCCTCCCTCCCTCCCTCTCGGCAGACACGCTACAGCAAAGCTAATCAAAATCAATGACTCCTTGGCAGCTGGAGAGAAGGGAGAGGGGAGGGACAGTGCCAGCACTCTGCACACGGTGGAAAGAGTAACAAGGGAAAGAAAAAGGCCACCCCACTATCATGCAATCCAAGTAAAGCACTAGGAGACCCAGCGAGACAGTATCTACAGACATACGTGTACATGTATGTGGGGGAGGGGGGTAGACATATTTGTGGATCATGCTTCAATTGCCTAATACAAATGTCCATCAAGAAGTCAAATCTCATATAAAAACAAGCATTAAAAACAACCCCTTGTCCAAAAAATCAGGGCAGTCACAAAGGGCCCTCCAGTGAATGATGTGCAAGGAAAGGCAAGGGTGAGAGAAATACACTGTTTCTGATAATCCACAAGAATTATGTACAAGGAACTTGGCGGGGAAGCTTCATCGGGAGGTCACGGATGCCCAGTTCTCAGCAATATGGCATCACTGAAATCAAAACCACCCCCCAAAAATGTCAGCCCCAACATTCAGATTTGGACCATCAGAGAGAAATGTGTTAGGAGAGCGGGCAAGGGTCCCCAAGTTTCTCTGACCCTTCACCCTGCCCCTATGGCTAGGTGGCCTGGCTTGTGCCCAGTGTGGTCTTGAAGACACAAGTTTCTGGAAGCAGAGAACCGGGATCAAAAACCACGGCAGTGATACCAAACCCCGCCAAGGAAAATGGGGTGAGCTAGAAAGAGCTGGTCTCCGGCTAAGCAAGTGCCTAAAGACAAGCAGAGACTGCTTTCATACCATCCGATTCTGTTCGCTTTCCCCAAGTCTGCACCTTGGTGGGGATGGCCCCAGCGGTTCAAGGCACCCCTGCCTGGGGAGGGTCTGAGCCAGCCTGAGAATCACATTCTCCACCAATAAGCTTCCCTTTTCCGCCTTGCTCATTTCCAAGCTGTCTGAGGAAGCGACCCTAGCCTACAGCAGCTCTGGGTTGCTTCTCCCATCCCCCCCAAAGGTTATTTAAGAAAATGTAAGGCATGGATTACAAGAAAGAAAAGAAACCAAGCTCCCCACTGGCAGCAGCATGGGGAGGTGGCCTAGTCTGAAAAAAACCTGGTCGTTTGCAGCAAGGGCTGGGAAGTGGGCGTTATCAGTTAGCCCCGTGCACCTTAACAACTCCTGGGCCTTCGGCTGACTTCTTAGAGCTAGCGGGCTCTCTGCCAACCGGACCCCCGGACCCCACTGGCCGTCCATACTGGTGGTGACTATAGCATGACTGTGTCAGTCCACAGCCCGACACCTCACCATTTCAGCTTTGAAAATGGGAGTGCATGACACCCTGTACAGAAGAAGAATACCTGTTTTGTTGGAGGTTTTTTTTTTAATGAAAGCAAATAATCGTAATAATGATTGCTCCCTGAAGAGTCTTGGCAGCCAAGTCTCAGACCAGCACATAGCATATATTATTGTTATTATTTTAGCCCTTCTAGAAACATCTGAAAATAGTAGCTTCTCCTGAAGAAAGCAGACCATCCATCTGATCGGCAAGACGCTGGTGCATTTCATCAGAATGACACCCCCCCTCCTCCCCCAACACCCCTTACTTATAAATCACCCTGGACCAGAAGGCAGCCGTTTCTTGGCTCTTCCATCCAGAAAATCTAAAGCCCTTAAACCCACTTGGGGAGTTGGGCAGGGGAGGCCAAGGCCTGAACTCCCAGGATCCTTAAGCAAACTAGCCACCTAAGAGGCTAACTTTCCTTATCAAGAGAAGCCATCAAGCCACTCAACTAGCTACCCTTCTTTCCTCTCCCTTCCAGACAGACCCCAAAGTTTGCTCCAAAACACTCTGGTTGTCCAACCCCAAGTAAAGAAAAGTGATCCTCAAGTCGTACCCTTAAAAAAAAGAAACCTCAAAATAGAAATCTCTCTTATACCCTGGCCTTAAAGGTCTATCCACAGAATAACAGGGCAGCACCAGCAAAAACACATGTAGCACCAGCGAGATGGACGTGAAGCACCAGACGCTCCGAATCAGAACAAATCAATCCCATTTCTCCTGCTGTGACAGTGGATCCATCTATCCGGGGAGCTGGACAGAGAGACTGGGACTTGCCGGGATCTTTTGAGCTGGAAGCATCCCAGACTGCTCTTACACAATTGGCCCCAAGTCCACCTCAACTTCTTTCCTAGCTTGCCTTTTTTGCAATTGCCCCTTGTCATCCACCAGCGTCTCTCCCCCAGACAGTTGGCTGACTCGGAGGCTACTGCCCACCAGTCTGCAAATTCTCCAGGCCAGCGGCTCTCTTCCGGCGCCCCAGAACAGGAAAGAGGATCAGAGTTCACGTCGCAAGGTGCAGGAAAGGGAGGGGGCCACGTCCTCGACAAGGCATGCACTGATTAGTAAGATTCATATTTTCTTTCCTTTTTTTTTTAAATATATAGAGCTGTATGTAAATAGCATCAGGGTGTCTGTTTCTGCAGCTGGCTAGCCGAAGGGCTTCCCCAGTCCCGTCTGCATGTCTGCTATTGCTCCAGGCGCCGTCTTTATTTCCACTTCCTTCTCGAAGTGCCAACCACGGACTCTCAAGCTCTGGGCTCCCCCTCAGGAAAACAGGAACCAGCTTTCTCCAAGGACACAGGGTTTTCACCAACCTGCAGAGAGAGAGAGGGATTTGGAATTCGGTCAGTAGGAGCGTGCAGACAGCTGCCAAGGATGACGTCAGCCCAGTCGGCTCTGCATAGCCCACCTCAGTCCTAGGTTGGGGCTAAGGGGGATGGGAGACAGCTGCTAGTCACCAAGCTCTGCCTTGGAAGGAGAGGTTCCCCCAGAGCTCGTCTTGAGGCTCCCAGATCGGCTTCAGGCTCTGTGCAGGGAACCCCCTCTGCTCACACACAGTAACCCTGTAAAGACCTCGTCTTTACAGTGTCAGGTAGCCAGCCCTGAACAAATCATCACGGGTCCGGTAGGCGCAATCGTACAGCTATCATATATAAAGATTATACTAAAGTTATAGAGACGAAGAGAGATAGGAGAGAGAGTAAAATGAAGGAGTCAGACACATTTCATGGTAGCATGCTCACCCCAGCCCTTCTTGGTGGTCCACGTGGGGATGCGGGAGGAGAGGAGGGCAGGAGAGGGAGCGGAGGAAGGAGGGCCAGAGGAAACAGGACAGGGCCAGAGAGGGGACAGGGCTGGAGAGAGCATCTTTATTGTTTGGGGGCTATTTTTAGGTAGCCATAAAACATGCATATTCAGTAGTTACATACGTATGTCACAAGGTGGGTGCTAATCACAGTGACGTCTCTGAGCTCACAGGTGAGGAAACCTAATACATTGGGGGAAGACATGAGGGGGGATGGGCGCGGCAGTGGGAGGAGACAATCCGGGAATGCCTGCCTCTACAGGGAGCCAGAATCAACCATGAGCTCACTTTAAGGCAGCATAGCTGTTAGGGGAAATTCTGTGGGAATGCTATTTGTTCATTTCCCACACATCAGCATCTTCTTGACTGCAAAGAAGACTCCAGCCACAGGACCTCGCCACTCTTCCCTTTTAGGGACCGGCCTCCAGCTCTGCCTTGCAGAGAGATCCATTCTCTAGGACTTCCATCTATTCATTTCCTAGATGCAGTCTCCAGGCAGTGTGGTGAGGCAGCCTCTGCTCCCATCTGTTCCTCCATCATTCACACCCTCATTCCCTGACGTGATTTGCCCCATCCCAGGTGTTTCATGTCCAGGGATCTCGCCCTAGAGGGGCTCAACGGCCAACAGAGGGAGATAAAGAAGACGTGAGCAGACAGATGTATGACAAGCACGAAGGGGAAGTCCTACGAGAAAGAGGCAGATAGACCTCTGCTGGATGTGGAGGGGTGCCAGAGAATTACTCAGGATGAGAAGACAAAGGACTCTGGGCAGAGCAAGAAAAATAGCATGTAACCCAAAGACATGAAAATGCGTGCCCACACAACATGTGTGCACCCGTGTTCACAGCCGCAGTGATGGGCTCGCCAAGAAGTGGATGCAAGCCGAATGTCCCATCAAGTGATGAATGGAAAAGTAGACCGTGGTCCACCTCTACCAGGGAATAGTATTAGGCCATAGAAGGAGTGAAGTCTTGCTCCAGGCTCTGACATGGATGAAAGTTGAAGACGGGATGCTGGCTGGGAGAAGTCAAGCCAGTAGACCACATATGACTTAATTCCCTTGATAGGAAATGTTCACATGAAGCAACTCTTTAGAGCGAGGCAGTAGGTTAGTGGTTACCTGCATTTAGGGGGATGGGGGAATTGAGGAGTAACTCCGGTTCCTTGTGTGGCGATAACAAGGTTCTACAGTTGAGTGTCAGGAGCCACGGTAGGATAATGGTGAAGTACTTGGCTCTCAACTTTTGTTAACCGGATGGTTGCCGGTAGGAGCCCTCTAGTTACTCTGATGGAGAAAAGACCTTATGATCCACTTCCCATAAAAATGAGTTTATCAAAAAAAAATTTTTAATAGGTTTATCAGTTGATAAACCAACTCGGTGTAGTTTAACGGAGAAACCCAAACAGAACGCAAACTCATTGCCAATGAGTCAACAGCGACTCCTAATGACCCTGTAGCACAGAGGAGAACTGTCCCTTTGGGTTTCCAAGACTGTAAGTCTTCATAGAAACAGAAAACCCATCTTTCTCTAGCGGAGCGCCCTGGGAAGTTTGAATGGCTGACCTCACAGTTAGCAGCGAAGACGTAACCCACTCGGGCTCCTTCACCATAGAGAGGACAGTCTATGAAACCTTATGGGGCAGGCCCATCGTGGCCCTCTGTTGGAATGGACTCCACAGACACACAGCAAAATTGATCGTAAAGGTGATTGCACCAAATCGATGAATATGACTAAAATTCACTGGCTTGGCTACTTTAAGGGTGACGTGTATGGGGTGTTACATCGGAAGAAGGTACAAGGGAAGAAGGTCAGGGCATGGCAAGTGGGGGGAGAGAGCAGAAGCAGCCCAGGAAAGGCAAAAAAGGGAACGGGATGACTATGTTAAGTCCGGGCTGGAGGAGCCAGTGGAGACTGAAGCCCAGATCAGAGGGGAGGAGGGCGGTTCTCAGACAGGTGGAAACCTCCCGCACAGTTTCCTGAAGCCTGCCGCACGATCACTGCAGCATGTGTCATGCCACCCAAGGGATGGAGAAGGAAGAGCCATGGGTCACTATGGTTCCATTTGGAAGAACAGGAATGGTGGGCTACTTCTCCCATCTGCCCCTCCAGCGCCACCCTGGCTGCATCCCAAGTGTTGGCCTGATCAAGAGGCTTCTTGGTCTCTGGCTTCCGTTGGCCATTCCTCCTGCCAGACAGCGTGCTGGTACAGCTCCAGTTCTCTCACCAAGACCCAGCCTTTTCCCTTCCAGACAGGGGTTCTCAACCTTCCTCATGCTGCAACCCTTGAATACAGGTCCTCATGTGGTGGTGACCCCGCCCACCAAAACATTATTTTTGTTGCTAGCTCATCACTGTCATTTTGCTACTGTTATGAATCCTCCTGTAAATATCTGCCAAGCAGGATGTATTTTCTTTGTTACAAATTGAACATCATGAAAATGATGAATCACAAAACAATATGTAATTATATATTGTGAAATATTTATTTCTAATGACAAATAAATGATATTTTGTCCTGAAGCACGGTGTAGCATGGATAACAGTCTTCATGCCGGGTACTTGTATATGGGCGTATCTGCATGTGGGGGGGCCCACCTGGAGACGGATGGAGGAGCGGTGTCTCAGTTCCTAAGATCATCGGAAATAGGTGTTTGGGGATGGTCAGAGGTGACAGGGTCGTTCAACCCCCACAGGTTGATCACTGCTGCTTCAAGCAAAGGGCAGTAACTGCTGCCCTCCGCGGCCAGCCCTGAAGTACTATCTCACCCTAAACTGCTCCCACCTGCCCAAACCTTTACTTCATTTTACTCCACAGAGTACTGCATTTGGGGGTGTTCTCTGCCTGTTCCTTAAATCCTGGCCTATGCCCAAAACCAAACTCACTGCCAGTGAGTCAGTGCTGACTCATCGCGACCCCTGTGGGTTTCCAAGACTGCAACTCGACAGGAGTAGAAAGCCGAGTTTTTCTCCCACGGAGCTGCTGGTGGTTTTGAACTGCTGACCACATGCATCGCAGCCCAACATATAACCACTACACCACCAGGGCTCTTGGCCAATACCAGGGAGCTTCAAAAAGTTCCTGAAAATATGGAATTAAAGGATAGTGGATTTGTCCCCATGAACTTTTTGAAGCATCTGGCTGTGAACATGGGGGAGGGGGGTCATAAACATATGAGACACACAAGCTGACAGTCACTAGGCTCTGAACCAGTGACTGCGAGCCATCCGCTTTTAATCTGCTACAGCCAGCCTATTGCCACCTCCCTCGCCTTCCATGATAGCAAGGCCCAGGCGTAGTGGGGAAGTGTGCATTACGATGGCACCCTGTGGGTTGACACTTGGGAAGACCCCATGTGTGCAGAGTAGAACTGCACCCTATAAGGTCCTTAGAAGCGGGTCACCAGGCGGCCCGGGCATTTCTGCCGGGGTGGACTAACCTAGCTCGCCGAGCAGTCCAGCACTTAGCCATGGGCTGTCCAAGGACTCAGCCTCATTACGCAGCGGCCCCATCTTTCCACAGCACGCTGACAGTGATGAGTCTGCTCGGTTGATAGACCCACCCGGTGTGGTCTATGAAACCAGCTCAGGTGACTGTTGGACTTGCACTTAAATTGGTTTCTGACCGTCCTGGTCTACGGACAGAAAGTCAGTGGGAGCTCGAAGCCTTCACCTTGGCTGGTGAGGCAGCCTCGAGCACAAGTGCTAAAAAGAGGGATGGCAGAGAAAGGAAGCACACTTAGGGTGCACCTAACAGGCTAGGGAATGGGACTGTGGTGGCCTCGTGGTAGAATCCCCACCTCTTATCTGGGAGACCCAGGTTCGAGTCCCAGCCAGTGCACTTCAAGTGCAGCCACCACCCGTCTGTCTGTGGAGGCTTCAGGGTTGCCAAGATGCTGAACAGGTTCCAGGGGAGCTTCCAGACTAAGACGGGCTAGGAAGCCTAGCAATCTACTTCCAAAAGTAAGCCCCTAAAAGCCCGGTAGGTCTCGAAGGCCCGAACCACCACCGGTCTTGAGGAGGGTAGCATTTTGCGCGGTTGTGCGTGGGGCCACCATCTCACGAGTCAGGGGCCAGCTAATGACAACAATGTTCTGGTCGGTGTGTGGACTCTGTGCTGTTGTTTCCAGTACGTGAGCCAGCACTGCTTCTGCCTCTGGTGTGGCTCCAGCCTTTTTTTTTTTTTTGAATAGATATCAATGTTTATTAGAGGTTACTTGGGTCAGTATAGAGAAAGTGGGGGGTGCAGGGTAGGGATTATGGAAAAATCTGCATTCATTATGGAATGGTACACTTGCCAACAGATACTTGTAATTGCTGACAAGGCTTAAACCTGTACATAACTGAACAGGCAAAAGTTGTGTGCTATACAGGGGACTTCAAAACTCTGTGGGAAACTTTCATTATTTTTAAAGTTATTTGCAGTCATCACTGGGGCTAGTTCTTGCTGCCTTTTTGTTTGCTGGCCTGCTCTCCCACCTGCCTGGTCAGGCACAGGGCATTGATGACCCCTTGCGGGACTGAGAAGTGCTTGCCAAGCTCCGCGAGGGCAGATTCTGCTTTGTTCACAATGGTCTCCAGGTCACAGTCAGACTGCTTGGTCATCTCAGGGAGTTCCACCCAGGTTAGCCATGGCTTTGAGCGGAAGAGGTGCAAGGAGGCACCGCTGGGCCCCTCGACTACACAGTGCTCAGGCTGCAGGTGCTTCCCAGGCACCACGTGGCTCCAGTCTGAATGGGGACAGCATGGCACAGCAGAGCCCCAGGCTGCCAGTGAGCAGGCCTATTTGCAGCTCGAGGGCTTGTGTTCACCGGTCAAGCAGGGCTTGAACCAGGCCTTGAAGATACTCGCATCCAGGTACCGTATATACTCGTGTATAAACCAAGTTTTTCAGCACATTTTTTATGCAGTTTTTGTGGTAAAATTAGGTGCCTCGGCTGATATTCGGGTCGGCTTATACTCGAGTATATACGGTACATTTTTTTCCTTTTTTTTGCAGAAGGGCCATTTCTGCAGGGAAAGGTCCTGCACAGGGCTTGGAGGCTGTAACAACGAGTCTGGCTCCCACAGGACAGGGGGGGGAAGGAGGGGAAGCATCCAGAGGTTGAGGAATCGAGCTTGAATCTCCTATGTGAACTGAATGCATACAGCGATGGGAAAACACCAGTGGCCCCAGGAGAGGTGAGAGACACGGCAGGTTCACAGCTGTTATGGAAGGCATTCTGCAAGACCAGGCAGAACAGAGCAACTCGCTTTCATTTCTCCTGGCTCCGAAGCACTGAGCCTCCGGGAGTTTTTCTAAGGGAACTTCACAGGGTGGCTAACGGGGCAGATCTCTGCTCCCACTTCGTGTCTGGCCTAAGTGTCCATCTCAGCGGTTCTCAACCTGGGGGTCGAACGACCCTTTCACAGGGGTGGCCCGATTCATAACAGTAGCAAATTGACAGTGATGAAGTAGCAACGAAAATAATTTTCTGGTGGGGGGGGCGGGTCACCACCACAGGAGGCACTGTCTGAAAGGGCCGCGGCACTAGGAAGGTTGAGAACCACGGGTCCATCTGTACCCAGGAACAGCAGACAGCTGCCTCCACACGGCAGGACAGAAGCGTGCTCCCTGTGCCTCAGACATCAGGCCACCACACACCCAGGGGGGACCTATGGCAATGATCTGTAACCACGCCGCAACTATCCATCCCAACTCATGGTGAGCCTCTGTGCACCAGAGTAGAACTGAGCTCCACAGGGTTTTCAACAGCTGGCTCTTCAGAAGTCAGTGGCCAGGCCTTTCTTCTGAGGTGCCCCTGGGGGTTCCTGAGCTCCAGCCTTTGGGCGAGCAGTGCATCGCCACAGCCATTTGCGCCCCCCAGCCGGCTCCGTATCAGAACACGGTAGATCCGGTTTTATTCTCTCCTAGTGAATGATTTATAAATGCTGGTTGGGACCCACTAAATGGATTCCACAGCCCTCCGGTTGCTGTCAACAGAGTTCCTTCTGACTCGTGGCCACCACATTGGATGCCACAGGGTTTGCAATAGCTGTGACCTTTGGGGAGCACCTCACCTCTGGGGAGCACCCTGCGCTTTCCTGCAGGGCATTTCTGGGTGAGTTGGAACCAGGGACCCTTCCGTCAGCAACCCAGTGGGTTAACTCAGAAAGAACGAGCGATGTCTCTCTGGGCTGAGGCAGGGCGACCACGACAACCTAAAAAGAGCACAGCGACCACCCAAGAGCAGGCTCCCACTGTCTGTCCCCGAGCTGAGGCATCGGTCTGCATCCAAACGAGATTGTTGCTGGTTGCTGTCCAGTTAGCCCTGACTCACAGCCACCTCAGGACTAACAGAAACCAAACATCCCCCATCTGCGCCATCCTCACAACAGTTTGAGCCCACTGTTGGAGCCACCGTGTCGTTTTTCCTCTACTTCTTCAGGCTCAGGTGTCCGTACTGGTGACGGGTCAGCCTGGATGCTGAATCCAAACCAAGACCACACTTCGCCATCCTCGCAGCTAAGGAGGATGCTTGCTGGCTGTACCCGTGCATATAAAGAGGAGCGACAGAGACACAGGTGAATAGTGTAACGGTGAGGAGCAGACTCCAGGTCCACCGCCTGAGTTGGGATCCCGATTCTGACACTGAAAACAGCCGTGTCGGCTCAGGCCACTTACTCACCGTCTCTGGGCCTCCGTGTCTGTCTGCGGGAGAAAGAAGGTGCCTTTGATTTCTAGACCTCTGGGTTCCTTCCTTCTTCTTTTTCTTCTGCAAGGAGCAGGGATGGAGTCGGGCAACTGCAAACTGTTTTAAAACCCAGCAAGCCCACCACCAACTAACTGAGCCGCTGTCCTGCCTCCGGGACGTGGTCCCTTAAACGTGGCACCTCCAGAACTTTCTCCGACACGGATGCACAGCAAAAGCTCAACACTTTCAAATAATGTCCCCGGTTCCACTTCTCCCCGACAGTGTGGAAGGGAGAGGTGGGCAGAAGTGTATGTGTGGGCTGGGGTGGGGATGGGGGAGTAGGGGTGAGTGCTCGGGGGTCTGTCTGCCTGAGCTTCAGATCGTGCCCCTGCAGTATTCCATCAAGCGGGACCCCCACTCCTCTTTCGTTGTATCTGAGAAACGTTAGGACCCTTCAGTTCCCTCCAGAGGGGTCCCGGTTTGTCTATTTTCAGTGAAAAGATAAACAAACGCACATCCAGCCGTTCAGGGGAGATTTGGTGGCACTGATTCCAGGCTTGGTCCGGGGTCACCCTTCCCTCTGTTGCTTCCTGGGTTAGTGCTCTATCGTTCATTTAGACACCCTGCCCCCCTCGACTTCTCTACGGAGTCACTGTTGTCGCGCTGACCCGACACCGATGCCGTTCTTTAGAAGAGCACCATGCTCCAAGCATCCTTTTTCCTCATAGAGCGGAGCTGTAGGTTGATTTAAAAATTACTTCAAGGTTTAAAAATTATCTCAGGGGTGTAGATTTAGGGGACCTCCGGTCTCAAAGGGTCCAGGAAGTCTGGATTTCCTAAGAATTTGAGGCCCATTCTTAATTACCTAAGATTTTTTTTTTTTTGCTTCTTTCAATTGCACAAGAGTTGTTACATACACGAGAGAGGAAGAAATAAAAAAGAATTCCCCCCTTCACTCCACCCCTAAATCCCAGCCCCGCTTCCCAAATCCTAAAACCAACCCTACTGCCATTGAGTGGAAGTGGATTTGAACCACCGATCTCGTGGTGACATCCCAACGCTTACCTGACAGCACCCCACCAAGGCAGCTAGTGGGGACAGCTGGTTATATTTTGTGTGTGTCTGG
>NW_022111312.1:6876450-6888536 GCF_000313985.2 Echinops telfairi
GTGACCACCGCCCAACTCTTCCATCTGTGGTTTCAATAGGTTGGTTTTGATTATGGCATCCAGATGGTACCAGTTGTCCTAGTGCCTGAGAGCCACAGAGGGAAGCTTTCCATAGAGGAGGGAGAAGGCTGTGTTGGGTCGTGTTATCCCTTCCATCTCCACACGTATCACCTGGACTGGCCAGTTCGGAAGCTGGACACTAAGAAGGCGGTGACGTGGAAGGCGAGGGTGTGGATGTGAAGGAAGGGGCCATCAGTCGCTTCTGGGAGCAGTATCTACTCCCTTCCGCGTAGCCCCTTGGCCATCAATGGGTAGTTACAGATTACTCAAAGTCTGCGGAAAAAGACGAGAGAAATCCTAACAGCTGCCACACACTACAAGATGATGGCAGGCGGGCCATGAGATCCTTGGAGAATTGGATAAAACTATGGGTTCCCTCTAAGGTAGGGAAGGACGAAATCAAATGATTTTATGTCCAATTTCTGGGCATTCACAAACTCCCTGAGGCCTACCGCATTCATTCATTCATTCATTCACTCTTGGGTAATTAGTAATTTCTGTTCTGAGGCACCCACTGATGAGCAAAGCAGACATGGTGTCCACCCAGATGGCAACTACAGGCCAGAGCCGGCCGGATGGGTAGCCCTTTCCAGTGGGTTCTCCCAGCCCTGGCAAAGCAGCTTACACAGCTGATGAACTACAGAAGTGGGTGTTTTAAAGAGGGTTCTCTAGAGAAACAAAACCAGGACACTTATGATTTTATAGATAATTGATAGATAGATAGATAGATAGATAGATAGATAGATACAACATTAGCCCCAAAAAAACCAGCTAATTAGTCCACAGAGCAGTACAAATGGCTCAATTCAACTCACTTCCGTGAGACAGTTAATATACTAGCAGTCCTTCAACTCACGAGGGCTGCTGGGTGCAAGTCAAGGAAGCAGACAGCTGAGTCTTCTGTAGAGAAATACAGGCAGTCCAGCCACAGGCAGCAAACAGCAAAGCAGGTCACCAAGAGTCAGCCAGATGACAGGGTCTGACAGTCCCCTGCTCAAGTGATGTATACACCTGCAGTGTGGTGAAGCAGGTCTTGAAGGAACTTCAAACTATAGCAACACAATCCACAGGTTGGGTGTCCCACAGGTAGTGTAGCTCACAAGCTGAGGGAGAGAACGAGCCAAGCTAGCCGCACACTGGTTCGATCATCAGAGAGCAAGAGACAGAAAGGCGAGGCTCACTGAGCCATTTATATCTTTGCCCTTCAATTAAACTGCAACCTTATTAACCCCTCGTGTGTTAATTGGCCAGGTTGGCACAACAAACCTATCTATCACAGTGGGGGAGGTCTGGTTAGCAACTACTCTAAGGAAAGGTTCTGTGAAGAGCCAAGGACCCCCAGGCAAACCCTGGATATGGGCCCATGCATTGCATTTTACACCAAATGAGGACAACGCACATGGCCCCTGGGTGGGGCCCATGGTTTGCTTTTGACTACTGACCTTGAGGATGGTGGTTCAAAACCACCTCCTGGTGCTGCAGAAGAAAGACCTGGTGATCTGCCTCTCTAAAGATGACCGCCAAGAAAGCCTTAAGAAGCGGTTCTACTCTGTGGCGCGTGGGGTGGCCCCGAGTCAGAAAAATTGACTCGATGGCAAAGGATTTATTATTATTTTTTACAGACAACATAGGTTGTAGTTGTTAGGTGCCATGAAATCAGTTCCGACCTGACGCACAACAAAACGGCACACTGTCCAGTCCGACACACAGCAAAACGGCACACTGTCCAGTCCGACGCACAGCAGAACGGCACACTGTCCAGTCCGACGCACAACAGAACGGCACACTGCCCAGTCCGACGCACAGCAGAACGGTACACTGTCCAGTCCGACGCACAGCAGAATGGTACACTGTCCAGTCCGACGCACAGCAGAACGGCACACTGTCCAGTCCAACGCACAACAGAACGGCACACTGTCCAGTGCCATGCCATCTTCACAATTGTGCGGATGTTGGAGCCCATTGCCGCAGCCACTGTGTCCATCCATCTTGCCAGAGCGACCCCAGGACAAGGTAAAACTGCCTCTGTGGATTTTGGAGACGCATTATTTCCAAGAGTAGAGACCTCTGAAGGTCTCTCTAAAGCCACTCTCTCCAAGTTCCTCAGCCCTCGTTTTTATTAAGCAATAGAAGTAAAATCCCCCAATCCAAACTCACTGCCATCCAGTCAATTCTGGTCCATAGGGACCCTGTGAGATAGGGAAGAACTGCCCCTGAGGGCTTCCAAGACGGTAACTCTTTATGAGCGAAGGCAACCTCATCTTTCTTTGGAGGAGCAGCTGGTGGTTTCGAACTGCTGACCTTTCCGTTAACAGCCCAACTTGTAACCCACACCACCACCAGGGCTCCTTAAGCACTGCAAGCAAGATCTCAAAATGTCCAAGTGACGCAGTTCCCACCCTCACGGTGACTGGGGACAGCCACACGGACAGGGAAGCTCTCCAAACTTGGCGTCACCTTGAAGACCAACTCTTTCCCCTGAACTTGGAACAAGCACACAAGGAGCCATCCATACCCCCACACACTCCAACATCCTAAAGAAGGTTCCCCAAGAAGACAAGAGATCTCGCTGAGAGCAGTGACAGCCACCCCCCACAGTGAACACAGTGCCAAGCCAACAGCCACATGAACCACACGGGCAATGACATGAATGGGAAGCGGGAGCAAATGGGAGTGTGGGTCTAGACAGCCCTTATGGGTCCTTCCATAGATGGCGTTCTCGTTAGACAATCTTTATAGGTTGAAATGATGAACACCCTCAGCTGCTTGTGGAATGGCTGGGGGGTGGAGTTCCCTCAGAGGTGCCTCAGAAGAAAGGCCTGGGGATTGACTTCTAAAAAACCAGCCATCAAAAACCCGACAGTGCCCAGTTCTCCCGACACACCAGGGATTGCCACGAGGCAGAACTGACTGGACAGCAACTGGGTTTTTGATAACCGATGACCTTTACAGCGGAACACTGGTACAGGCTTGATATCAAAGCCCCAGCCCTGGGAGTTTTAATAAGAAAACCAGTGAGATGTGCCCAACGTTCTCCCCACGGAGGTGCCTCGCTGTGTTGGAAGCAATCAAACTATCCCAGAATAGAACATTGGGAAGATAATGATGGAAGCCTCCTATAATTAATGCTGAGCAACCACT
Source organism: Echinops telfairi (assembly GCF_000313985.2). Lineage (NCBI taxonomy): Eukaryota > Metazoa > Chordata > Mammalia > Afrosoricida > Tenrecidae > Echinops > Echinops telfairi. The sequence goes on from NW_022111312.1 coordinate 6,879,652, forward strand.
ATGAAGATAAAACATCATTTTAGGATCTGGAGGAATGTCCAAGATATACTGACGAGGGCCCGTTTCAACTAACAGACACAGTCAGAGGGATGCCTTTTGTTAACATGCCTATCAATGCATTCTTAAAAAACAAAAAAGAAAGACATACACCAAAATGTGAACAATAGGTGCTACCAGGGGCTCACGAGGGAGGAGAATGCTTTGAAAATGATGATGGTGGGATATGTGCAAATGGGCTGGACACACTGGATGAATGTATGGATTGTGATAAGAGATGTAAGAGTCCCCAATAAAAGTATTTAAAATAAACAAATAATATCATTTCAACTTAAGAAATAAAATAAATGACAATGGTCCAAACTCAAACTCTGCCATCGAGTCAATTCTGATTCATCGTGCCTCTACAGACACAGAGTAGAACTGCCCCGGTGGATCTCCAAGGCTGTCTATCTTTATAGGAGCAGAAAGCCTCATCTTTCTCCCGAGAAGCAGCTGGTAGATTTGAACAGCTGATCTTGGAATTAGAAGCCCAACTCATAGCCCACTATGGCCATACCACCCTGATTGTGCCTCATATTGTCTGACCTGGGAAGCTAAGCAGCCAGGCAGATTAGTATTGGATGGGGGACCAGCAGGGACTATTGGGTATCTTGGGCTAGCAATGACTAAAAAGAGAAAAACACACTTTCTTTTCTTCACCATTTCCAAAGACATGATCATGAACTTGTAATGTTTTTTTGTAATCAGAAAAAATTTTAAAGGAATATTACCCAGCATTTCCTAGCGCAATTAATATGTTCGCTTGCCCAACTGTGCAGTCCACAGACAGAGGTTCAATGAGGGTAACCTCTAGGGGGTAGCCTACCTTGGACAGGCTGGTTTGGACTGTTAGGGGTTAAATTGTGTCTCCCCAAAAAAATGTGTTGAAGTTCTAACCCAGTGGTTCTCAACCTTCCTAAAGCCTCAACCCTTGATTACAGTTCCTCATGGGGTAGTGACCCCCAACCATACAATTACTTTCATTGCTACTTCATAACTGTCATTTTGCTACTGTGATGAATTGGGTGACTCCTGTGAAAGTGTCATTCGATCCCCAAAGGGGTCACCACCCACAGGTTGCGAACCTGACCCCTGCAGCATGGGTGAATGTGACCTTATATGGGAACACAGGGTCTTCCTTTGCAGGTGTTATCAGGGAAGTCATACTGCGGTAGGGTGGGTCCTCGTTTTAACTCCTTTTGGTTGGTGTCTTCTAAAAGGGGAGAGCAGACAGGGTCAGGGAGGAAGGACAGTCATGTGACAGAGGCAGCTGGGAGCACCACGGACCCACTAGAAGGGACAAGGAAGGATCTCCTTCTAGAACACAGAGAGCTGATCCCCTGAACTTGGCATTCCCGCTGCCAGAACTCTGAGAAAGGACATGTTTCTTCTCTAAAGCCACTCACTCGTGGTGTGATGTTCTGCTAATGAATGATGCCAACAGTTAATGAACTTGACTACTAATCCCGAAAGGCTGGAGGTTTAGTCCACCCCGCCCCCCAGTGTTCCCTCAGAAGAAAGGCGTGGCAATCAAGTTCTGAAAAATCAGCCCCTGATAATCCCATGAGGTGGCGCCGTTAGACTCCCTGATGCCCCTGGGGTTGCCACAGTGCCGTAAGTAGGAACATAAGCCAGGTAAAGGAGCCCTCTCCGGGGAAAGGATGCATCTCATAGATGCAGCCCAATTGGAGGCAGAATCCCCCACCCCATAGCAGAGCAGCGTTTACAGCAGGGAGCAGCGGGAAAACCAGGCCAAGGTGAATGGTGAGCGATCTCAGGCAATAGAAATACAACCAGTCTCTGTAAGGAGCCCTAGCACTGAGGGTGGACCTGACACAGGGATCAGGAGGCTCTCCCAAACCTTGGCTGAAAGCCTAACTGGTTTGCTTCCACCCAGAGGCTGAGGCCAGGGTAGGGGTGGGGGCAGGGGCATAAGGCCATTTTTGCGTGCCTGCACCCTAGTGCCGAGCTTGGACTTGATGCTCAGTTCCTGTTTGCAAATGCGTGACTGGTGAAGGGTTACATGTGGTCCATTCAATTGCCCTTCTTGTAAAGTGTTGGAACCCTGGTGGCGTAGGGGTGACACACTGGGCGGCCGAACCTCAAGGTCAGCGGTTCGAAACCACCAGCGGGAGAAAGACAAGGCCTTCTACTCTCTTAAAGAGTTATTGTCTCTGAAACTCACATGGGCAGTTTGACCCTGCTCTATCGGGTGGCTGTGAGTTGGCATGGACTCTATGGTAGAGTTTGGTTTTTTGAAGCATGACTTCTGAAAACCTCTCTGAGCTTGATTTCCTCGCCCTCTTCAAAGCCTCCAATGACTTCCCATTGGCTGGTCTTTAGTCTAAAAGTCCAGCTCCCACCCCAGGTTCTAGCCCCTGCCTACCTCTCTCTAGGCTTCTCCTCCCCCGAGTTCATCTGACCTTACCTGCTTGCTTTTCTGTTCCTTACACCTCCCATGCCGAGTTTGACTTCGAGGCTAGTGGACCTGCTACTCTCTCACCCCACACCTCTTTCCTGTGAGGTCCCTCCCATCATCCAAGTCACAACTCCAGAGGTTCCTCCTCAACATGGTCTTCCCTGGTCACCACAGGTGAGCAGTCCTTGGGTACCTTCGATTGCACTGCCTTCATCATCGTTAGTTGCCATGGAGACAGCCACCCCATGAGCAACGGGAATGGACCACTGAGTTTTCATTGGCTGATTTTTGAAAGCAGATCACCGGGTCTTTCTTCCTAATCCATCTCTTTCTGGAAGCTCTGCTGAAACCGGCTCAGCACCATAGCAACAACACACACGCTTCCATGTTCTTTTCATGCATTCTCTTTGGAGAGGCTCAGCCCTTTCTGAACTGATCTCGGCATCAGACTGCCTAGCCCACACATGGCCACAACCACATCTCATCTGCGGGTCCCCCTGGTCTTCCACAGCACCCAAAATATAAGTTCTATTTCCCACCCACCCCACCCGCCCTCCCCAGCAAGGAGAGTCTGGTTTGAATTTGGGTGGGCTTATGAGTCCTTTCTAATCAGCATGACCTCCAAAACTGGGCCAGGAAAGGACAAGCTGCTTCCTCCTTGTTCCCTGAGATACTGACTCTTGAGCTCAGGTCCAGACTCCAGCTCCTCTGAGGGGAAAGGAAGCCCAGGACACGTGACATGGCCCAGTGTGGTGCTCTGATGACTGTCTCTCTGCGATCCCACACATCCACATGGACATGGCTCTGGATGATTCTCATCATTCTGGAGCAAAGATAAGTCATCCCTGCCATGCCCTGTCCAAATGTCCGAGGACAACAGAATGGTTGTTTTCAACTACTGAATTCTGGGGTGATTTGTTCCAGAGCCATAGTAACCAGAACCCTCTTTAGTTTCTTACTCTCTGTTTCCTCCCACTAACCTGTAAGCTCTCCGAGAGTAGAGGCTTCTATGTTTTGGGCTTCCTGCTCCTGTAGAGAGTTAGTCTTGGAAACCCACAGGGGCAGTTCTTACCTGTCCTATAGAGTCACTGGGAGTCAGAATTGACTCGATGGCAGTGAAGGTATCCCAGTGCCCTGCACACACTGGGCACTGAGTCGCTGAATGAATTAAATAACCTGCATGCAAGAAACACTACTACTTATCCTAGGCTAGTTTTTACTGCTTTACTGACCAACCCCTATTTAATGTGAACCTGCTCTATGACCAGGAGCCCGGAGGCGCATTGCGTTACGAGCTGGGCTGCTTACTACAAAGTCCGTGGTTCCCACCCACCAGCTGCTCCACAGGAGAGAGACGAGGTTGTCTGATCCCGTGCAGCTCCACCGCCTCAGAAACTCACAGGGCCAGTTCTGGTCTGTTCTGCAGGGGGCCTGTGAGTCAGCGCTGACTTCGTGGCAGTGAGTTTGGCTCTGGTTTGAGTTTACGGTGTGACAAGCAAGTCCCATAGGCTAGTGACGTTCTACCATTCACACAGTGATGGCAAGGAGGAACAAGAAGCCCCCGTCCTGCCCGCCTCTCACTTGTGACACAGGTCTGCAGAGCCGACCTTAGGAAAGAAACCCCAAGGTGCACCTGCCAAGGCCCCCAGCCCCTGCTGGATGGGATTTCATCACCCCTAAGTGTGAGGGGCAGCTCAGACAGCCACAGCACAGTCCCCTGTGCGCTGGTCTCTCACTACACCAGCAGCTGGCTCTTGACAAAGGCTACTTGGCAGGAAGCCTGCAGGATCCTGCGCATCTGGCCTCTGCCTGCGGGTCCCTTGAGGCAGCCGTCCTCTTCAACTCTCTCCTGGCTCCCAGCAGAAGGCCGGGCTTTCGAGTTCAAACTGTAACCAGGCTGGGGAGCTGCAGGCAGGGAGGTGGGGGTCCACCTGGAGGATGGACTTGCAGGTTTAACCACTCAATCCCCAAAGTACCTGCCAAGAACCAGTTAGCTGTGTGCCTGGTAGGCCAGGCTGTCATTAATTCATTAAAGGAGCCTCCCTCCCACCATCCCATTATCGTCCAGCCCACTGATCAACATCATTGCCTCTTGGACCTGCGGAGAGCCCTCCTTTCTCCTCTCCCACGCAGTCCCAAGGCAGGAGTCTGCCTACCCGGGCTGCCCGCCTCTCCTAGCCAGATTCCTAGGCTCCCTGCTCTCTCCTCCCTACCCCCTCGGGAGCCACCCTGCTCCCTCCCACACCTCCCCCAGCAGGCACTCCCCATAAAGCATCTTTTGTTCCCTCTCTCTGGTACCTCTGAGCAGTGACTCCCATCCTCCTCCAGGCCTCCCCAGCCCCAGAAGAGCCTTCCCCAGGGGATCTCACCACCCTCTCTGCCTGCTGCCGGGTACATCTTCTCTGCCCCTGCAGATCTCAGAAGCAGAGACTGCCATGCCACTTCTGACTTGACATAATATGGATCAGACCAACTGTAGAATATATCTCCCAAACCCAAACACACCGCCACCAAGTTGGTTCTGACTCCCGGCAACCCTAGAGGACAGGGTAGACCCCGCCCTCGTGTGTTTCTGAGACTGTAACTCCCTGCTGGAACAGAAATCCTCACCTTTCTCCTGCACAGTGGAGGGTGGTCTTCAAGTGCTGACCTTATGCCTAACAGCCCATGGCGTGACCCAGAACTGTGGCACCAGGGTCAGGCCTTTCTTCCTCACCACTGCCGGGGGAGTTCCAGTAGCCAAGCTTTCGGCGCGTCTAGCGCACAGACCATTTGTGAAACCCAGGGGCTTCTGTATAAGACGTGGTTTTACTCACCCGGTGGCGATGCGGAAGAAAGGCCTGACAAACCGCTTCAGTGAAAACTGGGGCCAATCTGAAACTGGCTGTGGTGATGGTGGTACAACTCTTCTCGACGGAACCACATGGTTGAATTATATGCTATGTGAATCATGCGCCACTAAAACCAGTTAGAAAATAAGACCACAGCCAAGAGAAGCGATCCTATACCCTTTCCTCAGCAGTCCTGGAGAAAGTTGTTGTTGGGTGCCTTTGAGGCGATTCTAATTCATAGCCCCGCTACAGAACTGAGTGGAATTGCCCCTAGGGGGTTCCTAGGCTGAAATCTTGATAGGACTGGATGACCAGGTCTTTTCTCCTGCAGAGCCCCAACGTCTGACGTTTTAGGAGCTCAGTACTTAACCTTCACGCTGCCAGGGCTTCCTACAGGGGTAGCAGCCCCATTGGACATATAAAGGACAGGCTCAGAGAGGGCCTGGGTCACAATATCAGCAGGTGGCTGGGCCGGACCTTCTACCAGCAGTACCATAGGACCCCTAAAGTTGGGCTCTTAGTAATTGTGCTGTCCACCCTCTAGCACTGACTCCAAAGGACGGCCACTGTGTCTACTTCTGATGCACCAGGCACAGTTCACTAGGCTTTCTGTACGCGAACTCACTCACCCCTCTCAACCACCCTGTGGATTGAGTATCATGCCTGTCCCCATTTTACAAGTGGGGAAACTGATCTCAGGCTTCCAGTTTTACATGTCTCCTGAGAGACAATTCAAAAACAAGTCTGTGGGGGGTATCCAAGCTGCACATAGGTAAGCTCACTCTAAAACCTGGGAAAAGAATTCATAGGGGTGGTCCCTGCCCTCTGCGGCTGGCACTGGCCTTCCTGAAACACCTAGGGTGTTGACCAGCATGCCCCTTGCTCCAGTGGGGCAGAGGGGAAGGTGGAGAGCACCCTACAGCCAGCACAGAACCTAGTATGGGGGAGGGCGAGGGCGCTTTCTACATGGATCCTCCTGCACTTCTTCCTAACTGTCTGGAAGCTGGGGAGCAATGATGTCCTCAAATTAGACCAAAAGCTCAGGAAGGCAGTGGGGGGTGGTCCAGGGTAGGAGGGCAAGTGGGGGTGGGGGAGCAAGGGAAGGGGTTGTCATGAAATTTCACTGTTGCCCCAAGTACATGAGGAACCGCATTGGAGGGCAGTCCTGGGGCATTCTGGGATCAGCCCCCGCCCCCCAAGGGCAGGAGAACCCTGAAAGGTGTGGCACGCATCCTGGGCACCACTTGCAGGGGGCGCCACCGAGCATTTTCTGTTCACCTCCACAGCTTCCATCACCAAACTGTGCGAGATCTCTCAGCAAATTAAAGCCAATACTTGGGCCTTTGAGAGCCCCCATGAGTCCCTTCCTCTCCCCAACTGCCCAGCTGCGTTGGGCTGGGTTCCTGGGCTCCAAGGCATCTCGGCATTAAGGGACTGGAGCCAGGAGTTGGGAGGCCAGAGAAACTTCTTTCTTGCTCTCTTGCTGGGGTCTGTGTGTGACTATCGATTTAAACGTGGCTCTCTCCAGTGAGAACAGAATTGGAAAAAGCAGCTCCCAGAAGGCCAGCTCCCTTGTTCTCTCTGCTTTATTCTATTTTTTGGGGGGGGGAGGGGGCTTGGTCTCACCGGCTGGTATGACCATCCTCCACTCCTCTGATTCCGAATTTGCTCTGTTCTGCTCCTTGGGTGGGGAGAACAACCTGGTGGGCCCTGCAGGGCATGAGCCCATGGGATGCCTTCTGGCGCAAGAGGCGTGCGCTCTTCAGGGAGGTGGTTTGGGACGTGGGACTGGGAGGTCTGGGGCTCCCCTGCCGAGCATGAAATAGGAGAAACTGAACACAGCGGCTTGGAGCCCATCACAACCCCCTTTTCATCCACGGAAGCAAGGAAGCTGCGATTGTGATGGTCATGTCGCGGTCACCGGGAGTTCAATGGATGGGGTGTGACTTTACACCTGCGAGCTGATAGGAAGGTAAAAGATGCGCGCGTCGGCTGACAGTTGCACAGGGGCGCGATTTCAGGGCCTGTCTTGGCGTTGTTTCCCCTGCTTCTCGACTTCCCATCCACGACGCGGCCTCTCACCCCGGCCACGTCCCCACGCTGGACGCCACCTCCAGGCTCGCTCGTAGCGTCCCCTCCCAGGGCCCGCAGCACCCCTGCCCTGAACAAGCCCCTTTGCTTTCACAGGCACACAGCACCCCCTAGGTGGGGCGCCGGCCACCCCGCACCGCCTTGTCCCACGAAAAGGAGCGCTTTCCCAAACTCGCCCGGATACCAAGACTTTCCCACTGCCTGGAAGCTAGTTCTCCGGGCAGGTTCTCTCCACTCGCTCCCGAGCACTCCGCGTGGTCTCTCTCTTCCCCCTCCTCTGGCCTCTTTTCTGCTTCTCCCCCAAATTCCCCGCCGTGGCTCTTCGCTCCACTCCCCTTTTCCCTCTCCTCGTCCCGCGATCGGTCCACACCGTGGCCCCGGGTTGGGCCAGACCCGGTTCCCTCTTCCCGGTGAGGAAGGTATGGAGGGGACCCAAGGCTCCCCGAGCCCGAGGCCGCCTGCGAACCGGGCGGGGAGCATCCGGAAGCGCGCACCTCTCGCCGCCAGCGCCGGGCTGCTCCGGCCCACGCGACATCTGTCGCCCGCGCTCCCGGCTCACACCCCGCGCACCCCCTCAGCTCCCCGGGCGCTGCCACCCCCCACGCTCCGGCTGCCGCCTCTCCCCGAGGGCACAGACGCTCGGGTCTCGCCTGCGGGCGCCTCGCCAGCTTCCCAAGGTGTCGGTGCACTGCGGCCGCGGCCGCTCCCGAACGCGAGGCCCCGGCGCGTCGTGCACCCGGTTCTAGTGGCTCCAGCGGTCACCCCGTCGATCTGCACCTTCTGGGTCCAGACCCACCTCCGATGGCTCCCGCCTGGGGCTCTCCACCCTCATTCGCGGCGGCGCTCCCCTCAGTTTCAAAACCTAGAAGGGCGATCCTAACCCACGTTTGTTCCCCCCCATGTGCCCGGGGCAGTGCCTGGCACACGGCTGGCGCTCAATCATTGGTGCCCAAAGACCTCGCACACCGTAGGTGCTCAGTGGGGCCGCCCCACTGTCGCAAACACAGTGGACGCCCAAATACACGCCCCTGGCTAGCGACACTTTCCAACGCCTAACCGCCTTCCCAAAGCTCCCTTCCAAAGCCGGGGCCCAGCACCCAGGAGGAGCTCAATAAATGCTCTGATTGCAGGCTTCTCTCTCGGGTCCCCTTACGGCCGCCGACCCCAAGCCCCGTACACTGCAGCGCCAACCTCGCCAGGCCTGGAGTGCAGAACGCGCGGCCCTTCAGAAACGAGAAACCTCGCTGCGGGAGAGGTGTCAAGAAGTTTGCCGGGTGGCGGGAAACTGCCCTGGGGAGGAAGACGGAGGCGGCCTGCCACCGCGAGCTCAAAGAGACAGCGCACGGCGCCCAGGGGAGGGGATCTGCGCGCCGGGGAGACCGAGCGACCCAGGGGGCGGACGATAGACGGCTTGGAAGTGGCCGTGGAATTGCCCTGAACTGCGGGCGATGATGCTAAATTTGCCACGCCTGAACCTAGTATGGGGGAGGGCGAGGGCGCTTTCT
>NW_022111312.1:6890406-6908221 GCF_000313985.2 Echinops telfairi
CTCCAAAGAGAAATTATTGCAGGCTGCCACCCTGCTCCTTGTCCCCAGATTCCCAGAGGGTAGAATCTGCTCGAAGGCCTAGACCTGTGAATTGTGGTTTGTAGGATGACTTGGAGGCTCAGAAGATAGAGGAGGTCCATAGGTGTCTCAGATACACCTGGAGTTCTGGGCCCTTGTATGTAGGTTCTGGGCCCTTGTATCTGCTGGTTTCCTGGGGAAAGCCTGTGAACTTAGTATTGCTCTGGGTTGATCAGGAGCTGCCTCCCCTTGGCTTCTGCACAAGGCACGTGGAAAGATGGAGACACAGATTATCAGCTCTGCTGTGTGGTCTCAGGGGGCCCTCACCCTCACAGTGGGACTGTCCAGCACTCACTGCCTGCCTGCTGTGTCTGTCACTTGGCCAAGGGCCTAATCCATGTGGTCTCCTGCTGATCTCCCAACAAGTCTATGGGAAAGATGCTATTGCCCTCCTATTATACAGATGAGCACACTGAGGCCCAAGGAGGAAAACTCCTGCCCATAGTTAATAAAGAGCATCTAAACCTGCATCTAAACTCTGTTGGCTGCCGACACTCCGCTCTTAACTGTGGTTTTATACTGCCCCCTGTAATCTGGAAGTCATAGTACCTCCCTCCTAGGACTGGGGCAGAGATGAAAAGAGGGAAACCCATGCCAAGCACCTGGCAGGCAGTGGGGCCTGGATAACCCTCTGTTCTCTTTGCTTCTGGCCCAAGCAGCTTCCCCCATCCTCCTGGGGCTCACCTCCTTAATCCCTTCTAGTCTTTGCAAAGGGGCCCGGGGGCCACTGGCCAAGTGCAGCGTTCCAAGGATGAAGATACAGTGTCTATTTAAAAAGCCCTTTGGATTGAAATCGAACAATCCCCTCCCCACCCCACCCCCTTTCTAATCTGCACGCTTTTAACGGCTCACTTCATGGACATTAATTTTAATGGGACGGTTATTACCCTGTTTGGAAGCCTGCCCCTCAAAATGCTGGAGCTGGACTCGCAAGGTGGCGCTGGGTCGCGTCCCAGTCGCTTGCATGTTTTCTGCAGCCTAGACTGTAGCCTTGGCCATGGGGGACACGTGGGTGTGGATCCGTGGATGTGGGAGAGAGAAGTGGGTGATGAGAATGAGGGTGCTGGGGAGGTGGGGCCGCTCTCTCCACGCTGTTCTGCATCTGAGAGTCCCTAATTTGCTCAGACTGGAGTTCTGCTCTCTCCCTTCAGTCACTAACTGGGGAACTTGGCCTTGGGCCTTGGCTTTTGGGGAGTCTGTTTCTTTAAGTGCTAAGTGAGCATGCTAAGGGACCTACCTACTGGTGTTTGGGAGACAAAAATAAGATGATGCTGGTGAAACTCTTAGGACAGAGCCTGGCATTCACTACCGCTAATATTTGAAGTCCTAAATGGTGTGAAAAAGGCTGGTGACCTACATCTGCAGATATGTGCCTCCCCCTCCTGTGAATTCCTGTGGTGTGGTGAGTCAGCGGTTTGAAACCACCCTCCTCGCCGCAGGAGACAGGTGAGGCGTTCAGCTCCCATAAAGATGTGCAGCGTCAGAAACCCACAGACAGCTCCCCTCGGTCCTCTAGGGTCGCTGGGAGTCAGAATCGACTTGGTGGCCATACGAGATGTACGAACTCTCAGACGTTAAGCAACACCCAGGAGTCCCTCAACAGGGCAAGCAGTTAAGGCACTGAAAGCTTGGAAGTCCAAAGACACCCAGAGATGCCTCAGGAGAAAGGCCTCCTTCAGAAAAATAAACTCAGCTCACTGCCATAGAGTCAGAACACTGGTGGCATGATGGTTACGCATTGGGCCGCCATCCGAAAGGTCAGCAGTTCGAAACCACCAGCCGCTCGGCCGGAAGCAGTTATGGTCTTGGGAATCCACAAGAGGCGGTTCTACCCTGGCCCTATAGGGTTGCTATGAATCAGAACAATAAGCCATTGAAAATCCTATGGAGTGCAGGTCTCCTCTGACACACACAGGCCGGCCCTGACTAGGCAGAGACCCACCAGCCACTTTCTTCTCTTTTTCTAAGAGCATTGTCCCAGGAAAAAGTCAATTCTCGAGGAGAGTAACGTGAGCCCTGATGGTGTAGAGGTTAAATGCTCGGCTGCTGACTGACAGGTCAGCAGTTCGCTGGAACCCACCCCACAGGAGAAAGCTATAGCAGTCCGCACCGATCAAGATTTACAGTCCAGGGAACCAACCCTCCGTGGGAGTTTACTCTGGAAGCGCTGTGAATCTGAATCAACTCAACAGGAGAGGGCTGCCACTTCAGTGGGTGGGAATTCTTTATTTCTGTATTTTAGTTAATAAATGCTGCTGCTGCACCCAATACATGCTGGTTAGACGGCACCCCATCGGCTCCAGTGGGCTGAGATCCGTAGAACAGCAGAACCAGACATTGCCTGTTCCTGCGCCATCCTCTTCATCATTTCCAGGTTGCAGCCCGTTGTTTGCAGCCGTTAGGACAATCCATCTTGTTGTGGGTGGTCTTCTTTTCCACGGACCTTCGACATCACGGGCCTGCTGTCCGTCTCCCGAGACTGATGCTTCCTGAGTCCGTGAGCCAGAATCTCACCCCCTGCCCTTCTCCGGAGCATTCTGGTTGTACAGATTCGTCATCTTCACTAGTCTTTGCCAACACCCTAAATCAAAGGCATCGAATCCTGGTCTCCTGTATCCCTTGTCTAGGTTTTGCATGCGTATGAGGTACAGGCCTATCTGAATCCTCAGGTGGCATCTTGCTCTCTAACCCTTTCAGGAGCAAACTGCAGCAGATTTGCCCAGTGCAACACACTGATCTCATGACTGTGCTTCTGTGGCCGTTGATTGTGGATCCAAGTACAAGAATCCTTCACAACTTCAACCTCTGGTTTCTCTGGTGAAGTTCATTGACTGACTTACTACGCCAATTGTGAGGATTTTTGTTTTCTTTATGCCGAGGTATAAACCTTACTGAAAGTTGTCATCTTTGACCTTCATCGGTAAGTGCTCCAAGCCCTCTTTGCTTTCAGCCAGCAAGGTTGTGTCGTCTGCATACCACAGGTGGGGAATGAGTCTTCCGCCAACCCCTACGCTTCGTTCTTCTTCCTATGGTCCAGTTTCCCGGATGATTTCATTCAGCATACAGATTGAGGACGACGTAGGGTGAAAAGATACAACCCTGGTGCACGTCTTTTCCAATGTTTAAGCCATACGGTGTCCCCTTGTTCCGTTACTACTGACGCCTCTTGGAAGAAATGCTTATATACTCCCAACTCTGTGCTAGGCACTGTGCCCAGTGCCTAGTCGTATTAACTCCATTGATGTTCTAACGTCTAAACCTATGAGACAGGCACTTTATTAATCCTGAGTACAGCTGAGTAAATTGAGGCAGAGTATGTGAATAACTTATAGAGGCCAAACAAAGTTTGTGCTTTTTAGCACTATTTCACCTGGGAGGACTTGGACGAAGGAGGGCAGCAGTGACACTAATGACACCATCCTAAGGGAGAAGCCAGAAGCAGATACGTCATTAGACCGTGGCTGCCTTTACCAGGGGGCATGGGCCTGGGCACTTTATTGAGAAGGGGTGCCTTTTGGGACTGCTCAACTGTCCGTTCCCCCCGCCCCCCTGCTTCCTACCATTGGGAACCCTGAAAGGAGTAGGACTTGTAGTTGATTATTTGGGGAGATAGATGATGGATCGATAGATAGATAGATAGATGATAGATAGATAGATAGATAGATAGATAGATAGATAGATAGTTGATAGATAAATAACAGTTCATGGAAATCTGATGGGTGCCTTCATGCAGGGAAAATGTCTCCTACGAGTTGGAAAGGAGCACAGTCACGCACACAGAGTGAGACATAAGGCATACGCTCGGGTATTTGTTGGAAAAAAATGAGTGGCTCAGCAGCATAACCGAGTTCACAAAATTCATGTTCTGCATCCTAGGGTCTTAAAAGCTTGTGAGCAACTATCTGAGACACACATGTTGGTCTCAGGAGGAAAAGAGAAAGAGGTAAAGCACAGTGTCCATGAAGAAACTCCTGCACAGGGCTAATAGCCTACAAGAGACCAGAAGAACTAGATGGTGCTCAGCTACCACTACCAACTTCTGACAGGGGGCCACGATAGATGGACCTGGATAGAATGGAGAAAAATATAAAACAGAGCTTAACTTTTAAGCTCAGGCTTGCTAGACTAGCTTAGACTAGAGGACTAAAACTATCCTAAGACTATCCCCCTGAAATACTCTTTAAGCCTTTAACCAAAACTGAGACCAAAATGTCAACCATGGCTCTAAATCAAAGACCGGAAGAGGGCTGGGAAACTGGAGCACTGGAAACAGAACCATGTGAACACAATTAAGGAGAACGTTGACACCATATGAACAATGTAACTAATGTGACAGAACAGTTTGTAGAGAAGTTGTCAAATAATAACCTAATTTGCTGTGTAAAGGTTCATTGAAAACAATAAAGGTTAACAAAAGAAAAGAATGAACATATGGATTTATCTTTCTCTTTCCAATATACACTGCTGTTGGAAGAAGTGTTAGAACCAATAACATTAAAAAAATATTTCTTGCCCAAAATCATTCTCTTACACCTAACAGAAATCCCTACCCAAGTGTCTAGGCCCTTAGACTCCAGGGTAAGGAGTTGGAGGGCAGGTGGACAGTTCTTTAATGAAAACCATCATTTCCTACGCTAGTGTTCGAGACCAAGGGAGCCCCACCCTATGGTGTTTTGATCCGTGTGGCTTGGTGGAGGGGTAAATGAATGAACAGCTGTTGCTTCCTCCCAAACAGCTGTGTCTCCTGAAGCCACCTATTGGTACCAGGGCCAGACTTGGTGACAGGAGTCTGCGTGGTGAAGGACAGAGTGCTTGAATGGAAGCCCAGTATTGTGCAGTGGCTGACACGACAGAGTCCTGTTGGCGCAGTGGTTAAACACTTAGCTGCTAATCTTGGGAGATTAGCGAGTGGAACCCACCAATTGCTCAGTGGTGGAGATGTGGCAGGCCGTTTCCGTGAAGATTACAGACTTAGGAACCCTATGGGACCATTCTACCCTATGCTAGAGGGTCGCTGTACATTAGAATTAACCACAGTGGGTTCAGTTTAGTGTTTGATGGTGTGACAGTCCAATTCAGAAAGACCCGAGGCTGAAACCCCCATGTAAGAGGTGGGTTCATTGGGCCTAATTTTCCACCTCTTTGAGCCTCTATTTTCCTCATTGGTGAAACGGGAATGATAATAACAGGGCCTACCTCATTGAGGTATTGTGAAGAATTAAAGAGCTAAGGTATGCCCAGTGTTTACTCAAGTGCTTAGCGCTCAGTCAATGTTAGTTGCGGCCCTGGTTGATATCACAGGATTATTAAGCATCCACTTAGAAACAAAACAGAGACTCTGGCCCAAGCCCACGGGGGAAACAAGGAGCTCCGATTGCAGTAGAGTCCAATATTCAATTACACTCCACATTCCCAGGAAGCTCTACTCCATTCAATAACCCTGGATATCATCTCTCATATTTCTCCCATTTAACTTCTAGGATACCTAAAAAGATGGGTAGCCCCTTCCCCAGGGACCTCCTAATTATTTATTTGATACCTCTCCTTTAAGGATCTTTTTATTGTGAGTGAAGAGCAGATAAGGGTTCACAGCAGGGGAGAAAAATTAACCAGCCCCTAAGTATCGTCTCATCAATACTTTAAGTGTAAAGGGCATACCTCACTCAAATAAAGCCTGATGCCTTTATCACCGGAGCCACAAGAGAGAGGGTGGTTAAGCTTCCACCCCTGCTGGGAAAATCCTGACACATTGTCCTTTTCTCAGGCAGTGATCACTTTATTGAAGGCAATGGAGCTTGGTTTAGACGAGCAAATCACGCGAGACTTGACGATACTGCGGGGAATGCCCGCGAGGATGAGCGTGGAGGGCAGTTTGGCAGAACTGCAGATGCTAGAAATGCACATGGGCTGTGTCCATTTCCAGCTGTTTATCCTGGGCCAGTAGGTTCTCAACTGGAGGCACATTTTCTCCCCTTGGAGACACTTGGCAATGTCTGGAGATCGTGCTACTTTTCCATATTGAGTTGTGCTGCTACCATGTGAAGGAGTCTTGGGCCTATCGGGCTGTGCACTGAACTAACTGTTCATTGTGAACATTCAGCGGTTTGAACCCACCCATTGCTCCATGGGAGAAGGAGGAGGCTGTCTGCGCCCATGAAGACATTCTAGTCTCAGAAACCCACAAGGGCAATTCTACTCTGCCGTATGGGGTCGTTATGGGTCAGAATGAACTTGATGGCATTGAGTTTTTTTCCGTACTGGCATGTAATGAACACTGGTGGCTCATCGATGAACACACAAGGCTTCCAACCGAAAGGTGGTGAATTGAGCCCAACAGCCACTCTGCGGAGAAGAGACGTGACGGTCTTGTTTCTGGAAAGATGCACATCCTTGGAAATCCTACAGGGTCACTAGGTGTCAGGATCAACTCCATGGCACTTAGAGTTAACACACAAGGAATTTTGTTGTTTGCTTGACAACGAATCCAGAGGGTTGACAAACTAAGGCCCCAGGGCCAATTCAGTCGACTGACTGTTTTTGTAACATTTTCTGGGAACAGTTATGCTCACTCATTTACACAGTATTTGTGCTTGCTTTTGTACTGCAACAGCAGAGCTGAACAGTGTATCTCAATCAAAGGTATTGTCACCGAAAATGCATGGTCAACAAGGCCTAAAATACTCACTCTTTGGACTTCCACAGCAAAAGTATGCTAACTTCTGGTCTAGAGAGAGGCAGGCTCATGGTTGGGCTTATGACGGAGATATTAAATTAAGGATAAGGACCCATTTGTTTCCTCTTCACCAGACTCTGCTATGGAGTTGATTCCGACTCACGTGACCCAAGCCATGGTGTGTTCGGTCGCATCATATGCACGTGAAAGTTAGACACTGAATAAGGAAGATCGAAGAAGAATCCATGCAATTGAACTGTGGTGTTGGTAAAGAATGGTGAAAGTACCGTGGGCGGCCAGAAGAACAAACAAATCCGCCTTGGAAGAAATGCAGTCAGAATGCTCCTTGTAAGCAAGGATCGTGAGTGTGGTAGTTACATAATTGCCTGTCCACTTGAAGACAGATAAACGTATAGGGGTGGAGTTTAACCTGTCAATCAGGTCACAGCCTGATGGTGCCTCCTTATGGGCGTGGTCTTCACATAAGGAAGGTTCTGGAAGCACCCCCCACACCCCACCTTCCCCTTCCCACTATGGAGTCACTCAGAGAGCTGCCAGAACCACCGCCACTGGAGCCACATAACTGCACCCACCAACCAGGGACCTTCCTGCATTCTGCATCATTGCATGTGGCTGTGTGAGTCTGAAGAGGGACTTAAGACTAGTATCAGACGTGCGGGCTTGATCTGGACTGGGCTGGGATGTTTTCCTGATACACAATTACTTCTTTACTGGAGTAGAAAGTCCCATCTTTTTCCCAAAGAGCAGTTGGTGGTTTCAAACTACTGACCTTGTAGTTCGCAGCCCATCTTATAACCACGAAGCCACCAGGGCTTCTCCAACTACTTCTTGATATAAAGCTCTATCTTACGCATATAGGAGTGTCACTAGATTTGTTTCTCTAGTCAACCCGGCCTAACACAGTGAGAGTTCATCTCACGTACTTTGGACTTGTGTTCAGGAGGGACGAGTCCTTGGAGAAAGACATCAGGATTGGTAAAGGGTCCCCAAGAGAAAGAGGAGACCCTAAACAGAATGGAGGGACATAGTTGCTGCTACAGTGGGTTCAAACATGACAACCGTCATGAGGCTGGCACAGGACGGGGTAGTGTTTTGTTATGTTGTACACGGTGTTGGTATGAGTTGCCGCCAACGAGACAGCACCTAACAAACAAAGCCATTTAATTGTACCAACAAAAACATTTCTCACAAGCCCATTTTACATGTAGCCATATACCTAGAGGGCTAAAACTCTGCAAATGTAATTTCTGAACCTTCCAGTCCGCTTGGTCAGACCTGTCCTCATTACCCAATTGCAATGACACTTCAGATTACATGGTTTCATCCGCATGTGCTACCAGCACGCGCTGCTGCTTTGCTTGCTGACTCTGTCACATTTTCCGGTGTTTTAACTACAATATTGAAGTAATTAGCATTTTGAGCCCATATCAATAACTTATTTGAGAGTAACGTAGTAATTAAAGGAAAAGAAGACAAAAAATCAAAGCAGGTTTCCACTCGGTGACTCATAATGCTGCAGCTAAGAATGTCGTAATTCAATGTAGAAATCTTTTATTTTAAATCATTTTATTGGGGACTTGGACAACTCTTATCACAATCCATCCATCCGTCTATTGGGTCAAGCACATTTGTACACTTGTTGCCATCATCAGTCTCAAAACATTTGCTTTCTCCATGTAGAAATCTTTTGCAGAACAATTTTGATGGTATTGATGATGGATCCAACCAAGACAAAATCCTTGACAACTTCAACATTTTCTCCATTTGTCATGACATTCCTTGGTCCATTTGCGAGGGTTTTGGGTCTTCTTTACATTGAGTTATATGCAAGCCGTACTGAAGGCTGCAATCCTTGATCTTCATCGGTAAGCGGGAGCAACATGAGAACTCTGTTACTAAAAGAAAGTGGGGTAATGGTTAAAAGAGCTTGGCTGTTAACCAAAAGGCTGGCAGTTTGGACCACCAGCCACCTGCAGGAGAAATCCGTGACAGTCTGCTTCTGAGAGGGGGCAGCCTTGGAAACCCTCCGGGGCAGTTCTGCTGCCCTGCAAGGTCTCCGTGAGTCCGAACCAACTGGTTGGCAGGAGGTTTGGTTTTAGTTACTAAAATGTGAGTGAAGAATGGATGTTAGTAGTTAACTAAACGTCTGTGCCACATACTGATTGCCTAGACCAGGGGCCGGCAAACTTTTAAATGGAAGAGCCAACCATGTCCCTCACAATGACTTACAAAGTATTCAATTAAATTATATTAACAAAAAATGTATTAAAAAAACACACAAATGAAATCACCATTATCTGAATAATATCCTTTACAATTTTTTTCAATTTTATTTCGGAGCCACGTGTACCTCCCGAAAGAGCCACATACGGTTGAGAGCCTCAGCTTGCCGACGCCTGTCCTAGACCACAGGTTGGCAAATCATGCCCCATAGACCAAAGTTGGCCTTTTGGTCTGTTCTCTTTTTTCGTTCAGTTGCATTTTTTACTGAGCTATTATAGATTCCTGTGCAGTTGTAAGATGTAATAAGGAGAAAACTCTGTTAGACTTTACCCATGATGTTACCATTGGGGGTTTGATAGTATAATCACATAACCAGATATTGACACACTCTGCCAGTTTTACCGAGATCTCCCCATTTTTACTTGAGCAGGTGTGTCAAGTTCTAATTTTATCATCTATTGAGACTCACGCAGCCACCACATTTTAACATAACCACATCCACCTTCCTACCACCAACCTCTGTCTCAACCACCTCTCTGGCCTCCATTACAAAAACTCGTCCTTCCGAAAGGATATGTAAGTAGCATCATACAATGCTTAATCTTTTTTTGATTGGCTTTTACTCCACCTTTTGGGCATCATTGTTTGCAGATTCATCCAAGCTGTTATGTGTATCCATATTCCATTCCTTTTTGTGGCTGGCTGGTATGCCCTGGTATAAACATACCATAATAAAAACGTACCACAATGTCTTTCCAGTTTGGGGTCATTACAAATAAAACTGCTCTGAATATGCATATACAGGGTTTTTTGTGTTTGTGAACATAAGTTTTCATTTCTGTAGGACACATGGCCACCAGGAGTGTAATCGTTGGGCCATATGTGAGTTGCATATTTAGTTTTTAAGGAAATGGCTGTACTATTTTCCAGAATAAAACCATACCCACTGTGAATGGGGGGGGTGGGAGAGGGCAGTAGTGGAGACCCATGCCCATCTGTAGACAATTGGACATCCCCTCACAGAGGGGTCACAGAGAAGAGATGAGCCAGTCAAGGTGCAGTATAACACCGATGAAACACACACCTTTCCTCTAATTCTTTGCTGCTTCCTTCACCCCATTATCATGACCTCAATTCTACCTTACAAATCAGATTAGACAAGAGCATGCACAGTGCTACAGGTAAGAGCTCACACAGAGGAAATCCAGGATAGACAAACCCCTCAGGGACAACAAGGAGAGTAGAGATACCAGGAGGATTAGGGGAGGGTCAGGGGAGAAAGAGGGAATCGATAACAAGGATCAACCTAGAACCCCTTCCCAGGGGGATGAATAACGGGGAAAGTGGGTGAGGGGAGACAGAGGATGATGTAAGATATGGAAATAATAATCTATAACTTATCAAGGGTTCATAAGGGAGGGTGGGCAGGGGAGGAAGGGGGAAGAAATGGGGATCTGATATCAGGAGTTCAAGTGGGAATAGAATGCTTTGAAAATGATGATGGCAGCATATGTGCAAATGTGCTTGACACACTGGATGAATGTATGGATTGTGATAAGAATGTAAAAGCCCCCAATAAAAGTATTTTTTGGGGAAAAAAAGACCATGGAAGGAATACACAGAGTAACTGTACCCAAAAGAACTGATGGTATTGAAGGAAGAAACCCAGGCTACACTGAAATCTTAGCTAAAAAACAAACTGTTGGCAGTTACATAATCTTCTGTCAACTTTAGTGAAGGGGGTGGAGTCTAACCTGTCAATCAGGTCATAGCCAATGAAGCTTCTCTGTAGGCATGGCCTTCTGAAGATTCTGGGAACTCCTATCTTCCTCCCTGGAGGCCATACACACTCTCTGCCTCTCTGCTTCATATTCCTGTTGACAAGCCACATGGAGACACACTGTTGGAGCCAGAGCCCTGGAGCTGGAAGAGCCACATGGAGATGCAAGCCTGTGCTGAGATGCTTCCACCACCACTGGATCTACAAGACTTTCTACCCACCAGCCTGTGATCTTCCTGCATTTGGCATCATTGCATGGCTGCATGAGTCTAAAGAGGAATTTGTGGACTAGTATTGGACACATGGGCAAATATTAGACTTATGGACTTGATCTGGACTGGGCTGGGATGTTTCTAAATATATAATTGCTCTTTGATACAAAGTTCTCTCTTACACATATATGAGTGTCAATAAATTTGTTTCTCTACGGGGTTGATGGAACACCCATAGAAATATTTTAAGAAATTGTTGCAGGGCTGGAAATACTGACTAGTCTATGTTAAGAAATTTAGAAAATAGCTACTAAGCCAACTGACTGGAAGAAATATCCATGTCTGCTCATTCCAAAGAAAGGCGACCCAACAGAAAACAGAAATTATCAAACATTATCATTAATATCACATGAAAATAGAATTTTGTTTAAGATCATTTTAAAATGGATGCAGCCCTATGTTAACAGAGCGATGCCAGAAATAAAAGTCTGATTCAGAAGAAGACAAGGCACTAGGGATCTCATTGCCGAGACAGCTGGATCTTGGCTGAAAGCTGAGAGGCCCAAAAAAGATGCTTACTTGTTCAAAGGCATTTAACTATGTGAATCATAATAAACAATGGATAATATCAGGAAACATGGGAATTCTAGATCACTCAATTGTGCTCATGTGTAACCTGTACACAGACCAAGAAGATACTTTCTGGTTTAAAATCAGGAATGGTGTGTGTCAGGGTTGTCTCTGCTCCCCATACTCATTCAATCTGCACGCTGAACAAATAATCCCAGAAGCCAGACTATCTAAAGAAGACCTCAGCATCAAGTTGGAAGGAAGACTCATTCACAATCTGTGATACGCAGATGGCACAACCTAGCTTCCTAAAAGCCAAGCAGACATGAAGCCCACGTGGAAGAAGATCAGAGACTACAGCCTCCAGTATACATTACGACTCAATGTAAAGTAAGCAAACGCCTCGCGACTGGATCAATAGATAATCTCGTGATAAACGGAGAAAAGATTGACGTTGTCAATATTTCATTTTACTTGGATCCACGGTCAATGCTTATGAGTGCAGCAGTCAAGTGCTGCACTATACCAAATGGCATAGTGCGTTGGGAAATTTTGCTACACAAGACCAACTTAAGGGTTAAAGAGCCAAGATTCTATGTTGGGGACTAAGGGGCACCTGATCCAAGCTATGGTATTTTCCGGTTGCTTCATATTCATGTAAAAGCTGGACGATGACTAAAGTAGATGGAAGAAGAGTCTATGCATCTGAATTCCTGTGCTGGCAAAGAATATTGAAAAGGATTATGGACTACCAGAAGAACAAACCCATCTGGGTTGGAGGAAGTCCAGTCAATACTCTCCTTGGAAGTGAGGATGGTGAGATTTTTCTCACATACTTTGATCAAGAGAGACCAGTCCCTGGAGAAGGACATCCTGCTCAATAGAGTTATTCTTAGTCAGGTCTCCGTTAGCTTCAACCTAAGACTCTTTAGTAATAGCAACAGAAACCCTAACCCACTCTGGTGAAGGAGGAAGGCTAGGGGGGCAGGGGGAAGCTTTGTAGAGGAGGTGAACTCTAAACTGAAACTTGGAAGGAGTTAGGGGGGTGCAAGTGAGAGGGCATGAGCCGGCTGAGTGGACAGTTTAAGGGTGTTAGATTATTGGAATGTTGCAGTCAAGAAGGGAAAGGGTTCAGAGAAGACTGTAACTGTGGGTGGCATCAACTCTTAGAAAGCCTTAGCTGGTGGCTTGGTGTGAATTACTTCATTTGCCTCTCCTAACCAGAGTCTTTGTGACTCCCATGGAATGACTGGGTGGGATTATGCAAATGGGGTGTATGGAACTCCAACATGAGGACTGGTCAGTTTTGTCATTCCACTGAGTTTTAAATGAGCCATCTCAAGCAGGAATGGGGGAATCTCACTGACAACAAGAGAAGGCCAGATTCTGTGATGCTCACCTTCCCGACATGATCGCTAAAGACAAAATGGGTGCATACGCTAATGTGGTGAAGAAAGCTGATGGTGCCCAGCTATCAAATGATATAGTGTCTTGTGTCTTAAAGGCTTGAAGTTAAACAAGTGGTCATGTATCAGGAAAGCAACAAAGCCCACATGGAAGAAGCACATCAACCCATGCGATCAAGAGGTGTTGACTGGATCAGGTATCAGGCATCAGAAGACCCTAAACAAACGAATGAGGTGGGTCAGAATGGAGAGCCAAAGCCCATCTGTAGACAATTGGACATCCCCTCACAGAAGGGTCACAAGAAAGGAACGAGCCAGCCAGGGTACAGTATAGCACTGACAAAACACAAAACATTCCTCTAGTTCTTTAATGCTTCCTCCCCGCCACTATCATGACCCCAGTTCTACCTTACCAATCTGGCTAGCCCAGAGCATGTACACTGATACAGATAAGAGCTCTCGACACTTAATGAGACTAGCAATACCATGAGGGTAGGGGGAAGGTGGGCAGAGAATGGGGAGAAAGGAGGAACTACAATGATGCACATAAACCCGTACCCCCCAAAAAGAGTCAAGATGTCAGGATACAAAAACAGCGTGCTTCTGCATATGCATTCACTTCATTTTGTTTCTAAGTATGTATTTAAAAAAATAACTGTAAACCCAAATATTAACAGAAGAGGTCTCTTAAGAGGGCAGCATTATGGATGGTTGTGACAGGGTTTCCCCCACCCCCACCCCGTTTATCTGATGAGTCTCATTTTCTACAATGAATGTTGTCTTAGCCTGGGTTCCTCCAGAAAGCAGAGGCTGGGACATGGGCTTGTGGGTTGGTCATCAATGTGGAGAAACGATCGCCGGAACACGAGTGGAGTGCCTAAAAAGATAAAACAGGAAAGGGAGCAATGCCAATTCCGAGTATCCTTGAGTGAGGCCTGCTGTGGGCAACACAGCCCGCACCTGGCTGGGACCTTCAGGGGAATCAAGAACACACTGCAAATTGTCTTCCCATGAAGTAAGACTCAGAAAGCGGGGAGAAGGGTGCGTATTCACCAGCTTCACCTGTCACCTGTTTGCCCTCCTCTTAAAGAACGGTTTTGTTTATTAAAACCGGGGAGGTGGGGGGTTGTTGTTATATATTTTAACTTTTTCTTGTGAATTGGGAAGGTTTACAGAGCAGATCCATTTTCCTTTCAGCAGTTCACATACATTTTGTTTCAGCTCATGGCTTGTAACCCCCACATTGTAGGCTCTCTTATCCCACTTCCTGCTTGTGTTTCCAGTTTCCATCCCTCCTCCTTTCCTAATCCTTCTGAATGCTGTCCTTGGATCAATGCTGCCCTTTTGATCTCAAAGTACTGGTTATGCCCATACAACTAAGGTAAGCACATCTCACCAGTGTTATTGTACCCCTTACAGACGCCTTTTATCTGGCTGACCACTGAGCCATGGGGTGAGTTTATTTCCATGCCTGAAGGAAGTCTACGGCTCATAATTGTGGGGGTTCCTCCAGTCTCTATCAGACCAGCAAGTCTGATTTGTTTGTGAATGAGTTTTAGTCCACATTTTTCTCCACTCCATCTAGGACCTTCTAATGGGATCCCTTTCAGAGCAATTGGTAGTGGTAGCCGGGCACCATCTATTTCTTTTGATCGCAGGATTGTGGAGACTGATAGTTGTGTGTAGGGGTAGTCAGGAACCATCTATTTCTTTTGATCGCAGGATTGTGGAGACTAATAGTTGTGTGGTCCATTGGACTTAATTAAAACTGCGGATTCTTTCCCCACACACAACTTGTACCTCCAGATTGGGGTAAAGTACCAAGGTAGCGTGGGTGTTGTTGTGATGCTAGAAGAAGCCACGTCGCTGGTATTTCAAATACCAGCAGGATCACCTCTGGGAGCCAGGTTTCAGCAGAGCTTCCAGACTAAGATAGATTCAGAAGAAAGGTTTGGAGAACTGTTTCCAAAAATTAGCTGATGAAAATCCTATGATCACAACTGAACAATATCCCATAGAGTGCTGGAAGAGGAACCCCCTAGGTTAGAAGGCCCTCAAAATACACAGTAGTCACAACCATGAACTCAGACATAACGACGACCGTGAAGATGGTGCGTGACTGGGCAGCCTATCATTCTTCTGTACAGAAAGCTGACCCGAGTCAGAAGTCACTTGACCGCAGCTAACAACCACGTATGATATTTGTGATATACTAACATCATTCTTCTTTGCTTGTCTGAAATTCAAGTCTAACTAGACATCCTGCGAATTCATTGGCTAAATCTGGCAAACCTAAGCCCCAGGCAGCAGCAGCTGCAGCAAGCCTGGGCCACTGCTGTTAACTCTTTTCTCGTCTCCCTGCCTCTAAGCTTAACTCCCTACAATTAGTCACACCACAGCTGGGG
The DNA here is from genome assembly GCF_000313985.2 of Echinops telfairi. Lineage (NCBI taxonomy): Eukaryota > Metazoa > Chordata > Mammalia > Afrosoricida > Tenrecidae > Echinops > Echinops telfairi. The sequence goes on from NW_022111312.1 coordinate 6,905,775, forward strand.
AAGCCCTTTGAACCCTGGATTCTAATCAGGACACCCCTGTATTTAAAACACTTGAAGGTGCCTTGCTATTCTTGGGATAACAGGCCTTTAAATCGTTTTCTAGAGAGGATAGGGTAAAGGCTTACACATGTACTGCTAATCGCCAGGCCAACCATTTGAAACTTCCAACTGCTCTGTGGGAGAAAAATGAGGCATTCTGAGCCCATAAAGATTTCAAGTCTTGAAAGGCCAAAGAGAAGTTCTGCTCTGCCCTATAGGGTCACTGTGAGTCAGCGCGGCTCGATGGGAGCGTGGTGGGAGTTCGGTTTTCAGTAATCTTTACTGGGTGGGTTCAAGTCCCCAGCCTTTCCAGTGGCAACCCAGGCCCCGCCGCCCAGCTCTAGGCAACTGCGGTCCTACCTTCCATTTATAAAATCTGTTCTAAATATTTCACCAACGCCTGGTGCGTGGTGCCAGTCTGCTTTCACTTAGCGACCACAGTTCATCCAGCTTGTGGTGGGGCGCATCGTTGCGTTTTATTGCCAACAAATATTCCACTGGATGAACATCGGCATTTTATATATTACTCATGCCTGGAGGGCCAGTTGGGTCGTTTCTGATTCGGGCCTCTTATGAATAACCATTCACGTACAGGTTTCAGTATGGACACATGTTTCTATTTCCCCCGGGGAGATTGAGCTCCTTAGGAGTGGAAGGGCTGGATCACATCATTGCTCTAGGGAGTCTGGGGTGCCTGGCTAAGCCCTCATCGCTAGGCAAAAGGTTGGCAGTTTGACACCAGAAAAGACCTAGGGACCCGCCCCTGTAGAAATCCCAAATAGATACACCCTTCAGAAATAGTAATGGGAGTAAGGATTGTCTGAGGATTTGGGAAAAGGGGAGGAGCTGATAGCCATGAGGACTGTATAACCCCACGCAGGGGGAACGAATAACAGGAGTGTAAGTGACAGGATACATTGGGTGGGGTAAGATATGGAATATATATATTTATATAATAATAATCATAATAAGATATAGTAATACAGGTTCCTGATGGTTAGGGTGGAGGGGTTAAAGGAGAGCTAATATCAAGGCGTTCAAGAAGAAAATGTTTGGAAAAAGATGGTGGCAGCAATTATACAATGATGCCTGATCTAATGGAAAGATGGATTGTTATAACATTTGTCAGAGCCCTGAATAAAATGATTTAATAATAATAATAAAATTTACAGGGCAGGAAACCATGGGGGGCAGCTGTACTTAGTCCCCACAGGGTTGCTACAGGTCAGAACCGACCCTGTGGCACACAATAGCACAGTGACGCTCAGGTGCACTTCTTGAAGAATAGACTCCACACGACCTTTGGGTCCTGGTGCCTCTAGCCCTTGCCTGACGTGCCAGCTTCTTTGCTGGCCACCTCCCCACTCAACCAGTCTGTGGTCTGAGGAAGCCATGCATGCCCCTCTCACGTCAGAGGCCTCAGGCCAAACCTCTCTTCTTGAAACACCCTACCTGTGCAGGACTTAAGCCCTGCAGTCCTCAGCTCAAATGTCACCCCACCCCACCCTACCCCACCCGAAGAAACCCTCCTGGCCACCCTGTTGAAGACCTACGTCATCCACCCCCACACAATTTCCTCCTCACTGAGCACTGATCTTGCCCCCCATGACAAATTGTTTTATTGTTTGTTTTGTGTGTCCCTCCCACTAGAACAGCGGATGATATTACCCCTGGGCGGATTGGAACAACCCAAGGGGTCTGCAGAAGCAGATACCTACACTTTATCCTGGATGATGGGCTAAAGGAGAAAACTTTTTAATCGCCAGGGGGTGTTGGGTAATTTTTTTTCCTGAAAAGAGGGTGGTAAGCCAAATAAGTTTGCATAGCTATGCCCTAGACCAGCGGTTCTCAATGTGAGCGTCGTGACCCCTTTGGGGGTTGAATGAACCTTTCACCGGGGTCACCTGATTCATAACAGAAGCAAAATTAGTTATGAAGTAGTGACAAAAATAATTTTATGGTTGGGGGTCACCACCACATGAGGAACTGTATTAAAGGGTTGCGGCATTTGGAAGGTTGAGAACCAATGCCCAGCCTAGACTATAGACTCCCTGATGGTGGGGACCCTATCTGTCGGTCCAAGAGATAGACACCTTCGTTTGGCCTGCTCTTTTTTTTTTTTTAATCATTTTATTGGGGCTCACAATCCACACATACATCAATCGTGTCAAGCACACTGATACATTCGTTGCCCTCATCATTCTCAAAGCACTCGCTTTCTGCTTGGGTTCCTGGAAGCAGCTCTTCATTTTTCTTCCCCCCTCCCCGCTCCCTCATCAACCCTTGATAATTTATAAATTATTATTTTATCATCTCTGACACTGCCAGGTGTCTCCCTTCACCCACTTTTCTGTTGCCCATCCCCCAGGGAGGAGGTTATATGTAGATCCTTATCATCGGTTCCCCCT
>NW_022111312.1:6908912-6910046 GCF_000313985.2 Echinops telfairi
TTTAGGAACTAGAGGAAAGTTGTATTTTTCATCATTGCTACATCGCATCGCACCCTGTCTAGCTCGTCTCCTCCCTGAGACCCCTCTGCAAGTGGATCTCCAGTGGCCTACATGGGCTTTGGGTCTCCACTCCAATGAGCACCTCTTTCAGCTATGCCCAGAGGGATGCCTCTCTCTGATCCTAGCCTCTTAGCCGTGTGGCCCCCTTGGCCTCTGCCCTGCTTGGGAGAGTGTTAGAAAGCTTCTTAAGTGCTACCTATAAATGTTCCAGCGCAGTGGTGGATTCAGCTGTTCACACCAGTTCGACAGAACCAACACGTACATTTTTGTTGAGTTTGGCCAACCCGGAGTTACAGTATCACTTGTAATTAGGGTTCTCTGGAAGGTGATGATACTCGGATAAAATTGAAGAATATTGCTGCTCAGCTGCTCATTGTGAAAATGACAAATTTACATCCCTTCCTCTTTTTTAAAGTTCATCCGCAACAGCGTATCCTAAGCTCCCATAGAAAAAAATTAGACATAATTATGCTTGTAACATTTATTCATTTCATAAAACTCTTTATACTTTTGATGAAGCGCTACATTTTTATTCCCTTGTGTTTGTTACTCCAGTACACAAATAAATAATGCAAAGAGAGAAAGTGCCAACCAACCAGAGGGTGACATGCTGTCATTCATTTCAGCCTTGTGTTACACCCCAATTTTCCACGAGACGTTGTGAGTGGGTTATGCAGTTCCTGAAAGTGTTCAACAAGATAAAACATATTGTCTGAGCAATTGCTGTACAAGCAGCAGAAGTGGAAAGGGGTTTTTCAAAGATGAGCATGTTGAGAGAAGGCCCCTGTCTTCTAATCTCTCTGACACAATGACTACTGTCTAGTTGGCCTACCTAAGGAATGGTACCCTACTCGTACAGTGAGAAGATGGTGAAGGATAAACCACACAGCAATGATGCTCAGATGAAAGCGAAGACTATTGCAAGTGAGGATGGCAATCAAGAAGCAATATGGAAATATTTTAACAGTTTTACTGTTTTTTTTAATCGGCTATTATTTAATATGTTTCCACTGAGATTTTAAAACCCTTTCTTGCAACAGAACCTAGTTTTGTGTACCACCTCTTTTAAAAAAA
>NW_022111312.1:6910737-6921606 GCF_000313985.2 Echinops telfairi
TGCCTGGAAGTAACTATCACCCCAGAAGTGAACCTCCAGCGGGAGACACGCGGCTTTCTCGCTCCCTGGGCTGGAGAACCTGCTGCCGCCACGTCTCCACGTCTCCGTTTCACAGCTGTCTCTCACACTGAGGAGGTCCAGCGGGCAACAATCGTGGGGCCCAGAGGACACGCTGCTCCGGGCTCTTCTTTTTAAAAATGTTAATAAAACGTTTTTCTTAACAAAGGCACAATTTTATTTATTTACTTTTATATAAGTGTAAATCCTCGAGGGGTACAGCGTCACGTGGATTCTGTGTCCAATGGCCTCAGCAGGCAGGTTGCTCCAGAATGTGGCCCGAATGGTGCCACAGTTTCCATGGGCACCAGGTACCTTTCCCCAGATGACTGGTTTTGTTGGATGTGCCGCCAGGAGTCACTTGGCTTTGTTCACAGAAGCACAGCTCTTGCCTAAATAAAAATTGTTTCATCTCAGGCATAAGCACCTTCAATTTTAAGAAGAGCCGTGGGCTCCCTCTGGTTCCAGAGACCCCGTTTCTAGCCACCAAAGACAGCCTTGGATCGCAGCCTTTCAGACACATTTGCCGTTTCGAAGTCCTGTTCTCAGCAGGCCTCCACAGGCTAAATCATTTTATTAGGGGCTCTTACAGCTCTTATAACATTCCATACATCCATTGTATCAAGGGCATTTGTAGATATGTTGCCATCATCATTTTCAAAACCTTTTCTTTCTACTTAGCCCTTGGTATCAGATCCTCTTTTCCCCCCTCCCTCCCTCCCTCCCCCTCCCACTGTTGCGAACCCTTGATAATTTATAAATGATTTTTATTTTCATATCTTACACCATCCGCTGTCTCACTTGTTATTTTGGGACATCTTTTCTCCTGATTCGATTGTCTTCTCCAGGGCCATGTTGACTGGCTGCCCAGCATTTCATTTATTTAACATGTAAAGAGAAGCCACTTTGCCCCCGGGGCTCTTCTAGGTGACAACACAGTGTCCTGGGTTCAAGAGCCTCCCCGAGAACCTCAGCCTGGGACCTCAATTGGAAGTGGAGTCTTACAGATCGACTTGGCTGCAATGAGGCCACACAGGCTTAGGGTAGCCCCTACGTGCAGTATGCACATCTGGTGCCCTTATCAAAAGAGCAAGAACACACAGAGACACAGGAGAGACCCCAGGAAGGATGCCATGGGAAGGCGGCGGCCGAGAGTGGGGTGGTGCTTCAACAGGCCAGCAGGTTTGGCTGGCAACCACCTGAAATTAGGAAGAGGCTCGGAATGGATTCTCTCCTAGAACTCCTAGAATCAGGGAACCGGCCCTCTCAACACCGTGGTTTTGTATTTCAAGCCTCTGAGCTGGTGAGAGAGGACATGCCTGCTGTGTTGTAAGCCACCCAGCTGATGGCAATTTCTCGTAGCAGCTCCAGGAGACAAGTCTATGCCGCAGCGCACAAAACAGACAAAGCCTCTGCTCTCACGTTGCTGACATTCTAGTTAGGATCTTGCATACAATGTAATGGGACATAATTTATTTAACCAGTGCCTTGTTGTCAGCTATTTAGATGCCTCTGAGTTTTCAGTACCATAAACAGTGCTTCAGGACACATCCCTGTAATTATGCTTTGAGCTCATCCCCAATCCCGGCCCCCTTTAGGATTAATTCTTGGAAGCGGAATTGCTGGAAGACAGGGGGGTGTGAGGAAGTGAGGGTGCTGGCGTTTCAACCTAGATCTGTCTGTCTGACTGGAGGGAGCCCAGGCTATTACCCACCCAGCAGGTAATCGTGCTACACTGAAGAAATCATGGTAACGAGGGGCAGCCTAGTGCACCCTCGATGGCTTAGGCTTGTGGGCTGTAATGATGTAATAATCACCACACCTGGGTTTGGAGTCTACACGAATGGCCTTCGAATTCCAGGTCTGTAAATTACGATGAGGTGAATTTGGACAAGCTGCTTTAGGTTGTAGACTTCGGTTTTTTATTCTTGTCTTTGCTCCTGTGACGTGGCAGTGCTAGTCATCTGGAGGAGGTAAACTTCCTGAGTGTTGTGATAGTTAGGTTCGATGTGAACTTGGCTGGGCCAGGAGTCTTAAGGCCTCGTAATCCCCCAGGAAGGGATCTAACGCTGTGTAATCAGGTCCAGAGTGGGATCTGCTGTGAGCAGATCTGCTGTGAGTAAGGTTAAGGTGGGATGCCACGATCTTACTGATTGCAACCCTGAAGCAAGCAATGAAAAGGAATTTTCTAGGGGGCGTGGGGGAGGAGATGGGTGTGGCCTGCTGTCAATATAAGGAGATGCCAGGGAAGCGAATGCTTGCTTTTGTTGGGAGCCTCAGCCTCGTACATAGGTTACTGACCTCGGGGGTTCTTTGAACTTGAGGCAACAGGCTGGCATGCTGCCAGCTAATCCTGGGAGTCACCAGTGGCCTGCTAGCTGACCGGCCAGCCTTGAATTCACTTACCGCTACAGCCATGGCCCTGTCCTCTTCTGGACAATCTTAGGCTCATCACCCCGGCTACGCAACTCAGGGACAGCCGCCAGCCACAGACTTGGAACTGCCTGGACCTTGGATTTACCCGCTTCTGCAGCTGAGTGAACCATTTTCTTGATCAAAATCTCTCTGTAAGCTTCACTGGTTTTGTTTCTCTGGGAGCCCAGTTTAAGCCAAGTGGTGCCTGTGTACCAGCCTCTGAGCTACGAGTCGACAGTCTAGTTTTGGGTGGAGGGGGTGGGGGTGGGGGATACAGGGCCATGGAGTCTTGTGTCAGGGTGGAACTGTTTGCTTTGTAGGGTTTTGAATGGCTGAGTTTTCAGAAGTAGATTGTCAGGCCTGTCTCCTGAGGTGCCTGTGGGTGCAGTGCCTGCCTTAACTATTCGCCTCATTAGTGGACACCGAGGGAAGCATTAGGAAAAGATCACACAGAAAATGACCGCTTGCAGGTGTGCTATCTGGAGAAGTACAGGATGTTGTGAGAATATAGTGGGGAGAGATCTGCTCTGGGGTTCAGGTGGGGAAGCTAAGTGAGGTGTGAGCCGAAACAGGAAAGGTGTGGAGGTGTTGATCAGGTCAGGTGAGGAAGGAGATGACCTTGCGGTGGGCTTCCAAGTCGCTTGAACACGGAGTGCGATTGTGTGACACTCTTTCCCACCTAACAGCCCTTGTCATTGATGTTTCTTCTGGAAATCACTCTTCTGAGGAGATATTCCAAGCACTGGTTTCTCCCCTCTTTTTGCTCTTGGTTCAAATGCCATCTCCTGAGAGGTTTCTTCCAGGATAGTCTTTCTCCAGGGAACCACCCCCACCTGCCCAATCACTTTTGTTTTGGAGGAATGTAGCGGATTTTGTTGCCCGTGCCCAGGGGGGCATGTCTGTGCACGTGCAATTGATCACTGTCTTTGCGCCGGGCAGCCATTCTCACCCTCCCTTGCTGAGCTGTTCCTCGGCCCTTGGCACAAACTCACTGCCCCCGAGATTCCTGTCTCATCGTTGGAGCTGCTCTTGTCAATGTGAACAGATCTAACCCAAGCCAACCCCCTGCCATCAGGTTGATTCTGACTCAGACTAAACCTATAGGAAAGGATTCCCAAGAAGGCAAATCTTGGAGAAGTAGGCAGCCTTGTCTTTCTCCTGCCCTGTGGGTGGTCTCCTCCCAGGGGGATGAGCACATCCAACCTGTTTGCTTCTGAGCAATGTAGTGGTGTGTTAGGACCACCAACCTAGCAGCTAGCACTGCAAAGTTTAACCCTTTGTGCCACCAGGGCTCATCAGATATCCCATATTACTCACTCACTGTCACAGAGTCCATTCTGACTCACAGCAAGGCTACAGGGCAGGGTAGAACGGCCCCTGTGGGTTTCTGAGATGGTAAATCTTTATGGGAGTAGAAAGCCTTCTCTTTCTCCTGCAGAGCAGCTGGTAGGTTTGAACTGCTGACCTTGAAGTTAACAGCCCAATGAGCAATCCATTACAGCACCCAGGATCCTTATTATCTCAGATAGCTCTTAAAGAAACATAACGCTCAAGGCAGACATTCTTTCCTAATGAAACACATTATTGAGGGGATACTTTTGCCTTAACGTTTAAAGAGGCTCTCGGCAATAATTTCAGGGGTTCATCTAGCCTTCTTTGGCTCCAGAAATCCCAAGGTCCCAAAAGGAATTTGAAATTATTTTCTGCATATATTAAGTGACAGCTCACTGCCATAGAGTCAGTTCTAACTTATGGCAACCCTATAGAGTAATAGTTCTAGCCTTCCTAATGCCATGACCCTTTCATACAGTTCCTCATGTTGTGGTGACCCCCAACTATAACATTATTTTTGTTGCTACTTCATCACTGTCATTTTGCTACTGTTATGAATCAGGAAACCCCTGTGAAAGGGTCGTTTGACCCACAGGTTGAGTACCGCTGCTAGAGGGCATCATACAACTGCCCCTATGAGTTTCTGAGACTGTAACTCTTCCTGAGAGTAGAAACCCCAGTATTACTCCAGTGGAGCAGTTGGTGGTTTTGAACCATTGACCTTACAGTTACAACCCAATGCATAATCACTACGTCACCATGAGCCCTGGTGAAGTAGTGGTTACAAGTTGGGATACAATCTGCAGTCAGCAGTTCAAAACCACCAGCCTCTGTGAGGAGGAAGATGAGGCTTTCTACTCCCAGAAAGTTAGTCTCAGAAACCCACAAAGGGCACTTAGTTCTATCCTGTCTTACAGAGTCGCTAGGAGTCAACATTGACTCGATGGTAGTGAATTTGGCCTTTGGTCCGCATATGTTGTTATCAGTAGGCGCTCTAGAACCTCCTCTGATTTCTATAGAACAGTCTGGCATCCTTGTTACAGCTGATAAAGGCCTATGACTTGGAGCAGCGGAGCCAGTTCATTAACCCTAAGTTAGCAAAAGAAAGAAAAAGTAGAAGGGGACACCAGGGGAGAATCTAGCAGCAACACAGGTTATCCTGATGGAATCCTATTTTAAATGACAACCCATACTTTATATACTTTGATGTTAGAGTTCACACCCTGGGGAAGCCAAATACAGATGTTTTTTTTTAACATTAACTCAGGTTTCAGAATAATCACAGTAAACAATCGTTGACCCATGAGCAAGCAGACAGAACAATAAGGTTCTCTTTAGCCTTAGTATAGCTCTGTTAACAGGTGACAAGAATTGTCCTTTTGATCATTCTTAGGCAAAAAAAAAAAATAGAGTGGGAGTTACCTGGCTGATAGCGTAGTGGTTAGGTACTGGGCTGCTAACAGTTAAGCCAGCAGTTTGAAACCACCAGCTTCTCAATGAGACAAAGATGAGGTTTTCTATTTCCATGAGGAGTTGGGGTAAATAAATTGAAAAAGGCTCAATGGCAGTGAATTTGTTTTGTTTTGCTTTTGGTGAGCTCAAGTGACATGCACATCCAACCTGTTTGCTTCCGAGCAATGTAGGAAGTTGGAAAAAAAAAAAATCCCAGAGGGAAGAACAACAAGAAATTCCAGAGACTTGAAGTGAGAAACCAGTCACCCATGGGTGTGAGTTGGGGTGGCTACGAACACAGGGAGTGGATCTGGGAAAACTGTTAGGCTTGATTCTGTTTTGTTTTTTCATAATACCTACGACGGTTTCAAGCATTCATATTCAATTGTTTTTAATAGCTCCCGCACTTGGATGGAAACTCTTAGCGGGCAAGGCTGTATTTCTTTCTTTTCAGACTTAAGAGCTAATTTCCCAGTACCTGGCATACCGTAGTCGCTCAATGCCTGTTTGTTGAATAAAGAAACGGGGCTCGGTGCAATGTCGACATCTGGCAATGGCCTTTCTCACAGACCGGAAAACGGAAAAAGCTGGCACACCAGGTTTCATCCCAGGAAGCTCCGGTCCTGGGCGCGCCAGCCTGGCGGTCACGTGGGCCCGGGCAGCGCGGCCGTCCCCCGCCCCGGAACCAAGAGTCGTGGCAGCGGTTTCCGGCCACGGCGGACACTTCCAGCGGAAGGACGGACCCGTGGCACTCGGCGCGGCTGAGGGAGCCACGGTGCCACGGCCAGGCGCGGACACGGAGACCCGGCGAGCGGAGCCCTGGCGATGGACTGCCTGGAGGAGTTCCGTCGGCGCTGGCAGGAGGAGCTGGTGCAGGCCCAGGCGCTGAGGAGGCGGCGGCAGCCCAACGCCGACCGGAGGCAGAGGCGGGCGGAGCAGGCCCAAGGGCGTGGCGAGCCGGCCTCTGGCTACCTGGCGCTGGCCCAGGGCCTCCTGGAGGGCGCGGGGAGGCCCCCTGCGGCGCGGGGGCCCCGGGGAGAAGGGCAGGATGCAGCGGGTCGTTCTCGCTCTCCGCCGGCCCGCGAGGACCTCGTGACCAGGGACCAGCTGTTGGACCAGCTCATCCGTGACCTGGTGAGTGGCTCTGGCCTCCTGCCGAGCAGGGAGAAGCCCCACATTGGGTTTGGAAAGTACCTGAATTGGGGACAAAAAGAGGAGGATTACGCATGCGCGTGCGCACATACACGCGCGCACGTACACACGCACGCTCACGTACACACGCACGCGCACGTACACTTGTGCGTGCCCAAGTTCGATACGCTGGGAACAGTGGTTCTCAATGGGACCTACTTGGTCTGCTAGGTTCGGTGGTTTCTTGTGATGTGTTCGCACGTTGGGCTGCGATCCGTAAGGGCTGTAGTTCGAAACCGGTAGCCGCTCCGTGGGACAGGGACGAGGCTTTTTACTCCCAGAAAGTCTCGGAAACCCACAGGGGCAGGGGTCGCGATGAGGGGGCATGCACTCGATGGCAGAGCGTAGTTTTTGTTTTGAGAGACATTTTTAGGAGCCCTGGTAGCGACGTGGTTACTTGTTGGGTTGCATTTTGAAACAAGGTCAGCAGTTTGAAACCACTGGCGCGCTCCGAGTGCGGAGGAAGACAGGACTTTCGACGCTCGTACAAAGAAAGTTAGTCTCTGAAACTCACAGGGGCAGCTCTACCCTGCCCTTATAGAATAACTGAGTTGTCAATGACCCCATGGTAGGGAGACATTTTTTGGTGGTTACAACGGTTGGTGGTAGGTGTAGAGATGACTCTGTAGCTTATAATGCATAGGATAGCTCCTCAGAACAACCCCCCCCAAAAAAAAAAATTAGCCTGCTCCCCAATGAGAAAGGAGCCCGGTGGCGAAATGTCTACACATTGTGTTTCAAGGAACAAGGTCAACAGTTTGAAACCACCAATGCGCTTTGGCTTTGCGGGAGAAAGACAGGGCTTTTTACTCATGTATAGAGTTACAGTTTCTGAAACTCATGGGGCAAATCCACCCTGCCCTATAGAGTCGCTATGAGTTGGCATCGACTCATTTTGAGTGCCCCAAAATGAGGGAAGGAACCTTGCGCTCGAAGGAGACTCAAACTGTTATCAACTGTTGCCACTGTAGGGGAGACAATGACCCAGAATAAAAGGACTTTTGACTTTTCTCCGTATATTGTTTGTACTAAACTTTTTTGAACTGAAATATATTTAAAAAATTAAAACAGGAAAAAAAACCCATTCCTGGCAACTATGACTAGGATGAAGGGAGTTTTGGTGGAGAATGGATCCCTTGGAGAATCTGGAGGAGAAGGTACTAATGAACCCTCCCCTATCAAGGTATTGGAAAGTTGGGAAGGTCCAGATGGCATGAAAGACTTGCATTGTACTGCTCCAGGTTAGGAGTTGAACAGGACAGCACCTATGAGTGACCTAACTCAGGGGTCAGCAAACTGTGGCTCGCAAACCATATGCAGTTCTTTAGGTACATACATGTGGCTCTGAAATAAAATTGAAAACCTGTGAAGGTTGTTCAGATAATGGTGATTTCATTTGTTTTTAAAAATATATTTATGGTGCTTGAGTCATTTTTAAATTGCTGTGAAGGACAGGATTGGCTCCACCACCTCAAAAGTTTGCCCAACGTTGGACAAACTCCATCAGCCTCAGAAGGCCTCCACTGCTTACCTACTCCCTGCTTTGGAGTTGATTCTGACTCATAGTGGCCCTATAGGGCAGACGAGAACTGTGCCTCTAGGATTCCCAGACTGGAACTCTTTATACATTTTTTAAATCATTTTATTGGCTCATACAGCTTTTACCACAATCGATGCATCCATCCATTGTGTCAAGCACATTTGTACATTTGTTGACATCATCATTTTCAAAACATTTTCTTTCTGCTTGAGCCCATGGTATCAGCTCTTCATTTGCCCTCCCTCAGCCCCCCACGATCCCTCACGAACCTTTGATAATTTATAAATTATCAATTTTTTTATGTCTTACACTGACTGATGTCTCTCTTCACACACTTTTCTGTCATCCATCCCCCAGGAAGGGAGTTATATGTAGATCACTGTAATCTGTTTCCCCTTTCACCCCTCCTGGTATCACTACTCTCATTATTAGACCTTAGGGGTTGATCTGTCCTGTATTCTGTGTTTTCCAACTCTTGCCTGTACCCCTGTACATGCTCTGGTCTAGCTGGATTTGTAAGGTAGAATTGGGGTCATGATAGTGTGGGGGAGGAAGCATTAAAGAACGGGAGGAAAGTTGTGTGTTTCATCAGTGCTATACTGAACCCTGACTGGCTCATCTCTTCCTTGTGACCCTTCTGTAAGGGGATGTCCATTTGTCTACAGATGGACTTTGGGTCTCCACTCTGTATTCCCCCTCATTCACATTGATATGATTTTTTGCTCTGGGATGCCTGATACCTGATCCCATGGACACCTCATGATCACACAGGCTGTTGTGCTTCTTCCATGTAGGCTTTGTTGCTTCTCAGCTAGATGGCCGCTTGTTTGTCTTCAAGCCTTTAAGGCCCCACACGCTATATATTTTGATAGCCGTGCACCATCAACTTTCTTCACCACGTTTGCTATGCGACTGTAACTCTTTAAAGGAGCATAAAGCCTCATTTGAGGGGTAATTCTGTAACTGGAAAGTTGTTTCAAGAAATTGTGGCTTCTTATTTAGTGTAATACCCCCAGCCCAAGCCACTGCCATCTAGTCTATTCTAGCTCCTAGCCACCCTATCTATATAGGGTTTCTGAGACTCAATCTTTACTGGAGCAGACAACCTCATCTTCCAAGGAGCAGATGCTGTGTTTGAACCAACAACCCTAAAATTAGCAGCACCACCATGGCGCTTGTGAAAATACAGGTTCTCTGCTCCTCCCAGGACCTGCCTAATGAATCTTCAGGAGAAAGACCCAGAAATCTGATTGGGATGACCAGGCAAGTTTGAGACATTGTCTTCTGCAGGACAGCTTCCTTGACTTTGGGGCCCTGACACATCTCGATAGACATTGGTACCAAAGTTAGCGGAACACTAAAGAAAATAGTCTTAAGAATGAGTGACTTGCCTCCTGGAAGATACAGCAGACACGTAGGAATCTAGGGTTCATATGTAGTGACAAAGGACTGCTCTTGGTCTCCTTTGCCTCCTCCACAATTTTTGTATTGGGCGCTACTTATTAGGTTCTACATAGTGTGAGACCGTTGTCTACTGATGTGTCCAAAATATGTGAAACCAAGTCTCACCATCCTTGCCACTAAGGAGCATTTTGGCTGTACTTCTTCCAACAGATCTGCTTATTTATGGTACTTTCTCAGTATTCTTCACCAGTATTATAACACAAATGCACTGATTCTTCTTCAGTCTTCCTATTCAGTGTCCAGCTCTCACATGCATAGGAGGGGATGAAAAGACCATGGCTTGCATCAGGTACACCTACGTCTTCAAAGGAACATCCTTGCTTTTCTAAAGAGGTCTTGTGCGGCAAATTTACCTAATATAGCATGTCTTTTGGGCTCTTTAACAGCTGCTTCCATGAGCATTGATTGTGGATCCAAGCAAGACAATGTCTTCGACAACTTCACCATTGTCTCCATTTATCATGTTACCTATAGGTCCAATTGTGAGGATTTTGGTGTACTTGAATTATAATCTATACTGAAGGCTACAATCCTTGATCTTCATCAGCAAGTGCTTCAAGTCCCCCTCACTTTTCACCAAGCAAGTTGTGTCATCTGCATGTCTCAGATGGTTAATAAACCTCTGACTATTTGTGCAGCATACAGATTAGGTAGGGTGAGCGGATACAACCCTGTCAACATCTTTCCTGATTTAAAACCATGCAGTACGCCCTTGTGTTTACCCTACTGCCTCTTGATCCATATACAATTCCAGAACAATTCCAAAAAGCGGTCTGGAATTCCCTTTCTTCTCAGGATTATCCATAGTTTGTTATGGGCCACACAGTCGAATGCTTTGGCATCGTCAATAGAGCACAAATAAACATTTTGTAGTCTCTGCTTTCAGTCAAGAGCCATCTGACATCAGCAATGCTGTATCTTCTTCCATGCCCTCTTCTGAATCCAGCCTGAATTTTTGACAGCTCCCTGTCAAATGTATTGCTGCAGTCTTTGTTGGATGATCTTCAGCAAAATTTTACTTGCGTGTGATATCAGTGGTACTGTTCTATAATTGGTGCATTCCATTGGGTCACCTTTTTTTGGAACGGGTGCAACTATGGATCTCTTCCAGTCAGTTGGCCAAGTAGCTGTCTTCCAAATTTCCTGGCACTGACAAGTGAGTGCTTCCTGTGCTTCATCAGCTTGTTGAAACATTTCAACGGACAGTCCATCAATCCCTAGAGCCTTGTTTGAGGCTAATGATTTCATTGCAGCTTGAACTTGCTCATATGCGATCTCTTGAAATGTCGACTCGTTATTTTTGGTTCAGTGATTCTGTATTCTTTCCATCTTTTGATGCTTCTTGCATCATTCATTCTTTTACTCATAGACTCTTTAAATATTGGAACTCAAGGCTTGAATTTTTTCTTCTTTTTTTT
>NW_022111312.1:6922005-6925962 GCF_000313985.2 Echinops telfairi
GAAAATTTAGAAATGACTCCCTGTGAGCTTTAGCTTCTGTTTTGAAACAATAACAATAGCACTAAGAAAGGATGTCTTTGTAGGAGGTAAGTTGAGAATGTCTAAATTGGAATTTACTTTGATACTCTTCTTGGTATATATTTTAATCTAGCGGGAGATATTACCTAACACTGGACAGAATTTTAGAGGCAAGATATTTTCTCTAAGTCCAATATTTTGGTTTTCAAGTGTGATACAAGCTTTAATATTACTGGCCAGTGTTTATCACCTAGTGATGTCAATATTTAACCTGTTGGGACCTATTTCTGTGTTGCCAACAAGATGACTGATTCCATGGCTTCATTTTCTTTGTTTTAATATTAGAAACAAATAAGGAACTCTACTATGGACGCCCCTGGTCTGGTTATCATGAAAGGAGAAGGCAAACTGACCCAAATGTAGACTCATGAATTAGCTTACCTGGAATGATCTTCCTTCCTCTTTATTTGCCCTTTTCCCTATTTTAAGGCGCAGTTTGAATTCTATCTCCTATGTTAATGGTCCCTGATTACCCCCACCCCCAGCTTCTTTCTTTCCACTTTCTCCTATGTTATGCATTGAATTGTATCCTCCCCCAAGTATGTGTCAACTTGGCTAAGCTGTGATTCTGAATATCTAATTATCCTTTTTTGTGATCTAATGCAATTATCCTATGTGTTATAACTCCTGACAAATGATAATGAGGTAGGATTAGAGATGGTTATGTTAATGAGACAAGATTAACATAATCTACAGATTATGATTAGATTGTTTCTTGAATCATTCTCTTTGAGATATAAAAGAGATGTAACCAGTGAGCAGAGCACAGCGAGACTACAGTCACCCAGAAAGAAGAACTGGAAGCAGATTATGTTTTTTTGGACACTGCAGACCATATGTTAAGAACCTCCTAGATTTGAGGAAGATTGATGCTAAGATCCAGAGATCTCCAGGGAACACTGGGCCCAAAGAAGTTGAAAAGAGGCGAGGACCTTTCCCCAGAGCCGGCAGAGAAAGTTTTAGTTCAGCACTGGCTCCTTCAATGTAGACTTCTAGTATCTTAAACGGTGAGAGAATAACTTTGTTAGAGGTGCCCACTGATGGTGATTCTGTTAGAGCAGCACAGGATAACTAGATGGCAGTTGGTTTCAAGAACGAAGTGTTGCTCTCACAGAGATCTGAGACTGGTGGCTTTGGAACTGGGCAATGAGTAAAGGTTGGAAGAGCTTTTCAGGTACCTCATAGTAAAAGCCTAGATGGCCTTAAAGACACTGCTGGTGGAATTACAATGTCAAAGGCAATTGTAAGAACTCAAAAGGAAGTGAGAATGATGACCCCACAGAGCGGCACAGATAAAGAGAAGGCGCCGCAGGGAAATGGCGGCAGAACCGGGAGATGGGTGCAAGACAGTGCAGGAGCCAGTCCATGGAGTGCGAGAGCTGAGCACTGGCAGGAGCCTTCTTGACGGAGTAGCGTGCCTCTGGGCACTAGTTGGTGGTTAGGGCTGGGCTGGAGAGCTGGGAGCTTTGGGGCCGAGGGTTGCTGGTTGAGTGGGGTGCCTCCAGGCACTTATTAGCTGAGCTGAAGAGTTTTGTAGCACTTGCCCAAGCAGAGCTCGGGCTGGCCCAAGAGGCTTGAGGTCAGAGCGGCCAAGGAACCAAGAAGCAGAAGAGACAAGCATGGAAAGCAGTATTGGCTCCGTTTCAAAGGGTAAGGCCAAGACCTTTGGGGTCTCAGAAGGTGAACTCACAGCCTGCCTGGATCCTGGATTTCAGAGAGTTGGATCTTCTGCTCTGTCCTAGAGTTTGGGACTGCTCTTCACAAGTGCCAAGGCCATGGGGCCAGATCCAGTCCCCAAAGCTAAAGGAGTGAGGCCGACATACATGCCCAAGGGGCACAAGAACAGGGATTAAGGGGGATAGGGTCACTATGCATTTGGACTTGGAGAAGGGGACCTCCTAAAATCACGGCAGCGTTGCTGTTCCAGCAGGCCCGGAAGGTAGAGCTGAATGCCATGACCGAGGCGCCGTCAACGCCAAATCCAGAGCTTGCCAACACCCACAGCCACTGTTCAGATGGTCTCAGGTATTTTGAAACCTTGAAAGCTCATGTTAATTGTTCTGCAGAGTTTTGGACTTGCCTGATGCCCCCTGTGGTAGTTACATAGTCTTGTGTCAACTTGAAGGAGTGCAGGGGTGGAGTTTAGCCTGTTACAGGTAACAGCTTGATTGGAGGGCAACTGAGATAAATGGCTCTGGAGGCCAGCCTCGCTCTCTCTCTCCCCTTCCTGTTGGCAAGCCACTTAGAGCCACGCTGAGACCTTTGAGAGCCCTGGCGATGCTCCCACCGCCACTGGATCCACAAGACTTTGTACCCACTGGCCTGTGATCTTCCTGCATTTTGCATCATTGCATGTGCTGCGTGAGTCTGAAGAGGACTTGATGGACTAATATTGGACTTCTGGGCTAATTTCAGACTTATGGACCTGATCAGCACTGGACTGGGATGTTTTCTAAATATACAATTACTCTTTGATATAAAGCTTTCTTATACATATACAAGCGTCCCTGGATTTGTTTCTCTAGTGATACAAGCTTTAATATTACTTACCCATTTTTTTCTTTAGTTTCTCCCATTTGTAATTGAAATGTATACCTTGTGACTTTTACCATTATACTTTGGAAACAGATAACTTTCATTTTAGATTTCACAGGTTTTACTGATACAAGGAATTTTGCTTCAGGAGATTTTGGACTTGGAGTTGATTTAATATTTTGGGGATGAGTTGATGGAGTGAATGATGTGCATGTGATAAAAAACATGAGTTTTTTTTGGCAGGGGCAAACAGTCTATAATGTTATAGATTGAATTATAACAATGTCATTTTGTTATACCATTGTGTATACCATTGTGACACCTCAAATGTGTCAACTTGCTTATACCATTCTCAGTATTATGTAATAATTCTCCATTTTGTGATTTAATTATCTTAGTTGTTGGAAATCCTAACCTTTGTGATGTTAATAAGGTACGATTAGAGGCAGTTATGTTAATGGGAAGGATACCTGATGGTGGTACAGTAGTTAAGCATTCTGCTGCTAATTGAGATCTCACTGGTTTGAACCCACCAGCCTCTGTGTTTCCTTAAGCATTTGCAGCCTTGGAGACCCTCCCTCTGGGGCACTTCTGCCCTGTAGGATTGCTGTGAGTTGGGATTGACTTATGACAATGGAGGGAAAAAATGGTGATTGGCAGAGCCCACTCTCCAGAATTAGGTTGTTTTTTCAAGTCCATCTCTTGTGAGCAGAGATTGAACAAGTGACCTGGAAGTGGGTTGTGTTCTTTGGCTTTGGGATCCCTATGCTGAGAACCTCCTAGACCCAGGGGCATATTGATGCCAAGACATATGGGGATCTCCAAGGAACATCAGGTCTTCAGACATTGAAAGAAGACAAGGACCTTTCCCTAGAATTGATAGCAAAAACCTGTCCCTTAACCTAGTGCCCTGAATTTAGACTTCTAGCCTTCTAAACTGTAGTTGAGCCTTGGGCATGCATAGTCAGATGCTCTGTAATCTCCCTCTCTGAGCAGAGATTTTAAAAGGAGGACAACAAACAAGCCTTACCCCTTTATTAAGCTTCAACATAATAAAGGGCACATATGCAAAGCCATGAGCCAGAATTGACTCAATGGCATTGAATTTGGTTTTATACAAAGCCAACAGTCAGCAAGCCTTTCTCTCAATGGAGAGAAAGTGAAAGCATCCCCCCTCTGAATGGTAATCAGAGTTGCCCTTTATTACTACTCTTAATTAATGTATTCCTTGAAGTTTTAGCCAGAGCTATTAGACATCAAAAAGAAATCGAAGGCACCCAGATTGGTAAGGAATCTATGCATTACGGTGCTGGTGCACATGTTGAAGGTACTATAGACGGCCAA
>NW_022111312.1:6928920-6943984 GCF_000313985.2 Echinops telfairi
TTGTATGAGCCCCTAATAAAATGATTAAAAATAAATTAAAAAATGTCAAAAACTTCATGACAGGGACAAATTTGGAAGACATGCTCAGCAAAGTTAACTCATAAGGACAAAACGATAGCACACCACTATTATAAAAGAAAAAAAGCTAAGAAAATGGTCTTCCCACCAAAAGCAGACTTTTGAAGCCTATGGGGAGGCCCGGGGAAAGGAGGAGAGGCACAAAGTGTGTAAAAGGGAGGAAGAAAAAAATTTCTAAATAACTGAAGGCGAATACGTTTGTTAAAGCCATCTACTTGTCACATTTCAGCTATAGCAGCACTAGATACGATACCCACAACTGAAGGTTGTCAGTGTCATGAATCAATTCCTGTTACTCCCGAATTAGCAGGGCTCTGCATAAGACGTATTTTGAAATGGTTTCTCTGTATGCGATGACATTGTAGCTAGGATCCACTTTTCATGGATGGGTTTGTTGCTGTTGCTAGGTGCCATTGAGCCGGCTCCGACCCATAGCGACCCTATACACAACAGAAAGAGACCCTGGCCCGATCTGCGCCATCCTGGCAGCTGATCCTGTGCCTGAGCCCATTGAGGTAGCCACTGTGTCGATCCATCTCTTTGAGGTTCTTCCACTCTACCAAACATGATGGCCTTCTCCAGGGACTCGCCTCTCCTGATAATAGGTGCAAAGTATGCAAGTCAAAGTGTTGCCACCCTTGACTCTAAGGAGTGCTGTGGCCTTACTTCTTCTAACAGATTGGCAGCAGTGGTCCTTTCAGCAGTGTTCTTCTCCAGCACCACAATTCAAAGGCATCGATTCTTCCGTGGTCTTCCCAAGTCGGTGTCCAGTTTTCACATGCATGATGCATGGGAGAAACCCAAGGTTTGGGTTAGACACACTTCAGTCCTCAAAGTAACAGTCTTGCTCTTCAATCCCTAAAGAAGTTTTGTGCAGCAGATTTACCTAATGCAATACATAGTTTGATCTCTTGACTGCTGCTTCTATGAACATTGATTGTGGGTCCAAGCAAGATGAAATCCTGGACACCTTCAACCTTTGCTCTGTGTATCGTGATGTTACCTGTTGGTCCAATTGTACAGATGTTGGGCTTCTTTAAATTGTAATCCATACAGAAGGCTACAATCCTTGTTTACATCAGCAAGTGCTTCAATTCCTCCTCATTTTCAGCAAGCAAGGTTGTGTCATCTGCATATCAGAGTCTGTAGGGTTAAGAAATATTGAGCATCTTTTCACTTGGTGAGGCTTAGGTTAAATGTAGACAATTGGCTATTTTGTGGGCTGCTTGGGAGCTTAATCACTCGTTCAAGCATTGTCTACTTGGAAAATGATTTCCAAGTTCTGAATAGCTGACTTACTAATGAACTTCTGTCTGTTTTGCCTGTTGTAAAGTCTTTGAGTTGTTCCATTTTAAGGAAGGGTGACTTTGCTCTAGGAAAGACTTTAAGCTCTTTGAGTATAGAGATGGTTTGCAAATAGTACCTTGCCCTTACACATGATATGTGGTCCTGAATTTAGATAATCTTATGAACACAAAACACCTTTTTAAAAAAAATGTTTTGCTCCTCTGTCTATAACAGGGGTTCTCAACCTGTGGGTCGTGACCCCTTTTGGGGTTGAATGACCCTTTCACAGGGGTCGCCTAAGACCATCGGAAAACACTGATTTCCGATGGTCTTAGGAACCGCGACACCACCCCTCTATCCGTCTCCAGGCAGGTCCGTCCACATACAGATATGCCCACCTACGAGTACCCAGCATGAAGACTGTTACCCATGCTACACCACGCTTCAAGACAAATTTTCATTCATTTGTCATTAGAAATAAATATTTCACACTATATATTTACATATTGTTTATGTGATGAATCACTTTGCTTTCATGATGTTCAATTTTTAACGGTGAAAATACATCCTGCCTATCAGATATTACATGACGATTCATAACTGGCAAAATGACAGTAATGAAGTAGCAACAAAAATAATTTTATGGTTGGGTGGTCACCACAACATGAGGAACTATATTAAAGGGTTGTGGCTTTAGGAAGGTTGAGAACCACTGGTCTATAACAATATTACACATTCTCTGTTAAAAAAAAAATGACTTGCAGATGAGTACAAAGAAGAAAAGTGGTCTCATTGCCCAGAGACTACCAGTGTTAGCATTTTTGGTGGACTTCTAGTATTTGTTTGTTCTGAGTGTGTATAGAGGTATAGGCACCCGGTGGCCTAGTAGTTAGTGCTTCACTGCTAACTGAAAGACTGGGCGTGACCTCACCAGCCAGTCTGCAGGAGAAAGACCTGGCAGTCGGCTTCTGCAGAGCTCTGCGGGCTCACACTGGGGCAGTTCTGCTCTGTGCTGGCTGGTTGCCCTGAGTTGCAGTCAACTCAGTGGCACTGCGTTTTTGGGTTTCTACAGAGATCCACATACCGTATATACTCGAGTATAAGCCAACCCGAATATCAGCCAAGGCACCTAAGTCTACCACAAAAACCGCATTAAACAATGTGCTGAAAAACTCGGCTTTTACACGAGTAGATACAGTACATATTTGAAGATAAGCTGGGGATTGTAAATGGGTGTCCGTTGATTTTGAGATATTTCCAACTCTTTTCCTCATCAACTTTGTTATCTTCTCAAAGAAGACCTGGGTGAGACTGGAACCTGTCCGTTCCTTCCGAGGGAGAGTGTGGGTCTGCCCAGCTTTTGCAGTGTGTGGAGAGTGGACGTTCTCTTTAGACGGTCTTCTCCTTTCTGTCACGGAGTTAGCAGCAATGCTGCTACAGGTCTTCTGTTTGAACCTGTCTCTGCAAACATCGCCTAGAAGATGGTGCCTGGACTCTGTGTGCCCTGGAGGCGAACACTGGGAACGAGCATTGAGGCACTTTCCTCCCTTCTTACTGCTTTGGCTCAGAGTAATTACCTCTTCTTCTATTAAACAAGGGAGGACAGATTAAGTTTCAACCGTAAGGCACAAAACCAATCCATTTGCAGAATTAGTCTTACATTAGCACATAGGAGTACAAATCGCCCTCCCCGGGGATGGATCTGTTTGCAGTTCCTCTCAGCGTTTTTGGAGTCAGTCCAGTGGACTTTGGGAAAATCTAGAATTCACTGACTTTGAATTAACAAAGTAATATGACCTGTGTGTGTGTGTGTTGCTTTCTCAGTAAAAAGGGTGTAGATGGACTGTCTTTAATTCCTGCCGAGCATCTAGAGTGGTGGTTCTCAACCATGGTGCACCTCAGGACCCCTGAGGAAGAAACCCTTGAGCCCCCCTGGAGATTCCTGGGCTGTCGGTCTGCGTGTTCGGAGTTGCACAGGCGGTTCTGATGGGCCGTACAGGAAGGCAGCCGTGGCGTACGCTAGAAGACGCAAAGGTCTGCTTAGGGGGTGGCGGCTTTTGTTTTCAGTCTTTAGTGTTTTTGGAAAGGTTTGCACAGTGGTTGCGCTTCCCATTGGACAATTTATGCAGATTGCTCAGTGACATGCGCCACATTCTTCACGGTCCAGCCACATTCTCTCTTCTCTTCTGGGAGTGCCATTCTCATTGATGTAGTGTTCCTGCCCTTACGTTGCATCTTTAAAATCATTATCGACCATTTGACCAGGTTGCGTATTATTGAAAAGAGGTTTTTCCTCCATACTCTGAATTTTATAGTCTTCTGTGGCATAATTTGGCAGCGCTCACATGGCTGGGGCTTATTAATGTGAAATAATTCTCTTCAAACATTAGGGTCACATGATATTTTTCTAGTGTGATCCAGCATCTATATGTTAATGTAGTGTCCAGTATCTTTAAACCCCCCCCCCTTTTTTCCCCTTCTTGACATATGTTTGTCTCTGAAATGTCGGTTGTCCACAGCCCGCGTTATCCAATGCTCCGTCACAGAACTACTGCTGGAGGGTTTTAAGTAAACACGTGGTGACCCCCTCTACCACACACGACACCCTGCCAGGCCTCATCCACAGTGAAGTTTGAGTCCAGTGTTGCAATCCATCTTGCCAAGGGTCTTCCTCTTTTTCACCCACCCTCAGCTTTACCAAGTGTGCCCTTCAGGGACGAGGCCCTTTTGATAGCATGTCTGAAGTAGGTGAGCTGAAGTCTCACCTTCTCACTTCTAAGGAGCATTCTGGCCGGGCTTCTTCCTGCACAGATTTGGTAGCACATCTGTATTCCTTATTCTTACCCAGCGCCATACTTAGAGTGGTTCAGTTCATCTCCGGAGCTGCTGCTTCATGTCCAGCACCTGCGTGCACATGAGGCGATTGAAAGTATTATGGCCTGGGTCAGGAACACGTTAGTCATCAAAGTGACGCCTTTGCTCTCTGACACCTCTAAGGGAGGAGTCTGAGGGACTCATCTTCCAGCAGCCTATCAGACAGTGTTCCTCTGCTGTTGGTAAGGTTTTAGTGGCTCATCTCTCAGAAGTGGACCGTCTCTTCCTAGACTGAAGCCTGTCCATTCTGCATTACCCTGGTGGTGTTTGAAACGCTGGTGGTATAACTTCTAGCATCAACAGCAATAAGCCAAAAGGATAGAGGAGTGGTGGCCCTACACGAATGTTTTCTCATTAGCATAACAAAGACCATTCCCAAATGGGATTTTTACTACAGATTAGGATTTATATTACATATTTTGGGGATACATCCATTTTCATGGCTTTAAATTAGTATAGGTAGAGTTGGATTAATGTGGCCCATGACATTTTGTGTTAACTATGTGCTTAGAGAATGAGCCCTGGTGGCCTAGTGGGTTAGGTGTTGGGCTGCTAACCTCAAGGTTGGCAGTTCAAAGCTACCAGCCGCTCCTCAGGAAAATAGATGAGGATTTTTTTCCTCCCATAAAGATTTACAACCTCAGAAACCCAAAGGGGCCCTTCTACTGTGCCCTATATATGGGGTTGCTATGAGTTCGAATTGGCTTGATGGCAGTGGGTGGTGGGTGTGTTTAAACTAGTCCAGGTTAAAGCCTGGCCGTGGTTTTTAGTACCAAAATAACTTCTCTGTATAGTAATAGTCAAATTAACTTTACGTAGAAAATAACAAGTAAGTGCTAAAGACATTGTGCTACTGCTGTTAGGCTTTGCAGTGATCCAGGCTGGAGCCTTTGTCCGGGATATGACTTTCTATCCTTATCAAATATTACAGGCCTACCCAGGAGATGTATTTTCAACCATAGGCTCAAGCTTACTTATAATTCCCAATCTTTTGTAATATTTGTAACATTTGGTTTCTCACATGGTATGTTTCTAATACTAATGAAGTTTGTGAATAATTTAATTCACTTTAAGCCTACTACTCTAGTGTTTTCAATTTGTGTTTTCAGATAGTACGACTCTCTCGCTTTTTTGCCTTATGGTATGTCTTCCTGGGCATGTGAGTATGGAGTGCTTACCTTACCTAGGGGGTTATTTCTGGAGCTGTGTGTGAGGACCTTTGGGAATGTGCTAAACATGGGAGTGTCATGGGTCGCGCCTGGTGTTCTGGATAAGGTTGGATTCTCCATGGAATAGGATCTGTGCTATGGAGATCTGCATGCAGGTGGAGATGGCCTTTCGGAGAGGTCCCAAATTGAGGCAAAGGGACCAGGCCTTTGTGCCCACACATTAATATTCATTCGATGTAGCCTTGGATAAAGCAGCCCTTGGCCAAGGGTAGTGCCTCGGGTCTCAGTGGTGTGTATCGGCAGGCAGCATTCTGGGCATCTGGGCCAATGAATGTCTAGAGACTGCTGAGTGACTTACCTCAGACCGCACTACAGAAACCATTATAACCAGGAATAATACCAAAGTATTCCAAGTAGGCAGCCTGAAGCTTCAGTATCCGGCCTCCTGCTCTTGTGTGGCTCCATAGTTCTTAGCATGTGACCTCCTCTTCTCAAACTGACTTAGCCTACTGCCCCTTTTTCAGAAAAAAAAAAAAAAATTACTCAGCATTTCCCTGGGAATGAGAAACTTTCTTACTGCAGCCCATAATCCAGGATAAAGTATAGATACCAGCACATTCCCATTGCCATCTGCTTAGAGTGTAACTAGGGGAGAAAAGCCTTCCTGTGTAGGATTCCATGTTATTCCCCCAACTGCCCCATGAATAGGTATATTACAGGTCTGTTACACCACCGCGGAAGCTGAGGCCCAGGTGCACCATGCCGGGGTCTTATGGCAGGATTCTGAGGGTGACTCTGCTCTAAGCCTCCATGCTGGTCTGCATCCTAGAGATGGTGGTGTTGGTAGTGGCCCAGGAGGATGGAAGCAGGGCGGGGTATGCTAAGGGAGCAAGTGGCACTGTCATCCAGGATGAGGCTGGAGAGTGGGCAAACTGTGTAAGTGCTACCAGGAGAGAGCATTTCTGCACCAGAGGGGCCCAAACCAAAGATGATTTATCACCATAGTGCCATCCCCGCCACTAGCTCACAGAGGTGCCTGAATGGGACCCATTTCAGATCGCAGTGCCTGACGGTGAAACACAACATAGGACTTCACTGTGATTGGAGCAGGCTTTTTTGAGCTTTTGCACTGGTTGTATGAGGTTCAGGAATAACCGGCCCCCCCCCCCATTTTATCCCCCTCACCAGTACTTGTCAGTACTCAACTTGTCACTCAGCCCCAGTCACCAGCAGACAAAGGAGACGGCACAAGAAGTTAGTGACCAGTGTTTGCCCATCGAGAGTGCTGGCAGAGTCTCAGTTGTTCCTGAGTGGTAAGGCCCATTAGTTGTGGGAGGGGACCTAGCATGACATTAGACCAGTGACTTTTCCTTATTTGGGGGTGGGGGGTCTGATCCCTTGCCGTCAGGTTAAGCATGCAGAGTCTTCCTGTCTTTCAATGGCTGGCATTTCTCTCCTGAGTTCACAGTCTGTTCTGTGTGGTTCCCAGAGAGCAGTTGTGGTCTTCCTGGTGGTGGTGGTGGGTGCCGTCGAAGCAGTTCTGGAAACGTCACGTCTTTTCTTCCTTTGTCATGATGTTGGCCGTCGGCCCCGTTGCGAGGATTGTTTTCTTGACGCGGAGTTGTCGTCCTTCAGTCTTTGATCTTCACATTCTCTCCACTCTCGGGAAGGGAGGTTGTGTCATCCGTGTAACACAGATGGTCAACGAGTCTTCCTCTAATCTTGATGCTGTGTTCTTCTTCATGTAGCTTCTCCAATGGTGTGGTCACCATATAGACTAAGTGTCATGGAAGCATATGCTCCTGACACCCCCCTTCCTGATTTTAGGCTAAGCAGTATCCCTTTGTTCAAACAACTGCTTCTTGGTCTATGTCCAGGTTCCGTATGAGCTCCATTAAGTGTTGTGGAATTCCCATTCTTCACAGTGCCATTCATAATTTGTTATGCTCCATGGAGGCGAATGCCTTTACAGAGTCGATAAAACACCAGTAAACTTCTAACCGGTTTTCTCAGCTTTGAGCCAAGATCCATCTGACTTTGTAGTGGTGTCTTTTACTTCACATCCTCCCCTGAATCCACTTGAATTTCTGGTAGTTCCCTGTTGACGTTCTGCGATACATGACTTTGGAATTACGTATCTACTCGAGTATACGTCAACCCAAATATCAGCCGCGGCACCATAAAAACTGCATAAAAATGTGCTGAACAACTCGGTTTATACACAAGGACCGACGGAATCTTCAAAGATTCCCTGGCATGTGGCCTGAATGATGGTGCTCAGGAATCTCTGCGTTCTGGGTGAGCGCCTTTCTTGGGAATGGGCACAAACGTGGCTCTCGAACAGTCAGCCGGCGGATCGCTCTCTTCCAGATTTCTCGGCATCTACAAGTGAGCACATCGGCATGGCGTCTGTCTGTTGAGACATGTCAGTTGGTATTCTGTCAACTTTTGGAACCTTGTTTTTTGCCACCACTTCTCATCAGTTTGTCGTACTGCGGTGGCTGCCATGTTGCCGTGAAGCTGGAAGTGTGTCACCAGTGTTTGAAAGACCAGCTGAGTCGTCCCTGGAAGAAGAGTTTCAGTAGAGTTTTCTAGACTAAGCCAGACCAGAAAGGAGGAGCTGGGGATGGGCGTCCTAAAAGGTTGGCCAGCAGTGAGTCTGAGTAGCAGTCTAGAGCCAGGAGATACGTGCTCAGGTTGGACGGCCCTCAAGCAATGCCTCGTTCCTCTACTCTTTTTGACCTGATTCTTAGCCTTGCACTGTTTTTTCAGTCATACCTCACATTTCCTTCGGAGGCTCAGGGTTATCTGTTAGCTCTGGTTACAGGAAGAGCTTCACCCTGGTTTTCTGTAGGGTCAAATCAGCCCTTACACCTCCTTAAACAGCTGAGGTCCGTTTTGTTTTGAGAATGCAGCCTTGCACCGCCCAAGATGGCTGTGTTTGAAGAGGGGAGCTAGCTGTTTGCTTGTTACCAAGAATTCACGGATGTCAGCCAAAGCTGACAGAAAATGAATTTTACTCAGCAGCTTCAGCTTGGACAAAGCACAGCTTTCTCGAGCTCCACAGAAGCGCACCCCAAAGTGAGCTCTGGCAGGTGGTTTTGCGATCAGGCGGAGGGGCGCAGAGAGACACTTGGCTTTTTCTGCCTCACACTCATATTTCTCTGTGCTCCCAGGCTCGCCATGACAGCCTTATCTCTCCAACGAGGCCTGTTACCTCATCTCTAATTGCTTATCCAAAGGCCGGCGAGCTCTAATTTCTCTGCATTAATAAATGACACCGAAGAAGAAAAGCTTTGTTTGCACTGGCTGTGCTCAGGTTAGCCAGCGTAACCCCCGAGTGCATTAGGAAACCTGCGCTTCTCCCGTGGCCAAGGAGAGCCCGTGTCCACCTCCATCACCAGCCGAGTTTGGTTTATTTACCTTTTACTCAAGTTCACCACCCCGTTCTCCTTTTTCCTCAGAAAATGCGTCAGTGACCTGGGGCAGTGTTGCTCCATCCGTGGGTGCTCCCCAACCTCCAAGTTGTAGGGAGGAGCAGTTCGCGGAGGAGGGGCGGCGTCTCTGATCTCAGGGTTCACACTCTTGGCCTTCATCATCTGCTCATCTTCCAAGCCAAGAGGCTCGCCACTGACCTTTCCACTGATCCCTGTGGGCCCCAGATTGTGGGGCACACTTGTGAAACCCCTTGCTCCAAACAAAGAGTCGGTGGTTCAAAACCACCGACCACTCCTTGAGAGAAAACTCTGGGCCGCCAGCTTCCATAAAGATTATAGCCTTGGGATCCTTGTGAGCCGTTTCTACTCTGTCCTATAGGGCCACTATGAGTTGGGATCCATTCTGTAGCAGTAGATTATCCCAGATTGGTATACAGCTCCCCCCTCCCACGCCCCAATTTTTCCTTTGTTTAATGGGCGATTATCTTCTGGATTTCATATGTGAGAAGGGCAGATGGATGAGGGTCAGTGAATTGAAAGTGGCTACTAGATTCTGGCTTAGTGGTGTGGCTCTGTTCTATGAATCAGCGAGAACGTTTGGCTTCTCCGGGGAATGAGAGGCGTTCGATTAATACCTCCGGTAATGTAAAGAGTTCTTAATACGAGTTACTGTTGTACATCAGACTTGTAAGTGTGTGTCCTTTCTCTTTGTCTCCTCAGAATGAAATGGATGATGTCCCCTTTTTTGATGTCCAGCTGCCTTACGAATTGGCAGTCAATATATTTCAGTACCTGAGCAGGAGTGATCTCGGCAGATGTGCACAGGTAAGCTGTCATTAACCAGTGTTCTTGGTTTGGCTCAAGTGTGTGGTTAAAGGATAAGAAGTGGTCAGGGTGCAGAGTGCTAGACTGTAAAGCATTAATGGACCGGCTGACACTTTCACTTAGAGCAGTGGTTCTCTAGTGGATCATGTGCCCACGTCAGACCCTTGTCTCCATGGGGGCTCCATAAAGGCTGCCCATGTGGTGGTAGCTGAGGTCATTCAGTACTGCTCAGGCAGATTGTGCCGCTTATCTCAGAACGCCCAGAATACCACTCAGTGAGGTGAGAGGCACGTTAACACTGACAACTCGCCCTGACACCCATCTCGGGCCTGCTCTAGGCCTGGCTTTCTGGGGCACAGACATCATGGCGAGTCTTGGTTAAATGCATTTTAGGATTCAAGAGGTCTGGGCTTAGGGCTAGGGAGAAAGATGAGGCAGTCTGCTTCTGTAAAGATTTATGGTCTCAGAAACCCATAGGGCAGCTCTATCCTGTGTACTCAAGCACAAGCCAAATTTTTCAGCACATTTTTCATGCAGTTTTTGTGGTAAAATTAGGTGCCTCGGCTTATACTCGAGTATATACGATATGTTTATTAGGATCCCTGGGGGTGCTGTGGTTAAACGCTGAGCCACTAACCTAAAGGTCAGTGGTTTTAACCTGTCAGCCTGCACCTTAGAAGAATGATGTATGGCAATCTACTTGCATAAGGATTACAGCTTAGAAACCCCAGGAGCTATTCTGCTTGCCCCCTCTGGAGTCACTGTGAGTTGGAATTGACTCAGTGGTAACAAGTTACCATTGAGTTACCAATTTTTTCTTAGTTTAGCGTGGGGCCTATTAAATCAGCTAACGGATGTTGATACGGTTTAACCATTAAAAACAACAATAACAAATAAGCGGAAAAAAAACCCAAAACACCCCAAAACTGTCCCCTTGTGTTTGGGGCCACAGGTTTATAATGGATTTCTCATGCGTTAGGATTTGCTTACCCTTTGGCACTTGATGAACAATGGTGTTTCCTGGAAGACACTGAAGTATCTGTTTGCTGTAACTGCTAAACGAGTTTGATTGTCTGGTGGTTACCCTGCCTTGTTTGAGAGCGAAGTTTCCCTTCAAGAGAAAAGGCCTCAGTGAGACTGAGTGGTCTGAGAGCTCGGGGCCAGCGCCCCGTCCAGAATGGGAAGTCGAGCCAGATTTGGAGCTTCGGGCTTGCTTCTTCTGTGGCTGTTCACTGCAGTCATGGGACGCAGGCCCATCGAGGGAGTTTTCTGGTGGTGCACTATTTCTTCATGAAGCACTTTGCCTAAAGTCATTTTTCACACAGATTTGAAAAGGCTTTCGGTATTCTTGGTTGCCATAATATTACTTAAGCAGGGTTGCTAGCCAATATTTTTCTAATCCAGTGTGTCTTTTGGAAATGATGAAAATGATTTAAATGCAAAGTCACTAAATAAAATTTTGCTCAAGCGTCAGCCTTACTCAGAGCCTAGATCGATTGCATCGAGCCGGAGCACCTGAATTGTCTTTTTCCTTTCCCCTTGGAAATTTGATTTGTTATGTTCTAACTTTACACATTGGCCGTGCTCCCAAGAGTTGAAAACAAGGGTGTAGCTAAATGAATCCAGCGCCTGGATTTCAGCCTGGCTGTTAGCTGCAGTCTTGGAACGGGGTCTAATAGCTCGCTGCTTTACACAAAGTCAGCATTAGACGATAAAATCTTCATTCTTGCTCGGGAGCTGCTGTTTGAAGGAGCCATTTCTTTTGACAGCTTCTTGCTCCCTTGCTTTGTCCAGTGCCATGTGCTTTTCACATCTGCTGTGCGATTTCTCGTCCAAAAAGTTTATCAGTGAAAGATAGGATCTAGTGGGAGAAGAGATCCCCTTTTGGTACAATGGGGCTACATTTCAGGGGGATTGGTTATGCTGTGCAAATTATTCTGCAGATGTGAACTGTGTAATTTGCAACACAGTAGTCCAATTGTCCCCTTGAAGTCTTCCCTCTTTGACTAGTTGGGCTTGTTGCTGTTGTTTGCTCCCCTCCTGTTGGGAGCACTTGGGGAAGAAGAGAAAAACTTGGAAATAGAAGCCCTTCCTCAGTGTGCAGAGGCCAGGCATCTTAAAGGGCTCTCCCAAGGATGGCGAGTAGTTTGTGGAATTGGTTTTACATTGTCAAAAGTAAAACCCCAAACTACAAAGCAATGGAAGTCAGTCGCGTGCTTGTTTCTTGTGGGGTTTTATTTGTTGAGAGGGGGACACAATCGGAATTCTGTTGAATGGAATGCTTTCTGATTTTATTTTGGAGGTCTCTTGCTCTGTTCCCCTCCCTCTCCCCTGCCACTGCTCTCCTTCCTCTCCCATCTCTTTCTCCCTCTCTTTCGTCTCAGTGCCTTGGGATTTTAGTCAAATCAGGCCAGTGATGTGGACTCGGCACCGTGAATTCTATGTGTGCCCTTGGAGAAAACCTGTTTGCTAAGATTCTTATGCCAAATGAGTAACTGACTACCTTGTAAGGAACCCTGCTTGGGGAGGCCTTTTGTGATTTCCTTAGGCCACAAACTACGTTGGAGAACAAACTTAGCTCTGACTTGGCATCCTGTTCACACCGCTCCATTTGTCTGCATACTCCCAGCACTGACCTCCGTGGCAGGGCTCTGGAGCTGGGCACACAGGGATGTTGCAGCTCTGTGGGAGGGCTTCGTGGAGCTTCGGTAGCATGGAGACAATGGCTCTTCTGCCCTATGTGAAATTACAAGTAAAACAATTCATAGAAGAGCTTTCTCTCTCTCTCTCTTTTTGCTGCTTACAATTTTATATTCAGCTTTTATTGGTGCCCACAGGATTGCTGGCATTTTACAGGATAATATTTTTAAATGGGTAACAATTATGAAATCCACAGGTCCTTTGTTTTTATGAGAAAAATAAGCCTGCTGTCGTACACAATGTGAGTAATTGTGAGGGGTGATGAATTTGAGGTGAATTTATTAGGATTTGTTTAAAAGGAACAGTTTTTGATTTTGAAATAACTAAAATCTCATAGGAAGTTGTAAAAAAGAATAAAAGAGTAGAGAGGGCTGTTAGTATTCTTCTCCCAGTTTGCTTGTTGGATGAGGACAGGGCAGTGCCACAACCAGGAGCTCTGGGGTGGCGCTCTCCTCCTGGAGCGTGCTGCGGTTCCACCCGTTTGTACGCACTGTGTGCTGCCTCTAGGTCTGTGCAGTTTATCCCGTGTGACAACCACCCAGACCTGATAGAGGGCGTTCCCTCCTGAGGCTCTTTCTCTCTCCACAGCAGCCTTTCCCTTCTCCCCACCCTCTAGCCCCTGGCAGCTCCCGAATCTGTTCTCCATCTCCAGAGCATTGTCTTCGTTGAGTGTCTTCACTGCGTGTATTTCTTCCCTCCTATGCCA
The DNA here is from genome assembly GCF_000313985.2 of Echinops telfairi. Lineage (NCBI taxonomy): Eukaryota > Metazoa > Chordata > Mammalia > Afrosoricida > Tenrecidae > Echinops > Echinops telfairi. The sequence goes on from NW_022111312.1 coordinate 6,941,997, forward strand.
GTCTCTTTTGTATGTAGGGCAGTATGAGTTGGAACTGACTCAACACCTAACAAGAACAACAATTTTGTTTTTAAGAAATGTTGTGCACGAGACGAAGGCTTACAGAAGAGATCACCAGTGGTACCTTCAACAATCCACACACACGTTGTTTCAGTCTGCTTGTCTGTTGCCGTCGTCTCAATGTACCGCTGCTTGTCCCTCTTCCTCCCTGGGTTGGTTTCTCCTGCCTTCCTAACCCTTTGCATGTGGTTTTGGGTCAGTGCTGCTCTTGTGATCTGAAGTGGTTGCTCATTCTACCATGGGATGAGTTCCGTCTGATCTGAAGGACAGCGGCCTAGGGACCGTGGTCTCGAGGGTTCCGCCAGCCTCCTCCACTAGCCAGAATCTCCAGTGTAATCCATTTCAGGGCCAGTCACCATCTAGGTCTTTGGGGCTTAGGGTTGGAAAGAATGGTGTTTGCGTGCGTGGTTCATTAGTCCCCTGGACTAACTGTTGCCGTGTCTTTCAGTTTTCATCCATCTTGTTTCCTCTGGACGGGCTGCTCGTGGGCTTTCACGCCCTCAGTGGCTCCTCACCGAAGTAAGGTGTGGAGCATAATCTTGGTGGGCTTTGCTGTGCCAATCGACCTTCGTGTTCCCTGAGATGATGATCCTGGTCCCCAGACCCAGTGATTCATTCCCTCAAGGGTGTTTGGTTATATCTAAGAGGTTTTCATAGCTTTGCCCCTGGTGTGCTCCACCACAAACACCAAACATACACATGTTCATCTGCATGCCCCCACTTTCCTTCCCACATCTGTTCTGCCTGCATGTCTATCTAAGCGTCTATGACATAAGAGGCATACCCAAGAAATCAATAAGGAAAAAGATGGGAGTAAAGACTTAAGATTTATGTTAAATTTGATGAGCAAGGAGTTAGGTGGTACCAAAACACAGAGGCAGTTCTGGAACTCAAGTTCGGTGTATTAGGTATTGGTATTTCAAGTGGGATCGTCTGTCCCTAGACAGAAGAAACTCAAAGGGTCATGTGCGTCCAGATGCCTAGCCAGGTGAGGCTGACTTCCTTCTCATGGCAGAAGTGATTCTGAAGGCTCGTAGTTGCAGGCAGGGTTCCTGTGGTGTTCACTTCCCACCTTTGCCACCAGGCTTTGTCTGAAGGATACCTGGAAGGTCCCTCGTGCGCCTCAGACCTTGGCACCTTCAGGAGTTTCCTCTTAGCTCACCTGGCTGCGGTGGTTGCCTCTCCTTAAGGAGTTTGGCCAAAAGCAAAGCACTCTACCAACGAAGGACGATGGATATACAGATGACTGAAGATGGGTGGAGTATTCGTGGTTGAACTGAGTGTGTACTTGGGAGTTCTGTATACTGTTCACTTCGTGTGCTTGACATTTTCCACAATTAGGACGTTTTTAAGAAGAAAAACAGAAAGCAAGGAAGAAATTGCACTTGAAGAAGAAAGTCAGAACCTTCAGAGGGCGCTGCATGTTTGTGTGCATGCTTGTGTATCTTTTGAAAATCAAAGCAGGGTTGTTGTGTTTTTTTGAGTCAATTAAAAAGTCGGACTTAATACCTATAGGCGACCAAGTGGGCAATAGCAGCTCGAAGAGTTAGGTGGGACCCTTGTGGGAAAGGGGATGGAGTGAGTGTGTAAACAAGGGAGGAACAAGCAAGTCAGAGAAGAAGGTATGAGAGTGCCCAACTCCAAGAACATAATGGGTGCCACCGAATTGTACGTGTAGAACGTTGCACTGGTGTGTTGTGCATTTCAACAGTAAAATGAATACCATTTGAATAACTTAGGGCCATTCTTTCATATGACTGTTTAGAGGACAGAGCAGTGAACAAAAGAATAAAACCCCTGCCATCAGAGGGCTTGCAATATATGCAATAAACATAAAAGTATAGGCGATCTGAGATGGTGGCTGTGCGGACAGCAAACCAAGGTAGCAGGGCGATGGGGAGGATGGGGTGCGATTGTAAACGGCTAGG
>NW_022111312.1:6944653-6963780 GCF_000313985.2 Echinops telfairi
GACCTGTGGGTCGCGACCCCTTTGGGAGTTGAGCGACCCTTTCACAGGCGTCGCCCAATTCATCACAGTAGCAAACTGACGGTGATGAAGTAGCAATGAACATAATTGTATGGTTGGGGGTCACCACCTCATGAGGAACTTTTGAAAGGGTCTCGGCATGAGGAAGGTTGAGAACCACTGAGTGAGAAGGCTACTGAAATAATGCAGGATGTGCTGACTTAGACCAGGTTTGTTCTAGTAGCAGTGGGCAGAACAGGGTTGCTGATGGTTTGGATGGGGGGAGAAAAAGTGTCAACAAGAATTCCAAGAGGGTTGGCCTGCACCTGAAAGCATGGGTGTACTGACAGAGAATGAACAAGTTTGGGGGAAAGGTCAGCATTCTGAACTAAGGACAAGTAGACAGTGGGCTGTGAGGTTGGAGATTAGGAATGAGCTGGGGCTGCTGAAGACAGAGACTTGGAACCCATCAGCAGCCTGTCATTGGTCTTTAAAGACAGGACCTGGACACGGTCACCAAGGCGTGTATAGAGAGAAAGTTCAGGGTTGAGCCCTTGCACATGACAGTGATTGGAGACCAGGAGATGAGGGGGGACCGGCAAAGGAGACTGAAGAGGAGAGGGGTGTGAGGTAGGAAGAAGATTTTCAAGGAGGAAACGTAACCAAAGGTGTTAGCTGCTGTTCTTGAAACAGTGTGGGGAATGGCCATTGGACCTAGCAGTGGGGAAAGTCATTGGTGACCTTGACTGGAATCCGTAGTCACATGGTGGGGGCAGTTGTGATCAAAATGGATTTGAGAGTGAGTTGGAGGAGAGGGACTTGAGATAATGAGTCCATCTGGACAGCTTTGTTGAGGAGTTTTGCAATAAAAGGTGGATGGATGGTGTATACTTCCCAAGTAGACTTGATATGTGAGCATGTGACTGGGACAGGGGCACCTTCCCCCTCCCCTTCTGGGCCTCACTGGTAACCCTATTCCAGGCAGAGCTAATAACGCTAATTTTTGAGCCAAGGGTTTTTTTCTTTTTTTAATGCTGCATCTCACAGTGGTGCCATAAAGCAAAATGCTGGAGACACTTTTATGAGCAAATTCTTGCAGCTGAGGCTCACTCAGTGGGACTTTTACTGGGCAGGGCCATTCCAATTCTGGTGTATTAAAGTAAGACCATTAGGCCCTTTGGAAAAATCCGAACTAGTAAACTTGCTAGATTGAATCTAACCCCAGAAATCAAAATGTTAGATTTCCTGTTGGTAGAACCCTTGAAAATGGGCTTGTAAAATTTCAACTGGGTCTTTTTCTTGATCTCTCCCCCCCCCCCCCTAAAATTAAGAGACATTCTTAAAATATGCCGTTTGTGTTCTCCTTTAAAAGAAAAACAGAGCACACCCTCCCAGTGCATGTCTGTCTTCAGCGCCTAATTGTAGCTGCAATCCTGATCCCTTTTTGGAAAGAATTCTCACCTCCAGCATTTATAAATCCCTCCCAGAGATTCCTGGTTTGTAATCCAGGATTTGAATGTTATCCCGAGTATTATTTTCTACTGTGCAAGTGCTTATGACCCAGGCTCTCGGGGTGAGGGTGATGCACCCAAACAACAGCTCGCCGTTCTCGCCGTTTCATCCCGTCGACCCTGGGGTCCACATTTCAGCGTGTGTGACTTAAAACTACTTGAAGCCGATAGGGAACTCTGCTTTCAGCTTCAAAAAGTTCTTTAAGAGCTGATAGGTTTGAGACTTCCTGAAAGCCCCACTGGAAAGTATCCCCATTTTGATGTGGCTGAAAATCTGTACAGATAGTGCTCATGAAAACTCCTCCAGAATGTTCCTCTGTAGTTGAGGACCGACAAGCTTGTAGTCCCTGGATTTGGATTTTCCCAAAATGCTGGCAGGTCAAGGTCTTCCCTATTGACAGAGGCAGCCCTGTCACTCCTTTTTCGGACCACTGAATGGTAAAGCTCACCCCACTTTGGGGTCAGTCGTGGCATCCAGCCTGATTGTGCGGGCAGGGACCAAAACTTCTCCTCTGAAGTTTGCCCAGTCAGGCACATCCAGGGAGATGTCTCTGTGGTGTGAGTATTCATCAGTTTGGCAGATTCTAGTAGAAGTAGTGCCCAACTTGTGTCTCAAGTTGATGGCCCAGGAGCTCCTATCAGTGTTCTCTGAAGCCTTCTGCATAGCACTAGTTTTGAGGTGCACGGCACAGAAGAGTTTAGGGACCAAAGAAGTGGGGAGATGGAGCTGTTTACAACTTCTAACAGGTTGGCTACATGACAGCCTAATAAAAGCTCTTCGAAGTCCTGCAGTGAAGAATCGTCCTAGTTTTGTTTAAAGCTATGTGACAGTGGGAATTCTTTTTTTTTTTTTTTTTGTCATACTGTTTTTATTAATTGGCTTTATAGGCTAAAGTGCATAGGAAAGAAAAAAGGAAGTGCATACGTAGGAAAGGGAGGTTTGTTGCGCCAACATTAGAAAGGACCTGAGATGACTAAGATTCTGTTCTAGGGACGACCAGACTGAGGGAATGAATGGATACATGTGCAGAAAAGTGGCAGGCCTAGGGGACACTCCTGGTGTGGGGCAGAAGCTGCTGCAATGCTACCCCTGCCCAGGTGAAAGCTGCAGAAGAGGCTGTCGGGAGGAAGGGTCCTGTTTTGCAGAGGTGCTGCTGGTCCAGAGTGTGGGCTCTTCATTCCATCCAGGGCCAAAGGGGAACCAGCATCGCTCCTGTTCTCCCAGACAGTGGGAATTCTTTAAGTGATTTATTAGCCTCCTGAGGAGCTGTTGTACTGAACATGCTCTGAGAATTCTATGCCATGAAATCCTGGCTGCATTTATATCCCTATGTTACTCTGAGTCCTCTGTCCAATAGTTATATTCCATAAGCATACACCACTCACAGAAAGGCCCAGGTACCCCTCAAATTAGAGAAAACGGCACTGTTATTTAATTAGCATTCTGTGGTGGAGACCACAAGGGTCTCTCCTTGCTGAACACTGCATTCCAGTGTTCTCGTAGGGCCAGGGCTCCGCCCTGGACCAGTTTTCATAATGGCCTCCTCCATTGCAGCTGATGTTGGTCTGTCCCTATCTTGCTTCACGATTGCCCAGACCTCAGACTCACTCTGGCACAGACAGATGGACAGACACCACCTGGGTGTCATGGGTAGTCTCAGCTGTGGCTCAAGCATGCCAAAAATCAAACCATGGACAAATGTGTTCTGTCTGCTACAAGCTGGCACTTGGACGCTATTGAGTCATGATTCCATTCTTAGCTGCCTGACCACTTGTGATCAGATTGAGGCACTGTTTCCTGGACACCGAATGGCTAAGATGGGAGAGCACTGCTGGATGACAGTGTGGCTAAGCGGATTTGTAACTGATGCTGTGGCCAGGCCCGACGTGGGCTGCTTATTGGATCACGTCAGCTTGGGGAGGGCTCCCGTGGTTTGCCTCAGAACTCGGTCCCGGCCCCATCTTGGCTAACTAAAAAAATTTTCTTTTTAAATAAGATGTGGATACCCACAGACTGTAATTTGATGAGATTTACAGATGATTTATGGATGGGAGAAGTGGCTAGTGCAGTGGATGACAGGATTGAGAGCTGGTTGATCTGAGGTGGTTAAAATGCTAGGTGAGGGCACTTGTGAGGTGGGATTTAAAAGGATCCCAGAGACCAAACCGCCAAGTCAACCCCAACGCATAGTGACCCTATAGGACAGAGTAGAACTGCCTCTTAGAATCGCCCAGGCTGCAGTCTTCATGGGAGCAGACACCACACTTTGCTCCTCAGTGGCTTGGGTTCAAACCGCCAACCTTTCCTTTAGCAGTCAACCGCTTCACTGCCAAGGCTACCATTAGTCATGGTGAGTCAGACGTGGGGGTATAGATGGGACAGACAGCTAGGAAGTTAAGGACTTGGATTTAAAAGTAATATGGTTTAAGTAAGAAGTCTTTGTTGCATTTTCTTTAAGTGCAGCTAATGTTGACGAGTCCCTGAAGAACGATGAACATCCAATTCAGATTGTTCTTGGGGCCGGGGAGATGTGGTCACAGAGCGATTCATGGGAGTTTTAAGTTTTAGTAGTGTTTTATTTCTTAAGCAGAGTGGTGAGTCCCTGCAATATTCGTTCAAGTCTTTTACTTGCTTTAAATATTTAATAAATTTAACAGACTCCAGAAGCCGCCGTGGAGCATTTGTTCATAGACAAGATGCAGCAGCAGCAACAAGGGAAGCGATCAATTCGTATCCGATAATCTGTCTGTGGCACGCGGCAGTCCAGGTTTGGGGTACTGTTCAGTCCTGAGTGCTACACATGGATAGGGAGCCTCTTGGTGCATCAATATTGGGGTGCATTTTTTGAGAGGTAATAGGTATGGAAACTATGAAAAACAGTCAAGAAAATGGGCCATACTTAACCGATCAAGAAATGACCAAGGGGGGAAATGCAATGCCTGCTATTTAAAGGGATGTTGAAAGACTGGTTTTTTTGTTTTTTTTTCTCCAGAAGGACAAAGTTAGGGCTGTGGGTGGAATCCATTTCCTACACAACAGAAGGAAGCACTCCGGTGGCTGAGACGACTGTGGGTTTTCAGTTCTTCACCCAACAGCATTCAAAGAGAGGCAGGTGTCCACCTCTTGTTCCGAGCCTTCTTTCAAGCGGAAGTGGTGCAACTCGTTGGTTTCCAACAAAATCGTTCTGACTCACGGTGATCTCGTGAGTATGAGAGCAGACACGGGCTCCTTAAGTTTTCAGGGGCTGGTTTGGAGACACTTGGGAATGGACTCGAATCTCCAACCTTTGATTCCCAGCCAAGCTGTTAGCTGTTTGTCTCTTTCAGAGATTCTTGTCCATCTCCATACCCCCGTTAATTCCTCAGTCTAAAACTCTGAGATGCGAGCAAGTATGACGTGATCAGCCAGTGAATACTTTGCTTCGAAAGAGTGTCTACCCGCAGAGAAGGTGGCAGAGGTGTGACGGTCACACTTAGAGTGCACATGTGCACGTGAATAGCAGAGGCATCACTAAGGGACCCAGAGATCAAGTGTGCCATCCTGTGTGTCCTTGACCAGTGTTTACGTAGGCAAACTCTGGGACGAATTCGCTCTTGGAACGATTGTTTTTAGTATAGTTTGCTTGAAGTTGGGAAGTCAGAAATTTTGAAACAGACCAGCTGAGTTCTTGGATCCCAAGTTTTTGTGTGACAGATTGGAGCCTCTTTCTGTCGCCATGGGGTAAATAGAAACCCACTATGGATTTATAAATGTTTCATATGAAAAGCCTACTGGATGGCTTTTTAAATGTAATATTTGGAACAGTATAGTTTCATAATTAGGACTTTGTGGATCCTAGACACCATGAGTTGGAATTGACTCTCCGGCAGCAAGTTTGGGCTATTTTGGGTGTAGAGTGCTGTTAGTAGTGAGCTGGATTTGTGTGCTGGGTGCAGAAATGATTGCATCTGTCGGGCGCTCTGCTGCAGGTTTTTTATGTGCATGGCTGTCTTGTTGCTGAGGGGTGACTGCACGTTCTGCAGATGCTCAGGCTGCAAGGTCAGAGAATCTCATGTCACGCAGGATGTTTTAGGGCCTGGCTCCCCTCCTTCTCACCGAGGAGGAAGACATGCACAGTCAGTCACTCTCGTAGCACAGCTAGTTAATGAAAAACCTGTGAGTGAGAATCTTGGTTTCCTTTCCATAAGCATAACCAGATTTCCATTACATCTCACTGCTCTGACAGTGCAGCTGATCATGCTGATATGTTCCCGAAAATGTTATCAAATGTATTTGAGTGTTCTATCACTTCACAGCTCCTTGGGGAAATCATTATCATTAGTTCATTTGTAAAGTGTAACTCTGTCTTGAACATAAATAACTCCTTGCTTTTTAAACTGTAAGTTAACGTGGTTGTGTATGAGGACTTCATGTGGGCTTTTGTTTCTTATTAATTTTTTTTGTATATTAAACCAACATTGCCTCCCTGGGCTAAATCCTACTTGGTTCTGGTCTCTCTCTCTCTCTTCTCTTTTAATGGGTTTCATTTGTTGAAGACTTAAAATCTGTATGCATAGAGATCTTGATCTGTATTTTTCCTAGGTTTTCCTTGTCTGGTTTTGAGATCAGGATGATAGCAGAATTATCTGCAGTGTATCTTCTCTTGCATTTTTGAGGAGAGTTTGAAAAGCACTGGTGTGAATTCTTGTTTCAGTATTTGCTAGCATCCACTAGTGAAACCACCTGGGCCGGAGCTTTCCTTGTGGGGGGGATTTTGAATGACTATTCATGCTCCTTCTCATGCTAGAGCTCTCCGGGTATTCTAGTTGTTTTTTTTTAAATTTCGCTAGTTTGTCTTTCTAGGAATCTGTTCTTTTCACCTAGCTCACCTAATTTGCTTACGTGCAGTGGCTTGTAGTATAATATAAAAATGATGAACTCAGAATCAGATTGCCTCCCTTCTTTAGGGCTTATTGTTGCTGTCTGTCTATAGACTTGCTGCTTGTGTACAGACTTCTCTGGGCTACTCTGTAAAGTTTGTCATTTCTTGTCCTGCCCTGCCATGCCATTGGAGTCTCTGCTGAGTTAACTTAGTCATCCTTAAATACTTTGAACCATAAGTCACCTCTCCTTTCCCAAGGGGCTGTCTGGGTGTTGGCCAAAAATTCAGTGGTTCACCAGTTTGCTGTAGCCTCCGCTCCCTGCTTGTGCACAGTCTCGCTGTCAGACAGAGTTTACGAGATCGAGGCCCTCTCAGAGTGTCCCTGGGCCTTCACACAGCCCCCTTGCTGCAGCACAGTCTTCTGACCTACTCCCAGGAGTAGGTCGGATTTCCAGAGCCCCCTGTAGACATTCCATTTTCCTTTTGTTTTTAATGGGGCGCAGCCTCACTAGCCCCAACTAATAGGGTCACCACAGACCACTGCTGTGGGCAGCAGTTGCCCTGACTGCTTTTGACATACCCCGTTCAGGTCACAATCAAGACAGGCGCTGAGAATGGCGGTTTTCAGCGAGTTACCAGACTGGTCAGACAGTGACAGTTCTTTGAGGATGTGGCTCCTCCAAACCTGTTTTGGCAGCTGGCTCTCACAACTCCCCTGGTTAGGAGGCTTTGAGTTGTCCAGGCTACTGTGGAGCCAGTGAGAGGAGGGGCGGGATTAGAGGAGGTCAAATGCCAGGGCTTGCTTGTAAGGTTGCTTGGAATGGTGCAGCATTTTTGTTAATTTTGAAGTTATGATAAAGGTGATTTTGACTACCTTTTGCTAGTATTCAAACTCTCTGGGTTTGTCTTGGTACATCCCAGTCATTTGATACTTGACTGATGCGCAGTGCGACCAAAGAATGCGTTTGGCAGCTCCAGGATGGTGATGTCCAAGTGTATTAAGGGTAGACTGACCAAGGCTGGCCCTTGAGTATCAGCAGGCCTGGCTTAGTTTTCCGAACCTCCAGAAGGAGGCAGGAGTTGTTATGGCCCTGGTGACAAAGATGATGCCAGGGCCCTGAACCTCCAAGACTCTCCCAGCAAGGGCTCCCTAAGAGTGAATTCACAAGTAGAAGGGTGCTAGCAGAGAGCAAGAGCTTAGTCACGCTTTACCTTGTCAAGGCCCGCGCCCCCTGCACAGTACTTCGTGAAACAAGGCCAAGGCCTCCTTGTACAACGAGTCTCCCATGTCCATGTGCGCAGTCTGACCTGGTCTCGTGTTTCCTCTGGCCTGTGTATTTGGTGTCTTGAAGTGGCCCTAAGGGAGTGCTACAGAGCGCACATTGCTGTAAACAGCTGGTTACTGCTCTCCTTTTTATCTGCGGGGAGGTTGCGGCATTCAAATGTGGAACAAACCGTGCTCACTTGATCCTGCATAACTTGACTGTGCTGCAGATCATGTCGGGCTCCTCCTCCTGCCAGCACTGTCCATCTTTCGCGCCCAGCCAAGTTTGTACATTAGTCTCGGACGAAACCCGTCATTCCCCTAAGGTAGGGCTGGAGAACAAAAACAACTAATAGCTAAAATGGCCCATTTCCTCTGGATACTGTTGGGGATATGAAATTCAGTCCAGGCATAACATTAATTTCTCCATATCAGATCTTACAATTCTAGTTAATAGCCTGAGCTTTCAGTTAAATATATATATTTCGATCCCTACATTTGCAATCTCTGTTTTTACATAGAATAAGAATTTGAGATTTTTATGTAACTAGACATTTCATGGCATGGATAATTACTGTGAATTGTGGTTGTTAGATGTTGTCGGGTGGGTTCTGATTCATAGTGGCCCTGTGAACAACGGAAGGAAACACTGCCCGGTCCTGCACCATCTTTACAATCATGTTTCAGCCATTGTGTCGATGAGCCTCCCTGAGGATCTTCCTCTTTTTCTGCCGATCCTCCACTTTTCCAGGCATGATGTCCGTCCCCAGAGACTGGTCCCTCCTGATATATGTCCAAAGTACATAAGACAGAGACTTGTTGTCCTCCCTTCAAAAGACTGTCTGGCTTCATTTCTTCGGAGACAGATTTAATTCATTGTTCTGGAAGTCGGTGATGTATTCCACATTCATCGCCAAGGCTGCAATGCAAAGGCACCGTGCTCTCTCCCTCCGCCTTTCTCGCTGGTCAGCTGTTGTTGCGTGCTTATGTGGCGATTGAAAGACCGTTCTTTGGACCAGTGCACTCCTGTCTTCCAAATGACCCCTTTGCTTCTTACCACTTTGGATGTGCCCAGGGCAGTGCACGGTTAGATTTCATGACTGCGGCTTCCATTGATGTTGCTTGGGAATCCAAGTAAAATAAAATCCTTGACAACAGCAATTTTTTTTCTCGTTGTTTTTGGTGGTATTGGTTCCTGGCCCGGTGGTGAGGATTCTTGTTTGCTTCATGTTGAGGTGTAATCCCCACTGAAGGCTGCCTTTGATCTGCATCAGATTCATGCTTCAAGTCCTCTTCATTTCAGTAAGAAAGACTCACTCACTCGGCATCTTGCAGGTTGTTCATGAGTCTTCCTCTGGCCACGATGCCTCGCTCTTCTTCACACAGTCTAGCTTCTTGGATTATTTTCCAAAACCCACCAGCCTGCAATTTTGTAAGATAGAAATGTACGTGCCCCTTAGTAAAAAGTAAAGGGATTCAGTTCTAAACCTGGGCTAAACCTGTATTTTTTTGCCGCATGTGTTAGATAATCATTTAATCAAATAATCTAAGATGTAATATTAGATGGTAGTACAACAGTTTTGAAATCTTATGAAACTGGAAACATTTGCTTGTAGTATTTTTCCACCTCGGAGTGTTTTGTTAATGAGACATTTTATACTGCCATAAACCCAGGGCAATAATAAAGGTGTTGATTGATTTTTGGATGACAAGGGCCTTCTCTAATTGCAGAATTTGACATTTGTGTCACTTGTGCTGTTTTAGGTGAGCAAGACATGGAAGGTGATTTCAGAAGATGAAGTGCTGTGGTACAGACTGTGCCAGCAGGAAGGGCACCTTCTCCAGAGCAGCATTGCTGATTATTCCTGCTGGAAGCTCATCTTCCAGGAGTGCCGAGCCAAGGAGCACATGCTCAAGACCAACTGGAAGGTAAGCAGTGGCCAGTACCATTACCTGCAGAAGAGTGGCCAGCAAGGGCATGGCAGCCTAGGCCGGGGATTAAACTCGGTCCCTTGAGTTACAGCTGGGGGTGAATTGCCAGGAAGATCATGGGCAGTGGGGTACACATCCCCCTCCAGGTACCTGGGGATTTGCCCATTTTGTTCTCAGTATCAGCCTCATTTTCAAATACCCGAGTCCTCTTGCTCTCTAGGGGAAGGAGGGTGAGATTGGGTAGGCGGCACCTTGCCCCACAGATAGTGAGGATCTTTGAGGCCCCCTTTTCACTATACAGCCCCCGTTCTTTCACTTTTCCCAACCCTCTGGATGGACCAAGACCCCCAGTCACCATCTGAATGCAAAAGAGGCGCTGAAAAATGTTTGTTCCAGTAAATGTAGGCGAGTGATTATGAGATGTCTCTAAGTACTGTCGCCTTTTCCCTCACATAACCCATTGGCTTGCTTCCACCACATTTATCACTTTGAAATCTCTACAGAAATATTAGATCACAGATCAAAATCTGCACAGTGAAGTGTTTCCATAGGAAATAACTGTCAAGAGCAGTGTTACATAAAAGCTGTTTGAGGCAGGACAAGACACCAGAGTGGTGGCAGTGTTTCTTTTCCACCTGGTTCTTTCCAGCTGGAGATCGACTTGTCCAGAAGGGGTAGAAGGGTACTCTTTCCTCCCCTGTAGAGGTCAATCCTAATAGACTTTGAGGTTAACAAGCTTTGCTCATTGCTGATGGTGACATATTGCCTGTGTGCATGCCTGTCCCCAGTAATCTCATAACCTCATTAGTGACAGATCTTCTCGGCAACAGTATTTCTCCAATTCAGGGCGTCTTGACCACAGCACCACTGACATTCTGAGCCACATACTTCTTTGTTGTTGGTGGCGGTGGGGGCTGGGCAGGTGCTGTCCTGTGCATTGCAGGAGGTTGAGCAGCATCACTGGCCTCCACTGTCAGGTACTACCAGCACTTCTCTCTCTCTCTCTCTCTCTCTCTAGTTGTAGTAACTCAAATCATCTTCACACGCGGCCACATGCCCCCTAGGGGGACAAAATTGGCCACTCTTCTCAGGACAGTTAACTCTAACCCTAACCACTCCTCTAAGGATAACTAACACAACGCAATAAGCTCACCTTTGGGGGACTCACTTGGCCCGATGAGGCGGTGTGGTGAACACAAGTGAAAGGAAGGGCCGGAGGTCTGAACACAGAAGCAGTCCCGACAGCAGGCGATCCAGCCATGGACAGAGGAGTGGGCCGGGTGGGGGATTTAAGAAAGCTCTTAAGAGTTGGGCCTTCACTTGGAGCATTTCAGTTCAGAACGAAGTGGTAGTTTTCACTGGATCTGTGAGTTTGGCCGCTACACGTAGTCCTTGTCCCCTAGCTCAGATTCAGAGGTGTCAGACCTGGAGAAGGAGGAAGTAGCAGGTAAGTTTTTTTTTCTTCCTCTTTGGTAATTTAGAAATCGAGGGAGGGAGAGAGCGGCAGGTACAACTACATCATTTGGGCTGGAGGCGGCAAAAGTGAAGGTGTTTCAAGACCCACCATATAGCATTTGGCACTCAATCACACTTCCTAGGCGGTGTACCGTTTAATGGACCGTCTGTCTTCATTTTTCTCTAACAAGCACAAAGCCATATGCTTGGTAGGTGCTCAGAACATGGTGGTTATCTGAGTGAGCTGGAAAACAAAACAAAAACTGCAAGCTGAATATAAGGGAGACTTCCATTTGGAGCGTCTTAGGCCAATTTCCCCACACCGTTAAGTCCATGCTAACTCAGTGTTGGCTAGACAAGTGCCTAGGGCTCTGCCCACTGGTCACAATGCTGTGGCGCCACTCAGGGTTGGCTTGCAGATGCATTGGCCCTGTTGTTTGGTGTATTATCTCCTAGGTTGGGGCTGGGAGACCCTAGAAAGAATCCCAGGATTATTTTGGAAGCTCCACATGGGGGATGGCCTATCAATGCATGAATTTCCCTAGACCAGTCACATCCAGCCTGGGCCCAGTCTGCATAAACTCTCCTTCGCCCTGGACCCACAGGATTTCTCTAGGACTAGAGTACTGGCATGGGCACGGAGCCTGTGGGTAGCAGGCAGGGCAGAGTCAGGACGGACACCAGTGAGCCCCGCAAGCATGCAGACTTTCAGTTCAGACGCTTGCTCTTCTTCCAGTGCCTCTTCTCTCCCCAGAGCTTTTCTACGATGGCCAGAGAGCTGACTTCTGACCATGAGCCCTCCTCCCTGGGTCACTGCTAGCAGGGCCACGCCATTTGGATATGTTGGCCCTTATCTCTCAGCCTTAGGCTTGGCCCTCAGGTTAAGTAAGGCCATTATGCAGATAATCCCACCATCTCGAACCGTGCCTGGGACACAGCGGTTTAATAAATGGTGATTTTCCATGGGATGGATGTCACCAGCCTTCCCCGAATATAAATGATATGATAACAATAGTGATAGCAGCCACCATTTATCGAACACTTACTGTATGCTGAGGAACAGGGCTTGGCACACACATGCACTGTTTCTCATCCTTGTGCCAGTCCTGCCAAGTGAAATTATGGGTTACTTGATCTTCTTGAAAACCTGTATTCGTGTTTGCATTTTGTCTTGAACTGCCTGCCTCTTTCCCACCTTCCTTGTGTAAAAGACTTTATATTTGTCAAGAGTCTCTTTATTTTTGCGTAAACTTGCTACCACCCAGTTGATTGTGATTCATAGTGGCTGTAGACTAGAACAGAATTGCCCCGTAGAGTGTTCAGTGTGTACAAAGGCAGACTGCCACGTCTCTCTCCCGTAGAGCGACTGGTGGATTTGAACCACAGACCTTTTGGTTTGCACCCTAGCACTGACACTTTTTTTGGTGTCCTGATGAGTACTATTTGTGTGCGTGTGTCTATACATATATATACATATATAAACATAGAAAGGAGATTTAAAAACTTGGAAACATGGAATTAAAAGATAGTGGAGGCATTCAGAACATTTTGAAGTTTGTTTGCTTGTTTTTTAATCTGTGATAAGTGATTATTGTACAATAATTCAGGACTCACAGAAGGGTACATAATGTAGAATATGCCTTTCTCTCTGCCCATCACTTAGTTTCCTCCCATAGGAGGAGCCCGAAGTACCGGGTTTTAGGGTTTCCTATAAATGCGATTTCCATGGAACTACGAAAGTCTACAATCCTAAACCATTTCCTCCACCTCCTTTTTCTCCAGTCTGGAATTTCATCTCTCTGTCTGCGTGTGTGTGTGTGTGTGTGTGTGTGTGTGTGTGTGTGTGTGTCTGTCTGTCTGTCTGTCTGTCTGGGAGGAGCTGTTTACAGGTGTCACTCAATAATTTCTCTTCTCCCACCTGAATGTCTCCTAACCTGTAGACACAGATAGTACTGACTTAATGATAGGATTTCGTAAATACCCTTGATAGCAGTTTCCTTATGACTGATTTTTATTTATCAATAGCTTTATAAATCTTTGAGGTAGGAAACATCTGCTAGTGAACATCTGCAGATAACCTCCGCAGAGTATATGCTGCGACATGTGCTAGTTCAAATCAAAACCCAGTGGACCGCGAGGTCTGCCGTCACGTGACTACCTTGTAAGTCGGGGGCTGGCTGTCCTCCCACTAGTGGAGGGTCCTTCCCAGTCTAGTGCCCCCACCTTTCCCTTATGGTCCTGGAATCTCCTTTAGGACAGGGCCAGTGAGTCACACGCCCACTGCCTTTCATGGTCTGGTCACAGGCAATTGCTGTTACTTAACCCATCCTTGTTATCTTCGTCCCGTGAACGCCACGATGACCTGGAAGGTGGCACACGCTGTGGGGACCTCTGTGGAATGCAGGTGAAAGTGAAACGGCGTGTCTTGGGCTATCCCAGGAAGAGGATACATTGCCCCTCCCCCTCTGTCCTTCTACAGAAGCGCAAAGGAGCTGTGAGTGAGCTGGAGCACGTTCCGGATGCTGTTCTGTGTGATGTTCATTCTCATGATGGAGTGGTCATTGCTGGGTAAGCAAAATAAATAATTTTTTCCTTAGCCACTGTCCAGCGTGACATCTTTCATTTTTCATGTCCCACCGTGTGGGCACCTGTGACCTTCCCTTCCCTGGAGGGTCGGCGCCTTCCTCAACCCCAGCCGCCCGTGCGTAAGATGGAACATCTCTGGAGTGGAGACTCGAGGGCTCGGAAGTCAGTGGTGAGAAGCCAGTGGCTGGGCAAGTGCTCTTGGTCATTTGTCTCCATAACGTCTCCCCTAGCTTTTAAATCCCTCTCGGGGTGTATAATGTTAGGTTTTCAGGAAGGCAACCAGTTAGCATTTTATGCGGACATAAAAAAGTCAAGCAAGAATAATAAGGGCTGATGTAAAGTGGGACTGCGCTTATTTTCTTCTTCTGAAACCTTGCCTCTGAGGAAGGCCTGTGGGCACACACAGTCTTCCTTTTCCACCACATAGTGCGACGTATTGGCTGTTTAAGTTGTCCTGAAAGAGGCTTTTTATGTGTCTCCGTGGGCCAGAAATTTAATTTTAGCTTCTGAATATCCCTTTGGCTTCTGTTCCAAAACCCACTTTCATGAATTCTTCATATTTTGCTACAGTTACGTTTATGTCTGTCATATTTTGCTACAGTTACATTTATGTCCACCTTTAGAGTCTAATAAGCTGAGCCATTTTCTTTTGGGTGTGTTGACAACGACTTCTCACTTTGTATAATTACGACCTCAACGCAGAGGCCAGAGCCTAGAAAGAGTCTGCGGGAGTTTGAGAGGGGCCACCTACGAGAAGTTTTTCCTTCCACCTACGAGAAGTTTTTCCTTCTGTCGTCGTCGTCGGGTGCCGTGCACTCCATTGGACGCACAGTGCCCCTGTGTGCGACAGAAGGGCACACTGCTCATCCCGAGGAGCCGGCCTCCCAGTCACGGGGGTGTTTGAGCCCGTTGTTGCAGCCACTGTGTCCCTCCGTCTTGTCTAAGGCCTGCCCCTTTTTTCGATGCCCCTCTACTTCTCTACCAAGCATGCTGCCTTTCTCCAGGGGTCAGTCCTTCCTGACCACACGTCCATAGTGCTTGGTATGAAGTCTCACTGTCCCCCCCGTCCCCCCCCAACAAACAGCATTCTGACTTTACTTCTTCCCAGACAGACTTACTTGTTCTGGTCGTCCATGGTGCTAATGTTACACCTGAACGACTTCCGGTAAAGGAAGCGACAGAAAGTTTGGTCGTCTGCATGTTGCAGGTGGTAAATGAGTCTGCCACCAGTCCTGAGGCCGCCACCTCCTTCGTGCCGTCCAGCGTCTCAGCTTGTTTGCTCAGCACATAGATGGAGTGAGTGTGATGAAAGGATACACCTCGCCAGTAGAAAGCCAAATCACCCCAGACTCAGAACTGCATAGCAGCTGAGTCTTTGTCTTTTAAAAAAAACAAGAAACTTTCATTCGGGGCTCTTAACATCTCATGACAATCCATACATTCCTCCAGTGTGTCAAGCACATTTGCACATATGCCACCATCATCATTTTCAAAGCATTCTCTTCCCCACTTGAGCCCCTGATATCTGCTCCCCATTTCTTACCCTCCCTCCCCGACCCACCGTCCCTCATGAACCCTTGATAAGTTATAGATTATTATTTCCATATCTTACATTGTCCTCCGTCACCCCTCACGCATTTTTCCGTTATCCGTCCCCACTGGGAGGGGGTTCTAGATTGATCCTTGTGGAGTCTTTTTCTGTAGAGCAAATCTTTTCCTTAGGAAGTATTTCTTAGCAGCAATTGAATTGAGCCTCCAAGTTGTCAGATCATTGTAATGTTTGGTTGTGTGCACTGCCTGACTGTGAACAAGTGTTTCGAGGCTAGTACCCTTCTTGGGAGTGCTGAAAAGCTATTATTTTTAGAAAACATTTTAGGGGAGAAATCTACATTTCTGTTTCTGTAGCAGTCAGTGAAGGAGTCTTGATGGGGCTGTAGTTAAATGCTTGGCTGCGGACAGAAAGGTTGGTGGTTACACTCGCCGAGAGCCGTGTCAGGAGAAAGACTTGGTGATCTGCTTCTGTGAAGGTAGCACCCTTCAGGGAGGGAGAGGAAATGAGCTGATACCAAGGGCTCAAGTAGAAAGCAAATGTTTTGAGAATGATGGCAACAAATGTACAAATGTGCTTGACACGATGGATGCATGAATTGTGATAAGAGCTGCATGAGCCCCCAATAAAATGATTTTTTAAAAAGGTAGCAGCCTAGACAACTTCATGGGGCCAGACTGCTACTCTTGTTACTTGGGGTCTCTGTGCATCTGAATGGACCCAGTAGTACCCAAAAGAACAGTTGTCAGCGTTACCTTTGGTTGATGGACGTCTCTGATAAACCGTGGAGCTACGAGCTCGTGACTCCTAAGTCCTTTCCTGCCATGCATTCTTAGGCGTTAACCCAGGGATGACTCCTACAGCACTTACATGCGTCTGGTTTCAAGGGGTCTGTCTCCACGTAGCATGTCAGAAGGCACTTGGGGACAGGGTGTTGAGACAGGACTCATAGAGCAAGAAAAGGAGTGAGAAACCGAGAATCTCTCGTCTGGATGTGGTGACTGGGAGAGAAAGGCAGGCCGCGCATCCCAGTGGCAGACCTCCTTTTCCCGCCTCTCCGCTCCCTGGGGGTCAGCTCAGCATTACCGGCGATGCCAGCTTGTCAGGCAGCGCCATGGCAGAGTTTGTGGATCGATGAGATGAAACTTGATCCGTGGGTCAGAGAGGCTCCGAGTCTCCGCTTTTGCAGCGAACCTTACGTTTATGGTCTAGCATCAGCTACTTCGATCTCGCCGGTGTGTCGAGCATCTTGTGTTTATCATTAAAATTTTATCTGGTGGTTACGATGCTTGTTTTCTGGGTCAGATCTTGAATCCCTTTTCATTTGAGACAGTGGTGTTTGTGGTTACCTCATTCCCAATCAATGTCGTACTCACCAGGCTTTCTACAGTTATGCATCTCCAAGGAGATTCGTCAAGAGACCCCGCACCATTGCTTTCTCTCGTAGCTTACCTCACCTTTCTCTTATTTGGCCTCGTCTCTCCCCCTTTTTTTCTTCCTTTTGCGTACAAAGGGCAAGGACTTTGTCCTGTGGATCTGGAGGGAAAGTCTATAGCATGTTTGTACTTATTAAATGTATTTCAAATAATTGATGGAGAGTAGAGACTATTCAGACATCTGCTTTTCCTCCACCATGTCTGTCCTCCTTTGTCAATGTTCCTGGCTGTTGCACCCAGGCTGGTTTTGTTTTTCGTTTTTTGTCTTTTAATGATAACATGTAAGTTGTCAAAGAGTATTGATACTAAGTGGGTTGTAATTGACGACATGCTGAAACTGTCTCGGCCGTCAGCGATGACCACAGACTTGTCAGTGTTGGGGGCCTTCAAAAACAGGTCCTCCTAAAGCCGTGGTTTCTGAGAGGATCTATCAGGCCAGGCCAGTCCCGGCAGAGTCGGCTCCTCAGGTTACAACGACTGCTCTCTGAGGATCCCCAAGAGGCTCATCTGGATAGCATTTCTCAGAAGACGTGCGGTGATCACGGGCTGCTGACAGGGAATTTTTAAGCAGTTCGACATGGGCCAGGGAAGAGGTGCTGAGGAACTTTTTCCCACGACCACTGTGCCTGCTCCTTCTTTGAGAGCCGCAAGGGCCATCCTGCAAGGGTCTTGTTGGGAAACCCTACAGCCCTTCCAGACTTCCTTTCCAACAGACGTGGAAAGAAGCACTCCTTGAGCACCTCAAGCAGTGGTTCTCAGCCGTGGGTCGTGGGTCCAATGACCCTTTCACAGGGTTCACCTGATCCATCACAGTAGCAAAATGACAGTGATGAAGTAGCAACAAAACTAGTTTTAAGGTTGGGGGGTCACCACCACACGGGGCCCTGTATTAACGGGTCAGGGCTTGAGGAAGGTTGAGAACCACCGCCCTCGAGACTGGGAAAGCTGCCATTTTGACGGGTTGTAATGGAAGCACTCAGTTCTGCAGATGGTGGAGGGTACATCAGACAGCACTTCGCATGAGACACCTGTCCAATAAAGGTTCCTATGATTTTGTCGCAGGACCTTGTGACATGCCCCCTCGGAGCATGCGACAATCATTTTTCAGTGTACAATTCAGTGTACCTTTAGTGTCGTCCAACTGTGATCACTATCTAGTTCCAACACTTTCTCCCCCCACGAGGAAACCCCCTACCTCTAGTACCCAGTAGCAGTCAGCCCAGCTCCCCGCTCCGTCACCCCTGGCCACCACGCTCTTCTTGCTTGTCTCTCTTCTGGCTCTGTGAATCTGCCTTCCAGCCTCATTTGTATTACAGTGAGCTTCACAATTACTTCAATCCTGGTCCTCCCTACTCTTTCCCCGACCGAACGCGATTAACCTGAAATCACGCCTGCACTGTTAAAACTCAGGCCTCAAGTACCAGTCATGCAAATAGGACCTCACTCTCGCGTACGTGATGCTTGCATGGGAAACTGACGTGATTGTCAATGCTTTGGCTTTCTCCCTCTGATTCATAAGGTCTTTGTGTGCTTACTGCTTCCTGACATGTGGAGCCCTTAGAAATTTGTTTCCACTCCTGTGTCTCCATTATTCTCCTCAGCCGGCCTTAGGGATTTCCTGCACTGTTCTTTCGGTCATCTGTGACCACATATATCTAGCTTCTAAGTTGTATGCATATACAGTACAGCTCATCCTTGACAGTGTACAGTTCACTGATCAAAAAAAAAAGTATTCACGGGGTTGTGCGTCCATCACCATTGTGTAATTCCATAATTTTTATAATGTTTTTTTTTCCCACCCCAAAATGAAACTTGTGCCCTATGACTCTCTATCATTCCCTTAGTACGCGCCCCCACCCACCCGCACTGACTCATCCCAGCCTCCATAGCCACTACGCTCCCGTCTCTCTGAATTGGGCTTTTCTGGATATCGCACATAAAGGGGTCATGCAGTAGGTGGTTGTTTGTGACAGGCTTTTCATTTAGTGTTTCTGGGGGTCATTTGCATTGTATTGGACACCATTGTAGCATTCCTTTTTTAAACTTATTTTAGTGGGGGCTCTCACAGCTCTTAAACGTCCCATAGAAGTTGAGCGCGGCGAGCGCCAGCGCCACGCCGGGCTGGTCAGGAGGATCACGGCCGTGCAGCTGCCATCCTGGGCAGCATGCCAGGCGTGTCGCTCTTCCTCCTTGCCCTCCTCTATCGCTGTGTGGCCGGCAACAGTCAACAGTCCCAAGATGTGGGAATGAGAGTGGCGCTTTCTCGGTCGCAGGGGCCCAGCCCACCCTCACCCTTCCCTCCATCCCTTCTACAATGTACAAAGCAACTACACCTGGAGTTTTGTACATTGTCACAATGTACAAAGCAACTACACCTGGAGTTTTCCAAATCACTTTCATTCCCTCAAAGTCTTCCTTAACCCCGTGGAACAAGAAGCTGCCACTGAATAGGGCTGCTGGCTTTTCTACTCCCCTCCCCAATATAAATATACAGTGAACCCTCGTTTATTGCGGTTAATCGGTTCTAGACCCTAC
>NW_022111312.1:6965179-6968686 GCF_000313985.2 Echinops telfairi
GCTCCTGGGCAAGTGTCCTCAGGGGTTTGCCGAAATAGTTTCATCTTGCATTTTAACACTCTAAAGGGGTTTTGTGCAGCCAATTTTTAAGAGACTGTCGTTTGATCCCTTGACTGTTGCTCCCGTGAGCTTTGATTGTGGCTCCAAGCAAAATGAAATTCCCTGACAACTCCAGATTTTTCTCCATTTATCATGTTACCTGTTGGTCTAGTGAGGATTTTGTTTTTCTTTGCATTGAGTTGTACTCTGTATTGAAGGCTGCAGTCCTTGATCTTCATCAGCAAGTGCTGCAAGTCCCCCTCACTTTGAGCAAGCAAGGCTGCATCGTCTGCATGTTGTCGGCTGCTCGTAAACTTTCCCCCGATCCTGATGGCCACACTCTTCTTCATCTAACCCGGCTTCTCTCGCTGTTTGCGCACCCACATATATCAACAGCCCCAGAAACCCTATAAAGAGTTGTGATGAGTTGGAATTGATTCAAGTGGCAGCTGGTTAAGGTACCGTCTCATGAAATGCCCTACATAGTGCTTGCACGTTGCTTTATAGGGAGTAGGCATCAAATTTAGTATCAGGGCCCACCTGTATACAACATAGTACTCATTTGGTCAGAAACTGAAGGTCAGAGACGGTGACCTCAACCCACTCTTCTTACGGGCTGCGATGAGGGCCTCGTGGACTTGGTGCTTTTTCCAATGCCCACTTGGCATCATCCAATCTCAGCTGTGAAGCTTCCGGAGGCCTGGAGCAAGGAAGTGCTTAGGCCTAAACTTAAGAAAGCGATGGTGCCCGTGGTCGCCTCCTGCACCTATAGGATTCATGGCTTCTCTTACCAGCATCCTGACAGTCGTGCCTTCCCCCAGGGCTCAAACCGCGTTCAGACCGACTGAGACTTGAACTCTTCACCTCAGTTATGAGAAAGTATTGGTCAGTTTTAAGCTATAATGCACCTTTAAGTAGCAAATGCTTAGATCGAGTGTTTCCTGTACACTGCTTTTTGGTTGCCATCACTGTCTGTGAACTAGCATCGTTTCTGAAGCGAGTTACTTTGTTAATAAGAGGAAGCATATAGACCACCCGGCCTAGTGCCTTGGTACTCAACATAAGCTTCATGGAAATGCGTATTCATAACGATAGCATTGTCGCTTTTCTCTCTCAAGCACATATTTCCCTCTCTCTCCTCTCTCTCTTAACACCCGCCCTCCCTCCCTCTCTGTCTCTTTCTCTTTCCAGAAATGATAAGAGTTGATGCACTTGAATTTGAATTATGGTTAAGGATACGGAAAGTACCACAGACTGGCAACCGAACAAACAAGCTTTTCTCCAAGTACAGCCAGACTGCTCCTTGGGAAGGGAAGCTTCATCCCACTCACTTTGGACCTGCTGTCAGGAGGGAGAGCAGTCCTTAGAAACGGAGATCATTCTTGGTCGAGGGTCAGTGAGAAACGGGAAGAGCCTCCAGGTGGATTGGCGCAGTGGCTGCAACAATGGGCTCCCACATCGCACCTGGGAGAGTGGCTGAGCGTGGCACCGTGTTTCATTCTGCTGCACATCCGGGTGACAGGAATGGAACGGAGTTGATGGCACCTAACAAGACCCCTCACTGAGTCTCACATGGGGTCAGTTTATTCCACCAGCTGTTTTTTTGTGGAATAAAGACAAAACTTTCCAGTCCTGCAATGAGTTCCTCTTGGAAACGCACAGGGGCGGTTCTGCCTATCTTTGAGGGTTGCCAGGATTTGGAATGCACTCGATGGCAGGGAGCTTCGAGTATCCCATGACACACTGTGACCCCTGGTGGTGTAGTGGGTTACAAGTTGAGCTGCTAACCTCAAAGTCAGAAGTTTGAAACCACCAGCTCCTCTGTAGGAAAAAGAAGAGGCTTTGAACTCCCATAAAGAGCTATAATCTTGGAATTCTGTTAATGAGGCGTTTCTTTTTTTTTTCAAACATGGAACGCTTCACGAATTTGCGTGTCATCCTTGCTCAGGGGCCATGCTAATCTTCTCTGTATCGTTCCAATTTTAGTATATGTGCTGCTAATAAGCTTTTTTTTTTTTTTTTCTTTTTTGCAATGCCCTAAAAAACAGTCTTGAAAACCCACAGGGGCTCAGTCCTACCATGACCTAGAGCAGTGGTTCTCAACCTTCTTAATGCCGTGACCCTAGTAAGATCACCCCTGGAGTCCATATTCCTGAGCACATCTTTCATGTTTACCTGAGTTCCTCCCCAGGCCGGAAGCAATGAGGGAGGTCCACTCCCTGGCCCCAGCAGCTGACTTCCCTCCCTGCCTGTCTGCTAAACGGCCTTCCTCAAGGTCACCAATGAATGAAAGGGCCTTTTCTTGGCAGCCTCTTGGCAGCATTTGCCCTGTTGATGACCCCCTTTTAGTGTGGCCAGGACCTTTATAGTGAGGGACTTTCTACATGCAGAACCTAACGTTAGCCCCCGTACCCAGGAAGCTTTGTGGAAAGTGGTTCTGGAATGAAACTTCCCCCGCCCTTCCTATGGCCCCACATATGCTGCTGGGCTTTTCTCAGCTCCCCACGCATCTTCTTTTTTTTTTTTAATCGTTTTATTAGGGGCTCATACAACTCATCACAATCCATACATACATCGATTGTGTAAAGCACATTTGTAAGCACATTTGTACATTCATTGCCCTCATTATTCTCAAAACATTTGCTCTCCACTTAAGCCCCTGGCATCAGGTCCTCTTTTTTCCCCCTTCCTCCCCGCTCCCCCATCCGTCATGAACCCTTGATAATTTATAAATTATTATTTTGTCATATCTTGTCCTGTCCAATGTCTCCTTTCACCCACTTGCCTGTTGTCCGTCCCCCAGGGAGGAGGTCACATGTAGATCCTTGTAATCGGTTCCCCCTTTCCAACCCACTCTCCCTCTACCCTCCCTGTATCGCCACTCTCACCACTGGTCCTGAAGGGATCATCCACCCTGGACTCCCTGTGTTTCCAGTTCCTATCTGTACTGATGTACACCCTCTGGTCTAGCCAGACTTGCAAGGTAGAATTTCCCCACGCATCTTCATGGTCCCACCTCTCGTGTGCTTCGGTGGTCTCCTTTGGGTCCTTCCCCCCAGACATTTTTTTGGCCTGCTAGGTAAGTGGAAGCTCCTTCACTGGTGACCCCAAATTGAAAGACAACCTTGGCTTAGTTCTTCCAGCTGAAACTTCCCATTCTTCACCTTGAGAAGTCTGTGTACACAAGTCACCACCATCTCTACAGAATAAGCCTCCTGCCTTTCCCTCCAGATCCGGCCTCTGCCCTGCCCTGGGTGGGGTGGGACAGTAAGTGTCCTCTTTGTGTTTTAGAAGAGATGGTGTCCAGAGAGCTGGTTGCTCATAAGTGATGTTGTTTCCTTTGGGTTCTGTTTGTTGTCCTTTCTTGATGGTGGTGGCAGCTCCCAGGATTGGCCTGACAATGACATATACAAAAAACATCGGCCGCCTGTATCCAACATAGTACTCATTTGGTCAGAAACTGAAGGT
>NW_022111312.1:6968786-6993225 GCF_000313985.2 Echinops telfairi
CCATCGCCAGCCATCAGTTCACTTGCTGTGCTGCCACCTAGCGAAGGAGAGCGCTCAGGTGAGACCTGTGGGCAAAAGTCTCGCCCTGGGGTGCCGAGGAGACCCACATGCCAGCTCCTCGGCCAACCATTAAGCAATTAGCTTACCCCAAGCTTTGATCAGATGCCCAGGAGTATGGTGGTGGTGTGCAGGAAACTCCCTCCTCACTGTTACTTAAGCTT
This sequence comes from Echinops telfairi, assembly GCF_000313985.2. NCBI lineage: Eukaryota > Metazoa > Chordata > Mammalia > Afrosoricida > Tenrecidae > Echinops > Echinops telfairi. The sequence continues at coordinate 6,969,008 of NW_022111312.1, forward strand.
CCTACTTCAGTTTGCATAAGAAAGAACACTCTTCCATTCACCCCCCAGGACCCATCCCCTTCTTTTGGTTAAAAACAGTTAGGCAGCCTCTTTGGGTCAAAGTATTTTCCACGACTCCTGGATGTTTTCCTGCCCCTTTCCACCGCTGCGATCTGACTGTTGAGTGTAGAGTTGTTTGTTGCCTTTACTGGAAGGAGTGGTGCATGTGCGCCTTTGTCTCTCCTGTGCCAAAATGCGCGGTTGGAGGAAGGAAAGCGGGGCTCATTCTACGTTGTGAAATATCAGTGCTCTTTTCTTCCGAACAATCACCCAGTCGTCCCTTTGTGTCTCCTGCACGTCCATCCATCTTGATTCCCTCGGAGGCAGGCGGCGAGCCCTGTACAGATGGGACAGACCTGCTCACACACCTCTCGTCGGCATCCCAGTGCAGTTGAGTTTGCTGGGCCTCGCTTGCATTCGTGATGTTCATTCACACAACCTGGACTCCAGAGTAGAGAGCAATCCCCGTCTGCTGTGGACATGATGCAAAAAGTCGAGCTTTTAGTTTCTGTACTGGCAGTGGGCTGTCTGAATCTCTCGTTGGTCCAGCTTTGTTTGTTGGGACTGGCTGGGAAAAATGTCAGTTCAGACATTGTCCTGCATCTGAGATAACTTCTTGAGATCCCTCTGTGTTAGCCAGTGCTTCCACGTTACTCAGGAATTGAAATTGTAGCTTTGTACTGGCCATGGACGGTGCCGCAATTGTAACCGTGGTCGCAATCTGAAATTATACAGGTTGGCTCTGGCTTTTAAAACACTTTCTCTGCAGGAACTGAGGACTTCGCGGCCAGGGTTCCACATGAGTGGGTAACGCCTTGATGTCACTCTGGGTGACGGGGAGGCGCTGGCGATGGCAGGCGCTTTGTCAATAGACATCAGGGAGAAAGTCGTGTTAGATAAATGTCACTTGTATTTGCAGTTGCTATGGATGGGTTTGTTTTTCTCCTTTAAAAAAACAAGCGGGCAGCTTTTTCTCTTGACAGTTTTCCTTTCAACCTTGTTTTGTATGGATTTTGTGCTGCTGCTTATTATGACATTGGACTGGTTCCCATAAGGAATTCGATCATTACCCGTTAGGGACCGGTTTTTAAAAATACTTCTAAATGTATTTATTTTTTTCTGCCGCGAGGTATACATGCTCTTCTGGTAAATAAGTCTGAGGTAAGCTATTGATAAGGGGACTGAGGAGCGCATTACATTTATTACATCCTTAATGAAGGAGCTCAAGAATGTCCTTAATAAATACTGGTGAACTCATGACTGCAATTACCCATCTCCAGCTCTCCCAGGAATAATGGGAACGGGCCACAGCTACAATAACTCTGCACAATCATCATTGACTCTGGCCCTATTGATTGTGATTAACCAAGATGTATGGAAAACAGTTTTAAGTGTTCAGTGCATGTCTCTCGTAAAGTCCATTAAGACTTTCATTATTTTTCAGTTGATGCTTCTTAAGATCCACTTTGATGTTTGCTGTGTGCCGGCCCGCAGAAAGACGCTGCGCTGTGGGATTGAGTTCATTTTGTTAATTGCATAATACAACATAGCCATGTTTCATAGAAAACAGTAAATACTCTTGCTTTCATTGATTGACAACAATCTTTGGGACTACTACACAGACAGGGCTCGGGTGAATAGTTCCTAAATCCTCTCCATTTGAAGGGCGTGGACGTTTCTGGAGAGGTGGGCACTGTATTTCCAAGGGCTTATGGCCGAGTGCTCGGGAGCCCTGAGAGCACTCTGGTCTTCCAGGCTGAGGTTGGTGAGGTCAGTGAGTGTGCACTCAGCACTGGTGAATGGCGCAGACTCTTAGGGTGTTTGTGACGTTTGCCTCAGGTTGATGTGCGTGGGACCGATACAGCTGTTAGGGTAGGAGGAGAGCAGGGTACCACAGTACCCCAAGGACAACCACTACGGCAGACCCGGCGTCAGCCCTGGTTTTAGAGGAGGTGACTTCTCACCTGAGTTTTGAAGGGACAACTAGAAGTTGGCCAAGTAGAACTTGGAGTGGGGCAGAGAGGCAAAAGACATGGCACAGGTGCCATTTCATGCGCCCAATACCCGCAGGGGCATTAAGAACCCAGGATAGCTTTCACTTTGCTGGTGAGATGACGGCCTGTAGTTTCCGAGTTCTTCCTCGGTGCCGGGTTCTCGGTGGCCACGACCACTTGGTTGGATTTGACTCAGATGAAATTATTTGCCATTTTATTCCTGGTGTGAAGCCTCCTAATGAGGCTCTTCTCGCCTGCCCGGATTCTGATCAGAGTAGAGTCACAACGCAAGGTCATTCATTGGGTGTGGCTGCTGCAGTGTGACCAGCCACTCTGCCTGTCCGCCCATGTCACTGTGAGGCACGGATTATGTCCGCCCAGCCCACGGGCTGAGATCAGGGGCTGTGCCTGGAAGGCTGGGTCACAGTACTGGCATCTAAGAGGTTCTGAATAGTGCCCATCAGTAGGGATGGCCCTGAAAAGCAGTACTTGTTGGAAGACACTGACCTCTGAGGAGACAGAGTGGCTGATGGGCTATGAGGAGAAACCTAGGGGCCAGTTTTGATCCGGCTGTGTGACTACAAGGTTTCCTGTGACTGAATAAGACATTCACCCCTACGTACTGCTTGGCATCCTGAAAACAACACTAGCCCTGCCCTTGATATGAATGGCCTTGAAAAAAAATATTTTGAGCCATTTAAGTTCTGGCACCTGGAAACAGAAGGGCAGCCCTCCTAGATAGTCACTTAAGAAAGAAGGTTAAAGATTGTCTTAAGCTGCTCAACATTTCTTCCTCTTTTTTCTTCTAAGCCAGTGATTCTCAACCTTCCTAATGCCGTGACTCTTTCCTCATGTTGTGCTGACCCCCCCCAACCATAACATTATTTTGGTTGCTACATCACTGTCATTTTGCTACTGTTATGAATCGGGCGACTCCTGTGAAAGGGTCATTCAACCCCCAAAAGGGTTGCCACCCCCAGGTGGAGGGTCTAGTCTCTCAGTGTAAGTAAGTACTCTGCTTATTAGAAACTGAGTAGTTAACAAAAGCTCTCCGGTGGCGAATCATTTTAAATGGACGATTGCTCTGGGCTGCCGGCCGGCTTCAGAGAGGCTCTGCTCCCATCCTTTCAACAGAAGATCAGCTGTGGTCTCTGGCATATTTAGTTAAAGGTAAACGCCACCTTGCCAGGCGTCAGAAAAGATGGAGGAAGAGTAGGGTGTCACTGGGGCACGTCTCTCTCTCTCCTCACTTGTTTCAGGCGTCTTTCTCCTTCCGTTTCGCTTTACTGTCTTTACCGGAGCTAATATGTTAGTTGCAGTTGTACTTTGCACACACACCAATTAGAGAGCCATCAACATTGGGGTCCAAAGGCTTACTGACAATGCAACTGTCCTAGTGGTGTCTTAATTGGTGGAGTGTAATTGTCATTAGGCAGCGATAAAGACATCTGGAGCTTTGGAGAAAAATCAGCCCTTTTCCCCCACCTCCCTTCGTTATTTGCCCCGGCTTCTTCTGGCCAAGGTTGTTAAGCATTTTTAGATCACATTTAGCGTTTGGTCCAGGTCCCTCTGCCCCAACCAGTGTTTCAGCCTCGTGCGAATGTCTGTTTCATTAGCACAGGTTCATTAGTGCGCCGCCTGACGCCCACTGCCGTGGGGCTTACACTCGGGTGAGACTTGCGAGCCTGCTGCTGAGTCATCCCGTGATCCCCACAGGAGCCGTGGAGTCGCTGTGCAGTCAGACATCTGTGCGATGGTCCCCCTCTTTGGCTGGGAAGAATGGAGTCACTTAAGTGGGCATTTATGGGAAAACTCAAGGCTTGCTGAAATTGCTTACCCCCTGTTTTGAAGAAATATACGAGGGGGCTTCCAAGTCCATGAAAAATGGAATAGAAAGGTATGGAATCTTTCCATGAACCTTTGGGAAGCCTCCTTGTGTTTGAAACTGCCATCGAGTCAATGCTGACTCATAGCGACCCTGTTATAGGATGGGGCGGGGGGTGCACTGTCCCTGTGAGTTCGAGACTACAACGCCTTGGAGCGGTACGGTGGTTTTTAACTGCTGACCGAACAGTTTGCAGCCCAGTACATCACCACTATGCCACCAGGGCTCCTTCATATATTTTTGGGGGTTTTTTTTTGGCTCCTTCATAATTTAAGCAGTTTATATAAACAAACACAAGAAGTCTATTGCGTGCTGTCTGTGGTGTTTAGCCAGTCATTTTGATCTTCGGCAGGAGAGGACAGGCAGTGGGCCTAAAGGAGGTGCCTCTCCAACCAGTGAAGTGGGTACTGTGGACACCTCCTCCAGGCACCGGTTATTTGCTGAGAATCAGCTGTGCTTGGCACTCAGGGGGCAGGGGAGGCAGGGGCAGAGTTCGGTGCTGAGATAGGGCTCTTCTCCAGGACTTTACAGCCCTGCTGAGAAGAAAAAGACCTGTGAAGTGTGGCAATCAAATAGCGGTAAATGGGATTGCTTCCTTTGTTCAGGTAAAGGGCACTGGTGAGTCAGAGAAGCCTGTGTGCAAGAGGCAGGGCCTGTTCTAGACCTTGTGGGGTGGGCAGGATTGGGCTGCCTTGCCTCAAGCTTGCCAGCACATTGAAAGCCCTGCTGCTCGGCCCTACTCTCTGAGAGTCGGGTTGCATTGGTCTGGGGGTGCTAGGGCATCAACCGTTTTAACAGCTTCCTCGCCCAATTCTAATCATCCAGCACTGTGCCCTGCTGGGCTGGGTTGTGAAGAGGCAAAGTGGTCCCCCAGGAAGGTGGCCAATGTGAGCAAGAATGTTTGCAGCTGGGGAATGCAGGCTTGCCAGGAGTCTCCCCCTTAGAGTGCTAAGGAAGAGTGGGCCATGAGGGGGCAGGGGGTGGAGGGCTGGAAGCTAGCTGTGGAGGAGGGTTTCTGGGGCTCGACCCTGGTATGAAAACTTCCTCAGTCAAGTGTTAATGGGCAAAATTTACAGCCCTCTTTCTAGGTGCTAGGCAATGCTCTCAAAATAAGTCATTGAGTGTACCGCGTCAAGCAAGACCTAGCGCCTGATCTCAGGAGCGTCTGGACTCTAGGGGAGACCGGCAGCGAGTCACTCTCCTGTAACTGTAAGCAGGGAAAAGTGCAGACTGCCAGCTAGGTGCATCACGGAGGGCCTGGTCCCATTTGGACAACGAATCCAGAAGAACGACTCATGTGACCAGGCGTATCAGAGCTCGGCCCATTGAAGGTGGCGAGACTCGGAAGCAGGGACATACATGTGAGGGACTAGCAGCTTCAGACTGGTGGCATTCTCTGGAAGGAGAACAGTGTGGGTGGTGGGCAAGTGGGGTGTTGAGCCCTACCCCCGTTTCTACACCAGTGCCCTAGGACTGATACTGCTAGGAACAAAAATAAGGGATTCAGAAATGTTTTCAGCCCTGCGTTTGAAGGGAGCGTACGTTTAATCTTAGTGTGTGGAGTTGCAATGTGAGTGAGAGCAAGTCTTCTCATTGGGACCCCCTGACATTTGACAGAGTGCACGCTTAAGAAGAAAAGAGATCAACATTTGTTTCTTACAGTGGAATTTTGTGTGGTTTGGCAGTGACAGCACTTTTCCCAAGTTTCATTATTGTTGCTTTGCGTCAGGATGCTGGTAAGGGAGCTGGGGGACCAGAGCATCACCGACTGAGGGTCTCTTTTCCATAAGCTTCTACTCCCTAAGGAAGTGCCAAAGGGAATAGTGGGAATACTGCTGAGGGGTGGCCCAAGGGACTCGTGGATTCCAACTCGTAGTCACCCTATTGAACAGGGTTTCCTAGGCTGTAAGCTTTTCGGAAGCCAACTGTGGCATCCTGCAGCCCGTGGGTTTGAGCCACCAAGTGCTTAACCACTGCGCCACCAGGGCTCCTGGTAGTCTAAAACTGAGCAAGACCAACAGGATGTAAAATCCACCTCCCCGGTTTGTGCGCATCTTACTCTCAGGATGTCTTGGTTCTCAGATCTCCTAAGTGCCTTCCTCCTCCATTCTTTTTGTTACCATCTCTGTATTTCGGAAAGACATTGCCTCCCACCCTCATCTTTGCTTTCTGAAGTAGCTAGTTCCTTTTGCACCAAATTTCCCCCCAAATATTTGACCACATACCATTGAGAAATTGAAGCGTGTGATTTTCTTCCAGTCTCTGGGCCGCCGTCCTTGCCGCGGCCTGGACGATCCAGGTTGACTCTGGTGGTTGTGGGCTGTGTCCCAGGGAAGAAGGGGGTTCTGGACCGCTGCCCGGAGCGCCCGGAGCCAGCTCGTGCCTTGGCTCTGGTGCTGTCAATCTCGGCCCTTGCTTGGGCATCCTCCGCCAGTCTCTGTGACACTCGTGTCGTGAGCGGTTTTATGTGCTGCAGGATGAGTGGCCAGAGCTCTGTCTCCCGGGTTTTAGAAAGTGTTTGGCTTCTCACACCCTCACTGGCACCATCCTGCAGGTAGTGCTCTGAATTCTCCAACCAGAGACGTTGTGTGACAGTAACCTTCAAATGAAGCAGCGCATGTCTTTACTGGAGACGAATAACTAGAAAGAACTATATTATGTAAATGTCGCCTCCACGAATTGGTTATTTCGTAGTTGATTAAAACAGCTTGCATGAGAAATTGGCCTTGTAGAGTCACTTCATAAATGCTTCATGTCCTGGATTTCAGCGATGAGATAAACCTTGGAGGGCATCTTGTTTGGCCTTGCTTGAGGTCGCAGTAGGACGCTGAGGCCTGCGTGGCTAGGACCTCAAGAGGCCCAGGGACCCACGTGGAATTGCCAGCCTGTCTGTGTGGCATGCCGTGAGCTCTTCCAGGCATCGCTCACACTCCTCCCTGAGTAGTTTCAGCATTGACTAGAAGTCTCTGTAGCAATCAAGGACCTTCGCTTAAAAGACTGCAGTGGCAGGCACTGCACCGCCTCATCATCTGCCCCTTCCATTATCCTGGGGGCCCTGAGTCTGAGCCCGGGCTGGCCCTGCCTTGGCTTTGATGGAGAGAGTCATTTGTTGGAGTGGCAGTGATAATAGGGGAGAGTGAGTGCTCCTATTTTCTAAGTGGGCAAAACCGGGGAGCGTCATGCATTTCGGCAAGAGCTTTCCATGAGAAGGCAGCATTGTCTGGCTGCTAGAGGCAAGATTTAATTGTTTCAGCAAATCAATTAGTCTTTAGGGACTTTAATCAGTCAAATCTGATGCATGGATGAGGTATTAGAAAGCTTGTGCCTGTTAGACCATTAGTTCTTAGTATGTGCAGTGTCTGTCTCTGTGGGTGTGGGTACGAGTGTTGCTTTTTCTCCCTCTTGTCTGTGGTGCCTGTGCAAATCCAGCTGCTTATGTACATTTTTGTCAGTGGTTCTTTCAGTAGCAGCGCATAAGGTTGTAAAAGTGCAAAAGGAGGGAAAACAAGCCGGTCGCAGTGCCTTATGACAACGTTCTCATTTGCTGTTGCCACCAGCGTGCCGTGAGAACAGAAGCCCGCTCGTGGCCTTCTGCCCCCGGCCGGCTTGCTGCCCTGGTGGAGTCCTCGTGGACGCCACCGTGCCCACATCTCGCATCTCTGTCGTTGCGGCACACCGCTCGTTCCCGCACAGCCCTGCTCTGCAAGCCCCTTTTGGAACCAAGTGTGCCCTTCTTTTCCAGATACACATCAGGAGACGTGCGGGTGTGGGACACCCGCACCTGGGACTACACCGCCCCCTTCCTGGAATCGGAGTACGAGGAGGACGAGCCTGGAATGCAGCCATATGTCTCCTTTGTGAAGATAAACTGCGCGCTGGCGGTAGCGGCCTATGAGGATGGTAAGTAACCACAACCCTCCTCCCGATTAAGAAAAAAAAAAGCATTACAAAAATTAAGCAGCTGTGGCTAACTCTAACCCCCATCCCCCAATAATCCTTCCATATATACACGGGGACACACACACACTCACACACACACACACACACTCACACTCACTCACACGTACTCCTGCCTTTATGTGAAGAAGTTGGCCAATAACCCTGAGTGCATTAGTAGGCATTGGAACACAGCACCCATTAAAAATGGTGTTTAATTCCGACTGGAACTGTCGGGCTGGGTGTTAGTCCCAGACACGAGCCTAGCCAAGCCATCTTAAGTAAATAACTTGTTTGGTGTAAAATATTAAATATACTTGGCCTACTTTCCCATTAGCCCCTACCGAGTCCAAAGTGAAAAGGGGAGACATAGTCTCTTGACAAATAGGGAAATAGAAAAAAGCTGCGTGTCCGGTCCCCCCCCCCAACTTTGCACCAGCATGCACTACGAGGTCATTTCTGGCAGTGCGGTGATGTGCTCTCTCGGAGACTGGAAGAGTTCGCTCTGAGTGAGAGCGCTTGTGCGTTGAGACAACCAAAGTCGTGATGGCAACAATGTATGGCCACTAGACATCCTGATGTCCTATCCTCTCGCTATCTCGCCCCTGACCTCGATGCACCCGTGGCTCTCTAGGAGCTCTGCTTACATACCTGGCCTGAGAATCGGACCACACACCATTTCTGAACGAGCGCATGGCTGCCGTGGCACTTTTGCAGTCCTCGGAGGCAGCGCAGCAGTGTGGGTGGGTGCAAAGGGACACAACTGGATAGTAAAGCAGCTAGTAGGGGGATGCTATTATATCCATATGCCATTTGAAATGAAAAATTGGGATTGGCAGCTTCCTTATTTCCATGTTGTTGCATCACAACCACTATTCTTTTGGTTTGGTAATAGTGGACATTACTGATGGATTAATTCCTTTTCAGTCTAGGCTGACTACTGAGAGTTTTGTGTTTCTTGAGACCCTGTGCAAGACCACAGGAGAACAGCGTGAGCAGATTTGCTCTCCTCCAAATTACCGAGTTTCTGCCTTTTTATAAACGGATAAGCCAATAGTGCAGCGCCTTTAAGGTTAGAATCTTACAGTTTTAGAATCATCTAGGAGCTGCCTCTGCCATACACATCCCTACAGATGGGAAGCGGAGGTCCAGAGAGACCAAAGGATTGGCTTGCAGTCACGTCACAAGTAGGTGGTGGTGATTGTGGCCCCCAGGGCCGCGGTGTATGCTTATGCCCTACTCTGCACAGAGACGTGTGTAGAAATGGGTGCCTGACTGATTTGTACCCTCTTATCTCAGAAATACATCTTGCGGATCATATGACTGATTAGAATTGTCCTTGTCACCCTTCACCTTACTATTGGGCCCCAAACTGGGAATCTATGTTCTCTGCTGAATCCTTGGCAATTAATCCTCTCCTCTCCCCCATGTAAAATGCAGGCATAGCTTTGCTTTTTTGCATTCTGCAGATAAAGCATTTTTCACAAATTGAAGTTTTAGGGTGACCCTGCACAGGGCCAGTGCAGTGACAACCTCGTGTGTTCACGTCATGTGTCTGTGTCACGTTTTGCTCATTCTTAACAATATTTCAAACTCTTTCATAATGCGATTGCACTCATAACGGACCACAATCTAGTGTCGGCATCACTACCTTTAAATGCACTGGGAAACCAAAAACTTCACATAGTGACGTTACCACGTGGTCTGCATTGGAACCTGTGATATTTTTGAACAGTGGTTGTATTTAACTAGAAAAAAAATTATAGTTAAAGTTCAAATAGCAAAAATTTATGAAGTATCCCTCCCTGTTCCAGAACCTTCTAAAATTGTATACTGGGGGGCCAACTCTATATATCTCTCTGTACCTTGCTTTTTTAATTATTATTATTTTTAACCTAGTGCCCTATTGTGGCAATCATAAAAGTAAGCCTCCTGTCTTTAACGACTGTGTTGTACCATACTGCGCGGTGAGACTGTAATTTATTAGGCTCTTCTTAATGAATGTTTGGGTTATTTATTATTAAAAACAGTGTCGCAGTATCCTTGTGGACTTGTGCAAGTATCTCCCTTGAGAAAATGATGAGCGTTTACTGGGTAGAAGCCTATTACAGATGCCTTAAGTTCTGACCAGTGTTGCCCACTTGCCCTCCAAAAAGATTTCACCAGTTTGTACTGTCTTCTAAAGTGCAGGAGCGAGCCTGTATCCTCTTACTCTCCCGATAGGAAAGAATGTCATTTTGATGTCATTTTTGTGTCACTCTGGTTAACCTGAAGTTCCACGAACATTGGGCATTTCCTGGAGTTTGGTCATTGCTGTTGTTCGGTGCCCTTGAGCCAGTTCTGATTCCTAGTGAGAACAGCACTTCCCGGGCCTGCTCCTCCCGCACAACTGTTCTCGTGTCGGTGCCCAGTGCTGCGGTCAGCATGTCAGTCCATTTTGTAGAAGGCCTTCCTCTCTTTTACTGCCCCGCTGCTTTACCAAGTAGGCAGTGCTTCTCCAGGGACTGGTCTCTCCGTGTCAGCAGACCCAAAGTACAGCAGGCAAAGTCTCACTTCCCTCGCCTCTAAGGAATATGGGGTCAGGCATAACTTAGTCCTTTAGGAAACATCCTCTCTCTTGAACACTTTCAAAAGGTCTTGTGCAGCAGATTTACCCAATGCAACGAACCATTTGATTTCTTGACCGCTGCTTCGATAGCGCAGTGATTGTGGATCCAAGCAAGACGAAATCCTTGACAACTTGTCTTTTCTTTGTCGTCATATTACCTACTCGTCCAGTTGTGAGGAGTTGGGGTTTCTTTACATTGAGTTGCAATCCATACCGAAGACTGCAATCCTTGATCTTCTTCTGCCAGTGCTTCAAATCCTCCTTGCTTTCGGCAGGCAAGATGTGTCATCTGCATAAGCCTTCCTCCAATGCTGAGGCCACAGCCTTCCTAGAAGCCAGCCTACAGATTGAATAAGAATGGTAAGAGAACACGACCTGCCGCACACCTCTCCTAACTCTAAGCTGTGCAGTGTGCCTTTTTTGTTTCTACAACTGCCTCTTGCTCCATTACAGGTTCTGCATGAGCACAGGGTAGTGTTCTGGAATTCCCATTCTTCTCAAGGCTGTCCGTAGTCCGTCATGATCCACACAGTCCAGTGCCTCAGCCTAGTCAATAACATGCACGCAGACGTCTTTCTGGTATTCTTCAGCCAAGATCCAGCTGACACCTGCAATGATAGCCTTTGTTTCACATCCTCTTCTGATCAGGCCTGCATCTCTGGCAGTTCCCTGTCAATTGTTGTTAGATGGTCTTCAGCAAAATTTTACTTGCATGTCATTTTAATGATATGGTTCAATAATTTAATGCTATTCTATACTTTGGGTCCTGTTTCTTTGGAATGGGTAGCTTCCGGTCAGTTGGCCAGTGAGTACTCCCAGTGATTCATCAGCTTGCTTTGAAACATTTCAGTTGGGATCCCATCAATTCCTGGAGCCTTGTTTTTGGCTCACACCTACAGTTTCTCTTAACACACCTACAGTTTCTCTTGAACTCCTCTCAGTATCGTTGGTTCATGTGCTACTTCTTGAAATGGTGGAATGTTGACTAGTTGTTCTTGGTCCAGTGACTCTGCATTGTTTCCATCATATTTTGATGCTTCCTGCATCATTCAATATTTAGTCATAGAATCTTTCAATATTGCAACTCAAGACTTGAATTTTTTCTTGAGTTCTTTTAGTTTATGATATGCTGAGTATGTTCTTCCTTTCTGATTTTCTACTTCTAGGTCTTTGCACATTTCAGTATAATATTTTACTCTGTCTTCTTGAGCTTCCCTTTGACATTTTCTGCTGGGTTATTAGTTGTTTCCATTTTATTCTCTGTAAATTGCTTGGTTTCGGTGTTGCCTCATTTTTCTTTTGGAGTGTTGATCCTCTCTGGTTGAAAAGAAAGGGTGAATATATATATATTATATTACATTACATTATATTATATTATATTTATTTCAAAATTTTCAGTTTGTAGTTTATCCTTCAGTGAACTTTGCTTGTGGTTTATTTTTCTCAATAGTAGTTGTGTGTATGTATGTGATTTTATCTTTCAATCTGAACGAGCTTTGTTTCTTCATTTGAGATGTTTGGCTAGGTCATACAGTTTAGGATTTAAATATCAGGACAATATGAATGGTGAACACTGAGGTAGGTATCTTTAGTTCCATCCATTTTTGTCTATTCCATTCTCCCTCCACAAGTGAATGTATTTTGCTTGCATGTATTTTTTTTATTGTCTTGCATACCCTCTCAGTATTTTGCATTACATATGCAAGCACACATGAACATCTTATCTCTTCCCTTCTTCCCCACACAAAATAGCATCCAGTTTTATACGGTACTTTTTCTACTTCAGACCTTCAAAGGCGGCTTGTTTCAGTCTAGAGGGAACATCTTCCTTCTTCACGCCTGCATAATAAATAGATTACAGAGTGCAAAGACTGTCATTTATTTACAGTCTCTTGTTGAAAAGCAGCTGGGTGGCCTCTGACCTCTTGTGGGTACAAATAATGTTGTGGTGAGAATCTTGCACCCTGGGCGTTTTGTGTGTCTTCCAAAAGGACGGTGGCTTATGAAAGGGAGGCAGGGGTCACGGTAAATAGAAATGAGGTCCTTCCATGTTGTAGTCTCACCAGCAGAACGAGATGGCTCCATGTGCTAGTCTCACCAACAGAGGACCGGTGTGGATCCTCTGCCCCTGCCAACAAAGTGCATTTAAAATTGTTGGATAACTGTCCGAGGTGCAGATAAGGAAGGCTGTTTAATTTGCATTTCCCTTAGTGTGACAGAGAGTGATTTTTTTATCTCCTCCACTAGGTACCCGTCTTTGTTTAGAAGTCCTAGTGTAGTTCTTGGTTGCTAAGGGGAAAGTCAGCAATTCAGACCCACCGGTGGCTCAGCAGGAGCAAAGACCCAGTGGTCTGCTTACGGAAAGATTGTAATCCAGAAAACAGAACCACCAGAATGAGAACATTCGTGCCCTGTCAAGAATGTGAGCAATGCCACTGAGCCATTGCTAGGGAACATGTAAAAACGGGACTGCTGTGCCATCCTGCATAGAGAACGCGATCAGATGCTGTTTACAGGAGGATGAAGGCGTAGGGACCCTGTAGCCCTCTGCTGTCCCCTGTAGGGTCTCTATGAGTGGAAACGGGTGCAGCGGCACCCCGCCACCACCTGCTGCTCGTAGTGTTTCCATCGCTTTAGTGTTAGGACTTTTATTACGTATTTCTGTATTTACATCTTGATCATCCTCAATGGGATGGGGTATGGATCCAGGTACACCTCGACCCCAGACCTCTTCCTAGAAAGGCCATTTCTGCCTCACTGATTTGAGGCTCAGCGGGCTGTTAGCTAGGACGTTTGCCTTTGTATTGACCTCTGTTCTGTTCCGGTAGGCATGTTTTATAGCTTATACCTTCATATTTGTCCATCTTGCCCTTTTGGGTTTCACATGATAATCAGGAGAATTCCTTCTAGTGCACAACAGTGTTCTCCCAAAGTGGACAGTACTACCCTTTGGGGGGCACTGGAACAGTCTAGGAAAACTGCAAACACAGATGCTTATACTTTATCCTGGATATGGGATTTGGGACCAACGTTCGAAATTGCCATGGGACACCAACTCATTTTATTTTTTCTGTAAAGAAGGGCAGCAGGCCAATTTGGTTTGGGAACCTATACGCTATGTCATCTATAGAATACTTCCATTTTTATGTTACTTTCTACTCTATATGATGCAATCTATGTACAGTACTACTATACAATATGATCCTATACTTACTATAGTATTCCATGTTTCCATTATATTCTATACGTAACACTACACAATTTATGTCCAGTACTATTCAATACAATGTTTACATTCAATTCCGTATACTGCATTCCAAATATCATGTTTATGTCACATCCCATTGTCTACATTTTCTTTTATTTCTCAAGTTCATTTTCGTTTGCACGATTATTTCCTCAAGAGCTCCGTGTTTTCTGGTTCATCCTTACTCTGAGCTGTTTCACTAGTCTGATCAGGACTGTCACTGTGTCTGGGGTAAAAAGTAACTTCTCTTTCTTCCCCCAGACCTCAGGTGGCACTGTCTTGGGTCCCCTTCAGGGTAACAGATGACACTCTGATGTCTGTACCAGCATATTCATGAAGAGCTACTCTGGGAAAGGCAGACTGAAAGGGCATTGCCGATAACCAGCTGCACCTTTTCCTACTGCTCCCTTCCAGCAGCTACAGGCACTTCTTGGACAGAACGAAGCAGAAAGGAGATTTGCCTTGTGGGGGCTAGAGCACAAGACTATGATAATAAAATGAGTTAATGAACTTGAGCTCTTTGGTTTTGCCAGAGGAAAGCTCTGCAGGTGCCGCCGGAACACCCCCCTGGCTGATCTGGTCTGCACACATACCCTCCATAGCGGGAATCCGATTCCGAGGGAGGGGGACGCTGCTAGGGAGGGGGCACGAAGCAAGATGCATCAGACATTCTTTTTAGCCTCTTTGCCCTGCAGGGACACTGGACACGCACCTGGGGTGTTGAGATTTGGCAAGGTGAGCCACAGTTGTGATTTTTTGAATTCCAACCCACTGGCCTCATATTTCTTCTGCCTTGTTTCCGATTGTCAGCACTGGCCCTCCTCCAGTTTGATTTTACCACTAATTGTGTTGCACGTTACCGTACCGAAATGAATCAAATAAAAATGCTTTTCCTGGAGCATTAGATAAAGCAGGCGAAGGTTCTGAGTAATGAGCAGATGCTGCTAATGCAGGGACAGTGCAGACCTTGCCAGGACTCCATCTGCTCCATGCTTGCCTGCCTTTGGCCTTGAGCCATGGCATTAGGAATGGCAGTGTGCACGAAACCGCTCCCTGGCCACGGAGTTTGTCTTGAAAACTCACCCTTTGATAAAAAATGAGATTACACACTTCTTGGGTGCAAAGAAGTTCTTACTTGTCCCGGAAGTAGAGAGAGGCAGTAAAGACCAGCCTGTGGGAACCTGGGTGGGGACCACCAATACTTCTCTTTGCATGGCACCATTGAGCAAGGCAACACAGCTTATCCACGTGTGCAGCACTCCGGTGCAATTGTCTGAGCACACACATGCTCCATTGTCAGGACAGAGCCTGCCCAGGGCCGAAGCGACTCTGCTTTCTCATTTACTGACATGCTAACAATGGACGGGAGTGGGTCTCTCCAAGCTTCATTTTCGTAGTAAACAGCAGGGGCCAGCTTTGGTTAGCTGGTTCTGGAGACTGAGTACTTCTAAAGCTTTCAGTATCCTATTATGTGTAATAAGCAAGCAGTCCTTCAATTGTTACGCTTGTTTGTTGATGATGGCATGTAACATTTGAATGCACTATGCAAACATATGACCCCCCTTTGATCAACATTGAAGTGTTAGAAATAGATTATCAACATGCTAAAGCACTGTTTGGGAGATGGCTAGGATGATTGTGGATGTGTTTTGTGAAAATGTCTTTTTTCCGAGGCATGTTGTTTCTGTTCGTCTTCCTCTTTAACAAAAGTTCTTCCCTGATAATTTTGCCTAGCCTGATAGATCTAGGAGTCTTCTTATTCAGGCATTGAACAACAACAACAACAACAAAAACCCCAACAAACAAACAAAAAAACAATCATCTGACTGGGGGGGGGAAAGGAAAGAAAATACTCGAGTGATAGTTTGAAATTTCCAGGAACATTAAAAAAAAAATTTAAGGTATGGTCCCTTTAAAAGAAAGGCTACATTTAGAAATCTAAACCGTTTTCAGTAGGATGTGTACATTTAAGAGAGACTCAGAGAGGACTTTATTTAAGGATAGAAGTTCCAACAGGAGGTGGTTCTTTGATGGTTAGGAGTAGTTCTCAAGGCATTGAACTTTGAAGCCAGTGGACCCCTGACATGACCTCAGGTATTAGATTCTGCTGCGTGGACAAGCCAAGGATGCTTACTGGCCTAGTGGGCTAAGCATTGGACTGCCATCTGCAAGGTCAGCAGTTAGAAACCATCAGCTGCTCCATAGGAGAAAAATGAGGCTGTTTACTCCTATAAAGACTGATAGCCTTGGAACCCGTCAGCGGACCTCTGTTCTACTCTGTGGGGTCGCTGTGAGTTGGAATTGACTCAGTGGCAGTGAGTGAATCACGGACAAGCCAGGGAGACTGTATTTATGTGATTGAATAAGTTATTAAGTAAAAATCCATTCAAGGGTTTGTTTGTTTTCAACTCATCAATGGAGAAAGTTTGAGTTGTATCTCTACTTGCAGATAGACACCTTGGCCTGAATATGAATATAACGGAATAGCCAGGCGGTGTTTCTCAAGTGGGACTCCACAGATGTCCCCTTGAGTGATAGTTGTGGAGATTCTAAGAACATTAAAAAAAATAAAACTTTCCACTCATCAGCATGATGGTGTTTCAAAGGTAACGTCATTATGTTAAAATTGGCACTATGCAAAAATGGAAACATTTTATTTCAGGTCATTTGTCCAATTTTTTAATTTAACAAAATCATGAAATAATAGCTAAGATTTGCTTTTGTTTCACATACTTTGGACATGTTATCAGTAGAGAGACCCCCTCAAAAAAAAATTACAAGGATCTACATGTGACCTCTTCCCAGGGGGACAGACAACAGAAAAGTGGGTGAAAGGAGACGTCGGACAGGGCAAGATATGACAAAATAATAATTTATAAATTATCAAGGGCTCATGAAGGAGGGTGGGGCAGGGAGGGAGGGGGAAAAAAGAGGACCTGATGCCGGGGGCTTAAGTGGAGAGGAAATGTTTTGAGAATGATGAGGGCAATGAATGTACAAATATGCTTTACACAATTGATGTATGTATGGATTGTGATAAGAGTTGTATGAGCCCTTAATAAAATGATTAAAAATAAATTAATAAAATAATAAAAAAAACACACAAAAAACCCCAGCTCACGGCCAATGAGTTGATTTTGACCTGTTAGGATCCTGTAAGACAGAGTTGAACTTCCTCTGTGGGTTTGTAGTAAAGCCTCATCTTTCTCCTGAGGAGCAGCTGGGCTTTAGAAATGCCGACCTTGTGGTTTGCAGCCCCTCTTGTACCCACTACACACCAGGGCGCCTTGCAGGAGAGACCAGCCTCTGAAAAAAGACATCAGACTTATTAGAGGGCTTCATACAGAGAAAGAAAGTGCTGATTACTCCCCCAAAAGAAATAACAAGGGTATGTATTACGTAAGCTATCCAGAAAATGTACTTTTAAATATTGTGTAGGAAAATGTTCTCAGTTTTCTTCATTTTGTTTGTTATGTCAGGTAAATTGTAGAAATTGTATAAGTACTAGAGCGGTATAAAATTTTATTAAAATATAGCCTTGGTGTCATGGTATTAATTACCATTGTGATGTTAAGTCTCACTTTAATAGTATTTTAAAACATACATTGAAGCATTAGACCATCATATATTACTCTTAAATGTATCTAGTATTTTTTGGTCTAAAATGGGGTTATCCAGAATTCGAGTATCTTAATGATATTTTGTTAAATGATGTTGGCTTAGGATACTTTAAAAATTGATCTTTGGCCTCCTAAAATGTATAATACAAAATGATTTTTTTTTTGAAAAAAAAAAAAGATGACCCTCAGTGAGATAGGTTGATGCAGGATATAAACAAAACCATTGTAGAGATGACGCAGGGCCAAGCAGTTTCTTTCTGCCCGACCCTGGGTCCTGATGAGTCAGAACTGACTGCACAACACCTGGCCACGACAGCAACAGGTCTCCCCTGTGCTCCGCCCTCAGGTGAGGCCAGGTACACATTATACCTCTGCAGAGAAGGGGCTTGGGGAGACACAGCTGGGTAAAGTCAGCCTGCGACCTGAAGCCTGCTCTGACCTCCAAGTTGGTAGGTCACCAAGGCTGGGGACTTCCTGGAGGACCCTGGAAGCCTGGCTGAGCACCCACCCACCCAGGGTGCAGGCGTCCGGCCCCTTGTTTCACTCACTTTGGAGTGTCATTAAACTCCACACTTTCTTTACCCCCAAACAGCTTCTCTGTGCCTCCTTCTCTTCTCCATTCCCACCCTACAACACCTTTGAGCTGCAGGGCCTCGGGCTGCGTAAGAGCTGGGACCCCACCGCATGCATCTTGGTGCTGCATGGTTGCCCAGAGGGAGCGAAGGGTGCATAGTAGATGGTAGTTAGGTTTTTTTAACCATTGTTGTCAATGCAAAATTTTGGAGAACAAGAAAACACGTGAAGAGTAGGCACGTATTTTTATGGTCATCTTTAAAAAAACAAAGTAGAATCTGGATCTTTTGCCTTTGTGTGTGAACCGTGCTGCAGGATTTTGATCTCTGGATTTGCCCTTTGCGTTCACAAGTTATTGGTGCCCAGTGATATACCCACGTGCCTGAGCTTAGCTTTTAATGCCATGTTTGTCCTGCTGAGGGGTCCACAGGGGAATTTTACAGGGGTCTGCAAGTTCCCAAAATCAAGAAACACCAGAGAGAAAAGGCTCATGCTCTTCAGCATAGCTTAGCAGATGATCCGTTTCTGGTATAGCCAGACATTTTGGAACTTGCTAGTATAAATATCATTCAGGGGAAAAAATTGGCACATCAAATTTATGATACAAGATTTGGTGTTCAGAACTTGGTTTCCTGGGGTAGTTTTATCGAGAACCAGTTTTTAATAACACACAATATGCTTCACAAATGCAGAATGGTGGTTCTGTCTTCTCACCGTTAAGGTGAAAACTCCAAGGAGTAGTAAGTAGCACTTACTGCAGCTTTGGGGAGATTGTTTAAACTAGAGAAATGAATGGTGTAGTAAGTTGTGAAATGTACCTAACAAGACAGCATGAATTTGCCTTTTGGGAGGAAGATCAATTGGATGTTAAGTGTTTACTCTATTAATAATTTCAGTATATGCTTCTTGTTGGTGCTCAGTGCCGCCCAGTCGTGTCTGACTCACAGTGGCCCTGGCATGACATAGGATGGTGCTTAACGAAACACTGCCCAGTGCTGTGCCATTCTCACGAGTGTCAGGCGTGAGCCTCTTGCTGCTGCCACTGTGTCTCACTCTATCTTGTCCAGTCTTCCTCTTTTTCACTGCCCTTCTGTTTTACCAAAGATAATGTCCTTTTCCAGCGGCAAAAGTACATCAGATGAGGCCTTACCATCCTTGCTCCCTACTAAGGAGCATTGTGGCTGTACTTCTTCCATGACAGGTTTGAGTGTTCTTTTGGAAAGATGGAGACTTTCAGTCTTCTGGCCAGCACCATAAAACTCAACCGTGTCCAGTCTTCTTCCATCTTCCTTAATCAAGGTCCACCTGCCACGTGCACACGAGGCGATTGAAAATCCTGTGGCTTGGGTCGGGTACCCCTTAGTCCTTAAAGTGACATCCCTGCTCTTCAATACTTTGAGGAGGTCTCTGCATCAGATTTGCCCAATGCAATGCATGTTTGACCTCTTGATGGCTGCTTCCTTGAGCATTGATTGTGGGTCCAAGAAAGATAAAACCCTTGACAACTACCATCTTTTCTCCATTTAACATGATGCTGCTGCTGGTATGATGGTGATGATCTGGTTTTCTTTACTAATCTACACTGAAGGCTGCGATCCGTGATCTTCATCAGCAGACACCGCCATGATTTCAGCCAGCAAGGTTGATCGTGTGCATACTGGGAAATGGCTTTTCTCCAGTCCTGATGCTGCGTTTGTTCTTCATGTAGTCTATCTTTGATGATTTGCTCAACATACAGATTGAATAAATATGATCAAAGGATACGACCGTAAAGCACGCCTTTCTTGATACTAAACCACGCACTGTACCCTTGTTCTGTTGAAAGGACTGTGTCTTCATCTATGTACTGGTTCCGCATGAGCACAATGAAGTGTTCTAGAATTCCCATTCTTGGTGCTATCCATAATTGGTTTTGATCCACAGTCAAATGTCTTTGTATGTTCAATAAAGCACAAGTGAACATTTTCCTGGTGTTCACTGCTTTGAAGACAAATTCTATTTGATGTCAGCAATGATATCCCTTGTTCCACATCCTCTTCTGAATCCAGCTTGAATTTCTGTCAGCTCTCTGTCAGTGTGCTGCTTGTTAGCATTATTGGATGATCTTCATCAACATTTTATTTGCATATAATATTTATAATTTGAGCATCTACTGGGTCACCTTTCTTTGGAATGGGAACAAACTTGCATCTCTTCCAGTAGATTGGCCAGACAGCTGTCTTCCCGATTTCTTTGCATAGACAAGTTGAGTTCCCCCTGTACTTCATCAGCTTGTGGAAACATTTCCATTGGTATTCCATCAGCTCCTGTTGTATGGTTTCTTTGCTAATGCCTTCATTGCATTTTGAATTTCTTCCATCAGTACCATCGGTTCTTGGTGATATATTTCCACTATCTTCTATTCATGCTTTCTGCATCATTCAGTATTTGCCCTTAGAATATTTCAATATAACAACTCGAGTCTTGGAATTTTTCTTCAGTTCTTTCAGCTTGATACATGCTCCAGCATGTCTGTTTTGGTTTTGGTATTCTAAGGTCTTTTCACAGTCACAGAGAGTTTTCCTTCTGTGACAGGTTTTCTCTGTAGAAGGAATGATAGGATTAGAAAATCATGGTTTGATAAGCATCATAAATTGATTCAAGCAAAACAAAGCAAACCCCAAAGAACTCATGGCAAAGTTAGTGGGTGACTGTGAGATTATATTTTACATAGTCTCAGAGAATCTCCCTCACACACATACAGAAACCAACGCACACACACCACTTAATAATTACAAGGGTAGAAAAATAAACTTGCAGATGTCATGTTAATTAAAATGATTGAGTAGCATCATCAGTAACTGTCTCCGTTCACATCCTGTGTCACACAGTAGGTTCAGGAGAAGAACAGCTTCACTGTGCTGACCATCAGAAAAAAGGCTAGAAGAAATAGGAAGCCTGTGAAAGAATGGGTACAATTAAATTACGATGCTGGTGGAGAATATTGCGGGTACCGTGGACTGCCTGAAAAACAATTCTGTCTTGGAAGAAGTACAGCCTTATAAGCAAGAATGGTGAGACTTCACGTCACGTACTGTGAACCTATTTTTGGGAGAGACTAGTCCCTGGAAAAGGACATCGTGCGTAGTAGAGGTTCAGCAAAAAAGAAGACCCCTGATAAGATGGAATGACCCAGTGGCTGCAACCATGGGTGTATACACACTTGTGAGGATGACGGGACCTGCCAGTGCTTCACTCTGTTGTGTGTAGGGTGGTTAGGAGGCAGTGCCACCTCTGTGGCACCCGTTGTTGTTAGGTGCCAGTGAGTGAGTTCCGACTCCTAGCGACCGACCCTTGTGCACAGCGCAGGTAAACACCACGTGGCCCTGTGCCATCCTGCTCACAGTTGGTTCCTGTGCTTGAGCCCATTGTTGCAGCCACTGTGTCAGTCCATCGTGTTTCGGACCTTCCTCTTTTCTGTTGCCTCTCCACTTTATCAAGGATGATGTCCTTCTCCAGGGACTGGTTTCTCCTGACAACTTGTCCAAATTATGTAAATCGAAGTCTCGCTATCTTTGCCTCCAAGGAGCAGTCTGGCCATATTTCTTCCAACACAGATTTGTTTGTCCACATTCAAATGCATTGATTCTTCTCCAGTCTTCCTGACTCACTGTCCAACTTTCACATGCATAGGAGGCAGTGGAAAATACCATGGCTTGAGTCAGGCGCACCTTAGTCCTCAAAGCAACACCCTTGCTTTCCAGTCCTCTACAGAGGTCTTGTGCAGCAGTTACCTAATGGCAGCACCTATCAACAGCAACGATGTACTGATGTGCTCATCCCCGGGACGAGTCTGGCTGTAGATTATTACTCTGTGGGTTCAGTGGCACCTAGCCGCTGCCACCACAGTCGATCCATGAAACAATAAAACCCAGGAAAACAAACTTCTGGCAAAGTTGCCATGGAAATTCAGTGGGGGAAACGATGGTCTTTTCATTCTCTAGAACAAGTGGACATGTGTCCCCTTTCCCTCCCCAAAATTAATTCTTCTCTTCATTCCTTATGTAAGTTATCTCAACATGGATTTTAGAGTTAAATGTAAAACTTCTAGAGCAGTGGTTTTCAACCTTCCTAACGCTGCGACCCTTTCATATAGTTCCTCATGTTGTGGTGGCCCCAACCATAACATTATTTTCATTGCTACTTCATCACTGTCATTTTGCTACTGTTATGAATCGGGCAACCTCTGTGAAAGGGTTGTTCGACCCCCAAAGGGGTCAAGACCCACAGGCTGAGAACTGCTGCTCTAGGTGAAAACAAACTACTTCTGTGAGCTTGAGCTGGGCAAAAAGAAAAGATTGATAAGTTGGATTTCATCCCAGTTAGAAACCTCTGCTGGAAGCACACCAGCCTGTGTGACCATGAGGTGTCGACAGGATCAGGCATCAGGCTTCAGAAGACCCAAAGCAAATAATCATATCAATGCGAATGAGGGGGGCTGGAGTGGAGCCCCGAAGCCGATCTGTAGAACATTGTACATCCCATCACAGAAGGGTCACAAGAAAGGGACGAGCCAGCCAGGGTGCAATGTAGCACCGATGAAACACAACATTCCTCTAGTTCTTTAATGCTTCCTCCCCACCACTATCATGACCCCAATTCTACCTTACAAATCCAGCTAGACTAGAGCATGTACTCCGGCACAGATAAGAGCTCTCAACACACGGAATTCAGGACAGATAAACTCCTCAGGAACAACAATGGGAGTAGCAATCACATGAGGGTAGGGGGAATGGGGGGAGAAATGGGGAACTGACTGCAATGATTGGTGTCCCCCATCCAGGGTGATGAACAACAGAAGCATGGGTGAAGGGAGACAGTGGACAGTGTAAGTTATGAAAATAATAATTTGTAATATATCAAGATAATGAGGGTGGGTGGGAGGGAGGGGAAACATGAGCTGATACCAAGGGCTCAAGTAGAAAGAAAATGTTTTGAAAAGGATGATAGCAGCATATGTACAAATGTGCGTGACAATGCATGTATGGATTGTTGTAAAAGCTGTAAGAGCCCCCAATAAAATGCTTTTAAAAAATAAGACAAAAATAAAATAGTCATGATGGGGGAGGGGAAAACCTCTGCTCATCGAAACACACTGAAGAAAACGAAAAGGCATCCCATAAATGAGCAGAAAATGTTTGTAAAATATGTACTTGATGCAACAAGTATCTAGAATAAAGAACTCTTATAAAATACCAGCCGCTCTGAAGAAGACAGAGGAAGCTTTCTGCTCTTGTAAAGAGTTAGTCTCAGAAACCCAAAGGGTCGGTTCTACTCTGCCCTATAGGAGTGCTATGAGTTGGAATAGACCCAACGACTTTGCCTTTTTTTGTTTGCTTTTGAGCCCTGGTGGCACTATTGGGGTAAGCACTAGACTGCTAACCAAGAGGTTGTAGGTTCAAACCCACCAGCTGCTCCACAAAGATGAGGCTGTTTGCTCCCAGAAAGATTTACAGCTTCAGACTCTATGCAGGGTTGCTATGAATTGGAATTGACTTGAAGACAGTGGGTTGGTGGGGAGCAGATACCAGCTTTATGGAGAGCATTTATTCCACTTCTAGTCGGGACATCGAGGCTGGTGATGCTCTTTCAGCGTCTACACTTCTCATGGCTTATTCACGTGGGCTCTCACATACACCCCAGGTGCCTCTATCTGAAATGTTATCTTTGACCCCAGCGGTGTACTGAAGTCGGGTGTGGCACATGCCCTGGCAACACAGTGCTGTTTCTATTAACCCAGTGCGGCCCAAGATCTTCTCTCAAGTGCAGTGGACACCAGAAGTATATTGAGGGGGCACTTGGTCAGTCCAAGGGGGTGCCAGATGAGGTGCCACAAATATGAGTGTGAAAGGGGACTGACCGAGGCAGTCAGATAAGAAGGAGACGAGGCTCTCTGCTGATGGGGCACTGCTCCCAATGTGTATTGATCTTGAAGTTGAAGAGTGGGAGCCACACATTTCAGCTTGTGAATGAAGTACTTAAGACAGATTTTTCTCTATTTCGTGTGTGCTTTATTTTACTATCCTTTTGTCTAGCGTAGACGAAAAGTGGGATTTCTATGGCTCCCTGCCTTTACTCTTAGGAGGGACAGCCCTGGAGAAAGCACTACTCTTCACCGAACTCTGGTGGCCCACAGGGAGCACTAATGGTGCTGTGGGCTGAACATGGGGCTGCGAACTACAAACTCATCCGTTCAAACCCATGAAGTGTCTCTGAAGAAAGATGAGGCCGTCTGCACCTGTACAGGTTTACAGTCTAGGAAACCTGGAGGAGCAGC
>NW_022111312.1:6993325-7014838 GCF_000313985.2 Echinops telfairi
CCAGTCCTAGCCTAGACAGTTGCTCTGCGTTGGAATCTACCTCAATGGGTAGTGAGTTTTGGTTTGATGGTGCTGTGAGTTAGGCTACTGGCAAGGTTGGCAGTTCAAATCCATCAGCCCCTCTACTGAAGAAAGGTGAGGCTTGGTGGCTGCTGTCAAGGCTTACAGTTTGGAAACCCTATCCAAGGTCACTGAGTCAGAATTGACTCATGCCAATGGTTCCTTTGTTTCCCAGGTATCACGCCCTGTACCAGGAACTTAACTAAGTACATCAGCCGATTCCATCCTCACAAGTCAGTGAGGTAAACGTTATCACCCTGCTTTAGAAGCTGAGGAAACAGGTTCAGAGAAGCAATTTTCAGAGACCAACCTAAGAGCTACACTTACTGAAGCTAGATACTAATGAGGTCAGTTGAGTTTTCTGGTTTCCATGGTTTCTACCACATAAAAGGCACTCAATTTCAAACCCACAGCTTCTTATATATTCACTGATTGATTTTCTCAGAGCAAAGCATTGGCTGATACCAGACTGACCAAGTCTTGGGTTGCTTTAAGGAGCCGCGGTGGCACTGCGGGTTTGGTGGTCAGCTGCGAATGAAAAGGTTGGCAGTCTGGCACTACCAGCTGTACTCATCAGGAGAACAACGAGGCTGTCTGCCCCTCTGAAGACTTATAAAACCTCCGAAACTGTCAGCTCACTATGAGTTGGAGGCCTCGTGGCATAGTAGTTACGAGTTGGGCTTTGATCCGGAAGGTCCGCAGTTCGAAACCACCAGCCGTGCCACAGGTGAAAGCCAGGCTTTGTACTGCATGAAGTTACAGTCTCAGAAACCCACGGGCAGTTCTGCACTGTTCTTTAGGGTCCCAATGAGTCGGCCTCAACTCGATGGCAGTGAGAAACATGACTTGGAATCAACTTGATTGATGGCCGTGGCTATGGTTTGGTTTACGGCGTGGTTACCTTTCGTTTACGTAGGAGCCATTTGAACCATCCCGGACGTTTGCTCTTGTGAGCTGATGATTGCATTTACAAGGGTAAGCCAAAAAGTACTGCTACAAAACCCATGAAAATTTTTTCTTGGACAAAATACCCTCCATCTCAGCATTGCCTCCGTCTAAGTCTGTGTACCTGGGAAGACCGTAGCGTATTCCTTTTTCTCTCCCGCACAGACCTTACTGCCCTCAGAGTGAGCAGGTGCGTTGTCATGATGGACAAAGTGCCCTGGCACAACTTTCCTGGCCTTTTCCTCTCCCTTAAAAGTGTGCGGTTTCCTTAAAACGGGGTCAGTGTAAGCCCTGAGCTCTTCCAGCGTCCTTCAGGAAGACTTGTCGAGAAGATTACCCCTTTGGAATCTCAGAAACCTTGTCCCCATAAAACATGGTCCCCACAGCCGTCTGAACTGCCCCCTCTGCCTTGAATGTGACTGGCCGGCCTTCAGAACCCCTGCTTTGACTGGACCTTCTAAAAAGGCACTCAAGACTAAGAACAAGGGCCTGGCTAAGAGAACTTGTCTGTAGCCATTGACTGATGGCCGAAACATGCTTACACAGGTTTGTTTACAATAAACGTGTGCATGCACGAACTGGGACCCAGTAGCAACACTTTCAACCTACCCTTGTATTTTTTAGACTGGCTGTTCTGTGCCAGGTAATGTTAAACAAGAAATTAACTGGTTCCTTATGTGTTTGGAAGTTCAGTTCTGGAAGTATCTTAGTGCCTCTGTCACCTACTAAAGCCATAACCCCATCGAGGTGGTGTGGACAGAGATTTGTTGGTTGAAATCATCCGTCCAGGCCTAAAAGGACAATGACCAAGGTGGGCTTGTGGCTGGTCCTTCTTCCCCTTAAGGTGGAGCCTGATCTTGGGAAAGGGGGAACAGGACCTGTGACTGGTAACCGTAAGTCAAGCAAATCTTTTCACTTCCCCGTGCATATAAAAGTTGTGTTTCTGGTATAGTCTACTAAGTGTACAGTGACATTGTGATAAGTGTACAATAGTCTGAGAATGACCACAATGTGACTGACACAAAGTGAGCACATGCTGTGGGAGGAAATGGTGCCAAATAGGCTTGCCGGGCGCACGGGTGCCACAGACAAGCTCAGGACCAGCCAAGTGCACCTGCCTCGTCTTTCACATGCTTGCCATTGTGTGTGTGGGTCAGATTGTAGGAGGAAGCTGGCTCAAATGCGCAACGATATCTCTCTTACAGTAACCACCTTCTTGGCCTTCCCCTCTAGAGGAGAACTGGTCTAAATGCTTCGTCTCCTCGTCCCTGTCCATCTGTTTTTCCTCCAGCTTTGCAGACACGCATTGTCATAGCCTTCCAGTAGTGTGTTAGCCTCCTTTTCAATGAGCTGTCTCTTTCCCTTTTTGATTTCTTCCTGTTTCTGACACGCCCGTTCCTTTCTGCTTGGAACTCGAGAACTGCTAAATAGATTCGACTTTGCATCTGCCCTCTCTCGAGTTCATGTCTGCTTTGGTGAGCTCATTTCTGGCCCTGCTTTGCTGTCACTGTACTGGTTCACCGCAACGTTCCGATTCTCTGACTTGTCAATCTCAACGGCAGCGCCCATTCGTTTTCCCCCGGAGACAGCAGATGGAGTTCCGCTGTCGAGCTGTGTTCACCTGGGAAGGTGGAGGTGACCTGCAGGGGAGATGAAGCATTCAGGTGAAGACAAATGCGCGGTCACCTTTCCTTTTCCACACCTGCTGGCGGAGTCCAGACGTGTTTCTCCCGGTTTCCATGCATCGTCATCTCCCACTGGCCACCTCTTCCCAGAAAGCTGGACTTTTGTCCTTCCTCAGCCTTTATCGCCTGCCCCCCCCCCACCACCACGGCCTCCCCGTCAGTGGGGTGTGTGCGGATTCCTGGAGTGAAGAGGCACAGCCCAAGTGCATGCTATGGAATGGCCGCCTCGCTTCAGTTTCGTCAGAGTGCTGCTTCCCTGGTTGCAGACTTCCTTTTGCCTCCTGCCTGGTTTCTGGTGGGCACGTGCTTATGTACATGGTGGAAATGGAGGCTGCCAGCTGTCTTTATAAATAGCCTGCTTTCACTCAGTCCTCTGAATGCAGTTAATTGATCTTGTCTATTTAACTATTATGACACTGAGACTAAGCCTCAGGCGTATTGTGCGAACTCAGAGGCTCAGGGCTCCTGGCGAAAATAAGTTCTAATCAAGGAAGCGCTGAAGTCCTCAGGTAAGGCCAAGTGCAGTTTCTGAAGTGAGCGGCCTCTGACTTCTAAACCGTGAACCTGCTCCGAATTTTATGGTGCCTGCAAGGGGAGGGAGGATACCAATGGCGCTTTTTTCCAAAACCAGTTCAGTTATTTACCTTTCAAGCAATTAACATAATTACCATTATGCTAAAAAGTAATTTTGGGAAGTTCTGCCCTGAGCTCTTATGACTCCACCGGGACAGTTTTAGTTGGGACTTATCTTTTTGATGGAAGCCTAATTGCAATTTTGGCTTTGTGCACACAAACAGAAGCAGCTAATTGTTTAGGCAAATAGCAGATTAATTTAAATATGCATCCCTAATAAAACAAAAATGGTATCCATTATGGTCCTTGTTCCCATGACGAGGAATATAAATATTCCGTGCAAGTACCATTAGGCGGAGGTCTTAAGGATTGTCGACATTATATCACAGTGGTAGCACTTTCCAGATATCGAGTAATCTTTACAAAAGCGAACATAAATCAGTTTAAACTCATTTAGATCCCATTTCCACTATGCGCAGTTTCATTACCACACTCTGGCTGGCCTCCTGTGGGAGGTGGGAGGGGCAAGCTGCAAACTGGCATGGGTGCCCATCCACAGCTGCTTAGCAGGCTTTATGTCTCCTCAAAACAGTGGCCATCGTTACTCATGTCATCGCTAACGGCTGCTCCCAGTCCAGGGCGAACCCGGACTTCTTCAGGCCTGCTGCTGCTTGTCAAGGGGCAGGCCCGGAGCCCAGTGAACAGGTGGCACTGACTGCCACACTCGAAGCCTGTCCGTGTCACCCAGGCAGGAGCCCTTGTGCACTGTGCTTCTCACGACTGAAGCCCAACCCCACCTCAGAAGTGAGAGTCTTGGGTCAGCCTCCGGAGGCGATGTCGTAGAGAAAGACGGCTTTTCTTTTTTTGTTTTCCTGGGGCTGGGCGTGGTGGCGGCAGAGATCCTAGAAACTCCGCAGACCCTCCCTTGACAATTGTCTGTCATTTTACCTTGACCTACCAGACTGATGAAGGTAGATGCCACCTTTTGGAATGACTGCCTCGTTTGTGGGTGGTGCCAGTAGGTAAGCACTCCGCTACACCAACTGAATGGTTGGCAGTTACGTTTTACCTAGAAGGGCCTCAGAAGACAGTCCTGGACCTGGCATGGACTTGGTGTTTGCCAGTCGACTGGTTTTGCCAAGTTCATGCCTCTTCCTCTGAGAGTCCCCCACAGGCCTTTTTGAGGCAGGCATGCTTGCGGTATTGGAGTTTGGCTCTTTGGCCACAGCAGGTTGGACATGGGGACCCCTGGTCCTGGGGCAGCTGATGGGGCAGAGGACGCTGTTGTCCGCCGGGGCTAGCACCGCTGTTTTTTCTCTGTATTGTAGCTGGCGTGTAGAGAAAGAGTGACCTACATGGAACAGAGCTGCAGAGAGAAGCCTGGGAGACGCACACTCTGTTGCTCCCGAAGGTCTTCTTCCTTTGGGTGCTGATGCCTCCTAACTGCAAGCTCTGCTTCCTCCCCTCGGGCGCCATGGAAATGGCCTGGTTGCCTTCCAGCCCGCTTCCCTTTTGTACCAACGCCAGTGTGAGTGGGATTCTGTTTCTTACACCCAAATGTTCCCTTGCTAAAACATAAGCCAAGTGTTCAGCAAACCCTTTGTTGATGTTCAGCCACATTCGGTCCTCTGAGCTCACTGCTGGCGGGAATAGAGACTAAGCATGACAACACCCTGCTACTTTCTACGTCCACGCAGTGTCAGCAGCCAAAGCCATTTCACTGCTGGGCCTACAACATGATAGAGCCCAGCCTTTCAAGTGACTTTGTATCAGACTTTACACAGTTTATCCCCTCCTGGAGTGGTGAATTGATTGGACTGGGATAGGCACTGACTACAATGTTCTTAATGGCACAAATGATTGTGGACCCAGATGAGTCTGGACATGTCAGCTGCTGTTTGCGTATGTTCTTAAAAGAGTATGTCAACAAAACCAAAAGTTCCACTTATCCATTGTCCCGTGGTATACTCTACATTTATCTGTTTTGTTTTGTGTCCCCCGTCTCCTCCTACTCTAAGTGTTGTGAGAATATAGATCTTACCCTTTCCTTCTTCACACCCTTAAACGAGACCCAGGGACCTGCCATTGGAATGCCAGCTCTGTGCCCGCAGGGACTTTGCTTGGTCGCTGCTGGATCTGCAGAGCTCAGAGCAGTGCCTGGGACTGCACAGAGGCTCAGTGGATGCTTGCTGGGTGTACTACTGCATTGATGCCTTTTTGACTAAAGTATTGGCTAGCGTGGCTGCATACTCAGCTATGGCGTAATGGAAGACTTATAATCCACACTTTCACTGCTCAGGTCCCTACACCTTTGAGCTTGCAAAGGTAGCCCTGATTGAACTACTTAAATAAATTAGTCGACTGTGTATGAAATTAGGTCTCACTCAGACACAATCCCTGGTGTCCATTTCTGCCCAGGTGTTTGGGGTCAGACATTACCATATCACATCATTTGCAGAGTGAACCTGCAAAGCTGCAGCATGTGATGATACTGTTAAAGTCATATTAGAAGAGCACCAGAAGTGATAATTATGTGAGCAAATATAAATGACATCTTTTCTCTATTACATACATCTCTTTAAAAAACAGTTGCCTTATGTAAAAATAGCAGTGGAGTTTATATCGCATGTGGGAATAGAGTATGACCACAATATAGCACAAAGGCTGGGAGGGAGGGCCTGGAGGAGTGCTTATACTGTAGCGAGGAGGGAGACTGATGAGAATTTACTAAAATTCAAAAGCAGCCAACAAAATAACTAATTAATAAGCCAACAAAGGAATTAGGATGGACTAAACACATATTCAATTCAAATACTCAATCTCAATGAAGGCAGAAAAGGAGGGGGGAAATGGAACACAAAACAGATGGGCACAAATAACAAAATGAAGGTTCAGCCCAGCCTTACAGCTCCTTATACTGGATGTAAATAGTCTAAACATCCTAGTCAAAAGATAGTGGCCAGAAGAAACCCACTTGAAGTATAAAACTACAGGGTTAAGGAAAAGACTGATAATGTGAATACAGCTGATACATTGATATCAGACAAAACAGAGCAGCTAATATAGGAGCATTTCATCATGACAGAGCATCAATTCAGCAAGAAGACATGCCGGTCCTAAATGTTTACGGACCTCCGTGAAATCAGAGGGCTGTGCAAGTGATCACACACTGTGCACACACTGTGCCACGGATCGAGTGCTGACACCAGATAAGCCTCTGACCATTACACTGATAGTCCTGAAATGCTAGCTTAAAAATTGACCCTCCTTAGGACAGCTCTCTGAAAGGCACTCCTGTGGTGAAGAATATTTTATTGCATCTAATTCTGGTGCAAAAAATCATGCCAACAAAACCCATACTTGATTAATAATGAAGAATGTGTTTATAGATAAACTCCATGTGTGCTCTGAGTGAGCTGTGGTTCAATCACTTCCCCACTTGGCAGAGCACCCAGGTGAGGTGGATGGAGCAAGCCAGTTCCTCACCAAGCTGGTCGCCGCTTCCCACGCTCACAAAGGCAGCCGTGCATGCGGCATGGTGATTTTCCCTTTGTGAGT
Organism: Echinops telfairi; assembly: GCF_000313985.2. Taxonomy (NCBI): domain Eukaryota; kingdom Metazoa; phylum Chordata; class Mammalia; order Afrosoricida; family Tenrecidae; genus Echinops; species Echinops telfairi. The sequence goes on from NW_022111312.1 coordinate 7,000,147, forward strand.
TGAGTGGAGGTTTATAGAGCAAACTCAGTTTTCCATTCAACAATTCTTTTACACTTTGCTGCGTGTCATTGGTCACAATCCCCACAGTGTCACATCGCGTATCTCACTTCCTCCCCATGTTTCCTGCTTCCATCCCTCCTCTTTGCCTAAGCCTTCTGGACTTTGTCCTTGGGGTGGGGGGGAGTTCAGTTCCAGACCTGACAGGTGACTTAAGGGCCATAGTCTCTGGGGTCTACCAGCCACTTTTGGACCACGATGCCTGGTCTTCTTTATGATTGCACCATGCATTCTCTTGCTGCGTTCAAACCCAGCTTCATCACTTGCCACGTGACTTTGGATCCGTGCCCCCCGCCCCGCTTCTGTTAAATGAGCGTGGAGGCGAAGACTCAAAGACGGGGACAAGTGACAGTGTGAACACGCGAGAGCTCTAGGCCAGCGGTTCTCAGCCTGTGGGTCGCGACCCCTTTGGGGGGTCAAACGACCCTTTCATAGGGGTTGCCGATTCGTAACAGTAGCAAAATGACAGTGTTGAAGTAGCAACGGAAATAATGTTATGGTTTGGGGGTCACCACCACATGAGGAACATGAGGAAGGTTGAGAACCACTGCTCTAGGCAAATAGTGATTTAAAATTTTTTTTTGAATTTCTCCTTTGCTGTTTATTGTGTTTTCCCTGGACCAGTGCAGGACTATGATGAAGATGAACATGTTAAGACATCTTGGAATAGGGACCTCCTGTCTTGTACTTAGTGTGTAGACCCCTTGGCATCTTCTGTAGCAGCTGCTGCTCCTGAGTCAGAATGAAAGGAATTTGCTGAGATACTTGCCTAGGGAATGTGCTAGGTGCCCTTTGGAGACCTGCTTATCCCCTGAGCTTGTTAGCATTCTAGGGAGAGTACTGAGATCCGAAAGAAGGTTTAACAGGGTAGGATCTCTGCTTTTGTGTAGAATTAAATACTCAGCTTACTGACAGCTGGACAGTCTTGCGAAGCCTCCCAAATAATTACATTGTTCTACTTCCTTATAAGTTACTTGGTGCTAAATGATACTTTCTAGTAAGATCTCAAAGTCAAAGCACAGGAAAGACAGAAAGATAGATTCCAAGAAGAAAAGTGAAGTTTTACCTGTTCGGGGTAATGGCTGCTGTTGTTGGGTACCATCGAGTCGGTACCCGCCCCAGTAGCCCTGTGCACAGCAAGAGACCCTGCCTGTTCCTGCCCCACCTCCACAATTGCTCCTGAGCTGGAGCCCATGGGTACAGCGTCACCTTGAGGGCCTCATTGCCGTTTGATCCCAGGGACTTTAAAAAGTTTGGGAAAAGATTCGATTATCTTGCAATTCCTTTTTTTTCCAGTAACTTTTTGAAGTCCCCTGGTATGTGTGTGTGTATATATACATATGTATGTATTCTCATTTTCATAGGTTTTGCATGTGTAGTTTTTTTTTTTTCTTCAATATATATTTTTTTGGGGGGAAAATCCCAGAATACACAAAGGGACAATACAGTTTCTTTCCTACCCTGCCATTCCTCCTCGCCTCGCTTCTTTCTTCAGAAGACTAGTCTAGGGTAGCAGTTTCTCGTGGGTCCTTCCAGGATATGTGTGTGTGTGTGTGTGTATTTAAGAAGACAGTACGTAATGTACGATACCACTGTTCAGCACCTTTTTAATCTAACATTGTGCTCTGTTGATCATTTCTTCCAGGCTACATTATGTATAGGGCTGACTTTTTTATTTTTTAAAATTGCTCATTGTGTTCCGTACACTGCACTGTGGAAGTGCCATTACTTAGCCAAGGCCACATGGGTGGACCTTCAGTGAACTTCCAGTCCTTTCAGATGTTGATAAGACTGCAGTGAGTGTCTTTCCATGTGCTTTCGTGTGTACAGATGTCAAGAGATGATTGGATTAAAAGGTGTTTACATTTTTAATTTGGTAAATATTAGCAGATTTCCTCTAAAGTACGTGAATTAGTGTGTGCTTCCACCAACAAAGTAAGAGCTTATTACTTCCACTTCGGACACCAATTATGGTAATAATTTCTTTGAGAAGAATTAATTCTGGTCCATTGCTGATGAGGTGGAAATGAAAGATATCCCAAATGTCAGACTTGTCCAAGATGTTATAACACTCCCTGTTCCCAGATTTTAACTACCACACTCTCCTTAGAAGCGTCCCTCAGGTCCCTGTGGTCTGCAGTTCAGGGCTGCGTCTCAGGAAGCTCATGCACCATTCAGGAAGAGGCTCATGTGTTGTGCAGACAGTTAAGCCCCAAATCCCAAATCTAGTCTGGAAGGGGCTTCTCACCCACAAGGTTGTGGAAAGTGGTGACACCAGGGCAGGTGTTAGACCGAAAACTCAAGTCCCGAGAATCAGAGGTGGGCTCAGGCAAGCCAAATGTGGGGTCCAGAGCTGAAAGCCAAAATTGTCAGTCTTTTGAGAATGACGGCACCATGCTTCACACCATGGATGGCTGGATGGATTGTGATAAGAGCTGTAAGAGCCCCCAATAACATGATTAAGAAAAATTGTCAGAAAGTCAAAAGTTGGTCTTTTTTGCCCCTACCAGTGCTTCAGTGAAGCAGAGGTCACCAAAGGGAAGGCTTACGTGGAGGTGTGGTCTTTGTGTTTCAGCAGGTAATATGCCCAAGGAAAGAAGGCCTATGACTTGAGTCCCCCCTGGGGGAAGGTAGAGGCTCAGCACATCCCCCTGGATCTGGTTCATTAGCATAGCAGAACTCTCTCGAACAAAAGGAGCGTTAGCCACAGGCACCAAGGCAAGACTCTGTAATACATCACAAAAGGGACTGTGGCTACAGAAGGATCTTATTAATTAATGGACTCATCTCACCCACCAGAAGATTTTCTTAAATAATAAGGAAGAGAGCCTCTTTCTCCATATCCTCAGTAACAGAATGTTTTGTGCACTGTTCTATCTTTGTCAATCTGATGGAAAATGATGCCACTGTGCAGTTATTTGTGTTTCTGTAATGGTGAATGAATTTTTACCATTTAAAAAAGCGTTGCGCAGTCCGTCGTATTTCTTTGTGGTGAAGCGCATGCTCAGGTCCTTTGTTCAACTTTTCAATGATGGTTTTCTTACGGAGTCTCTTATATGCCAAGGACACATCCGTACTAGCCGGTACAAGTCTGCAGGTTTGTCTCTTCCCTTTTGCGTACTTGGCACGGTGGTGGTGATTGCATGAACTCTGCGCACCAAGTGAACTTAAGGTCACCACTGTCACCCTCCCTTCTCCACAGGAATCCTTAATATTTGGGACCTAAGGACTGGGAAGTTTCCTGCTCATCGTTTTGAGCATGACGCAAGAATACAGGCACTGGCCCTCAGCCGGGAAGACGCGACTGTTGCCACCGCCTCTGCCTTCGATGTCACAATGCTGTATCCGAATGACGAAGGCTACTGGCACATTGGTGCAGAATTTGAAGTTCAGAAATTGGTGAGCTCCGACTCGGGTCACTCTCTGTTGCCTTCTGAGAATCGCTGTGTCTGCTGTAAATGCACAGGGAGGACGTTGGTAACTCCTATTCACGCTGGTCGTTCTGTGGCCTTTAAATCCATACCCTTTCCAACCAAGTAAACTCCCAGTGCTGCCCAGTGGATTCCACCTCCTAGCGACCCCACAGGGCAGGGTCGAGCTGCCACACAGGCCTCCCAAGGCTGTCAGCTTGGTGGAAGCAGACTCACTCCCCTGCCTCCCACAGAGCCAATGGTGGGTTTGGACCACGGGCCTTTTGGTTAGCGGGTGAGTGCTAAACCACTGTGCCATCAGGCACCTTCAGACCCATCGCACCACATTCTGCAGCCCTGTGATACAGGCAGTGTTGTGTTCCCCGTTGACCAGCAAAGACACGGGCTGAAAGCAGTGAACAGATCTGCCCAGCTCAAGTTCAGAGGTGTCAGCCCAGTCCAGCGGGGTGGGAAGGCTTCTATCCTACACTTCCTGCCTCCCAAGATTTTCTCACCTGGAACTAAGAGTAACTCTTGAGTGAAAATGATTGAAGTGAGTGCTAATTGGGTAGCTCTGTTGCGGAATCTCCGGTGTGAAGCCGAGCCAGCCTCAGGACTCTAACCCAGAGCACCTTCCACTCCAGAGTTCAGAGGCAGGGCCTGCTTGTCTGCACATTTGTGGGGAGGAAGATGGATTGCTAGTAGGAAGGAAAGCAGTCTGTGCGTGCTCAGACCCGTGTATGCTGAACGAGGTTTTAGTGGAAATATACTTGAGTTGGGCATCACTAGGAGAGCCACCGACATATGAACTGCTGGCCCATCTTGGAACTCGTCTTATCCATCCCCTTTTCTCTTGGTGGAAATCTGTTAGACTTCAGCAACTTAGAGTCCGGCCACCTGCTTCCCCACCACCCGCTCCTTGCCCTTCTGTGATTGGCACTCTGCTGGGGTGTGGTGCTCCCCAGCACAGCCTGTTGCCATCTCGTCTCAGGGTTCTATTAGAGAAATGTGAATGCACAGTGCTTTCTGTTTGTTCTCGACACACACACACCGTCCCCGTCCCCCCCCAGTGCTTATTGTTGGTCTCAGATGAAAGGACACAGCTGACCGGCACCGGCTCTGTGAAGTTAGACAGTTACTTAAGATGTGAATCTCTCTAGAAAGTGCCAAGCCTGCTTTGGCAATAGGTAGCATCCTGGCACAGCCGAGCAGCATTTTGAAGTCAGTTGCAGCTCCCAGCCAAGGGCACCACGGCTTTCAACCTGAGCCTCGTAGTCTGTCGGTTGTCCCACGTGGAGATGAGGTTGAAGGCTGGGCTGAGGGTGTCAGTGGCAGGAACATAAGGAGGGGCTTAGAGAATCAGAGCCACGGGAAGCAAGCAATTGCTGCAGGTGCCTGTGAGCCACGAGCATTTTCATGTAGGGTTTCTCGCCTTGGGTGAGGGGTTGCCACAGAACGAGCCGGGTGTCCCTTCAAAGGGCCCCCCTTGGCCCGTGAAGCTGGACCCTTTCTGTCTCCCGCAGACACACTCCCTGAATAGCAGTGGCAGTGCCCCTGACCTTGTCACACTAACCAGAAACATCCGTCCTTTGTGCTGGGTCCGCAGAGCGGGACATGGGCTGCCTGCCGCGCACACTGGTGGGCTGAGGATTAGCAGAGGCACCCAGATGTTTCCTCGCTCTGAGCGACTCTGGACAGCCTTCACGATCCAGGCTTTTGAACTCATTTGGCAACTTGGCAGCGGCAAGCTGTCCTTTCACACTGTGGATTTTCATAATTACAGAGTGTGGCTCACCTTGAGCCCTGGACTCTCCTAATTTACTCCGGGAGGATGGGCACAGCCCTGGGGGGTGAGTCCTTAAAGGGCACTGCGCAGCCCTGGCAAGTGGGGGCCGTGCCAGCTGTGCGGTCTCATAGGATAAACATGGCTGTGGTCATGGCCTGTCTGGAATCTGCCCCTGACAGCGTTGAGGGAGCCGGCAACACTGATCTTTTTCACCTCCAGGAAACCAGGTTTGAGGCCACATAGATGTTAAGATGAAGTTTTTGTGTATGCTGTGACCACGAATTTTCTTTTAAAATTTCTTGGTTAAAAAACAAAACAAAACACCCCCCTCCCGGCCCCGTAATTTCTTGAATAGTGACACTCACATGGTTGAGGGGTGATAGTGAGAAATCTCGCCTCAGGACCTGTCTCCCTCTCTGGAAGCAGCCGTGGTAGCGGGGTCCGTGTATGCACCAGCCAAGTTCAGTGCAGCATGCACTTTTTCTGCCCTCACCTTTACAGAGGCCTCACGCAGCACGCTGCATCCTGGCCCTCACCCTGCCTCGTCCCCTCCTCCCACCCCGTTTTTTCCGGGAGTTTGTTTTATTTGCTTCTGGTTATAAAGGACAAAAAGAGAAGCTGACACCAAGGGCTCAAGTAGAAAGAAAATGTTTCGGAAATGATGATGGCAACATATATACAAATGTGCTTGATACGATTGATATATGGATTGTTATAAGAGCTGTGAGAGCCCCCAATAAAATGATGTATTAAGATTTTTTTAAAGGCTTTCACCATATGTTCTGCTGTAACTGTGCCATGTACCTTTGTTTAGGTGTGTCAGACGGTCCTCATTTAGTCCCTTGGGGGTGGGCATTTAGACTTTGTATTGAAAAAGATATCTAAGATACATATATACATATACATATACACATACATATATACACACACACATATATATATACATATGATAGTGCTGCAGTGGTTGGCCTTGTGTGCACCTGTTTTGACTTTCTAAGTAAACTTGTAGAATTGGACCTTCCGGACCAAGTGTGCAATTGACAGGGTTCCCTCCATAAAAGTGGGACCAACTTAGTGTGCAGCAACAAGAAGTGATCTTACCTAGTCTAGCAGGTGAAGGTGGGATCTGAGTGCATTTTCACTAGGAATTTGTCTTACTCAGAGTGTATTGTATGTCTCTTCTCATGGGCATCTTTCCATTGATGCCACAGCTGTTGGTGCCTCCTGTTCTGTGTCCTGTCCGCTTGCACATCTTGTTATCTTGGATTATTGGTCTCTCATCGATGTATGGAAGCAATTGTGTATTTTTGGCCAAATCAAGATCAATTTGGGGTGAGACTCTAAGAACTGAACAACTCTCCTTCTTTGACAGGTTGACTACCTTGAAATAGTTCCAGATACCGGAAGGTACCCTGTGGCAATCGCCACCGCTGGAGATCTGGTCTACCTGCTCAAAGCCGACGACGCTGCCAGAACCTTGCATTACGTCTACGGCCAGCCTGTCACGTGTCTCGATGTCTCAGCCAAGCAAGTTGCTTTTGGCGTGAAGAGTTTGGGATGGGTGTACGAGGGAAACAAGGTATCGAAAAGAGCATGCTGCCCAATGTGAAAGGGTTTTGTTGTTGTTTTTTCAAGGCTTATAAAGATGAAGCTCTCTGATATTTTCTGGATCTGCTAAGGTGATATATCCGAATGGGTGAAAAAACTCCAGCATTTTGAAAGGATTATGCAATGAGAAATGTTTTCACTCTTCTTCCTTCCCATCGTCCCCCACTCCCCAGAAGACACTGCTGATATTCGTTGAATATCCTTCTCCTGTGGCCAATGAGTCAGCTTTGACTCACAGTGAGCGCAGAGGGCAGGTTGGAGTTGCCCTTGGTGGGCTTCTGAGACTGTAACTCTTTACAGGAACAGAGAGCCTCCTTTTTCTCCCATGGAGCAACTGATGGTTTCGAACTGCTGACCTTGGGGTTAGCAGCCCAATGCATAACCATTCTGCCAACAGGGCTCCCCTAGATAGTCTAGAAAAATTAAATGTATATGGGATCATAGGTTATATACGATTTTATATCTAACACTGTCACTTAATGGTAGACTTTGGGGGACGTTCCATATCGGCACGGATCAAATTCCCACTGCAGGGCTCCAGGTATGCTTGTCACCCATGGTGTTTATTCATTTTCAGTCGGTCCCCTCGCTGTGGGCTTGTAGGTTGCTTCCACTGTTCAGGCTATTATAGACAACGCCGCAGAGAATACGGCAACTTGCAAAAGTCCTGTGCAAGCCTACCTCTAGCATAATAAATCAGTACAATTATATTGCTTCAACAGAGGGATATGCATTTAAGATGTTGATGGACATTGCCCAGATGTTCTCTAGAAAGGTTGCATTAAAATGCACATTCTTCCCCACAGTGCATACCTCAAAGGGCCTGCTGATAGTGTGAACAGGGAGGCACAATTTAAATCGAAATTCTTGGAATGATGACTACATTGTAGCACGGCCTCGCCCTTTATCATCTTGTCTGGAGATGAAGTCCTTACTGACACCTCCCTGAGAAAACTTCTCTGTCCCTTTCAGTAGGACCAGGGGAGAAAAGGAGGAGGGTACTGGGCCTGCATTTTCCTCTGGTTGGCTTGCTCCCTGGCCCTGTCACAGTCTCCTCTCAGATTGTCGTCTCCTAGGGAACCAGGCCCCTTCTGCACACAGCAATGTAGCAAACCAGAGAGGACCCGGACTCTGGCCACACCGCACATGCGTTCCAACACCAGCCCTACTGCCTGCTAGCCCTGAGACTTTAACCTCATCTGTAAAATGAGTTTCCTCATTTGTAACATAAGGACACTGCAGTCCCTATATCATAGACTTGAAGGATCAGACAGAAGAACCCACATGAAGGACTTTAAGCATGGCACCTGACACAGAAGAATTCACTGTCTTTGCTCACTTCTGCCATTTCCACGCTGCCCGTGCTTGGATTCTGTCTTACTTCCCATGCAAAGTCTCCTTTAGGCAGGTGCCACTGGTTTAGCACATGGCGAGGGCTTCGAGAATGGAAGCATCCTGGGTCCAGTGATAAGCTCTTCTTCCGTGAAGCTGATCAAGGCCAGAGAAATGCAGGTAGCTGCTTTTACTTTCACTGAGAAAAGCCCTCCCGTGTGCTCCGGTCGGGCTGTTTGCTTGGATCGGATCCAGCATGTGTGAGTTGGAAAGCCTCTGATGATAGGAGGCCTGTGTTTTGTCTTCCCAAGAAGGTAGGGGGAAGGGGACAAGAATCCATTTCTTCAGGCAGTTTCCATTCTCAGACTTTGAAAAAACTTTCTCAGATCCCCGGTGAGCTCATTTGATGACAGAAGAAAGGCTGCTTTCTAATTTTTCATCCATTATGTTTTCAAATTTTGATGGTCTCATTTATTTCCAGAGTTCTCCAGGCAGTGAGGTGATGGTTATGTCGAACACTCGCCTGGCTTAAATCTGTCGTATGCCTGGCAGGTCCTATCGCTCTGGGTCTAAAGGGATTTATCGCTGCAGAGATACAATCTTAGCAGATAGATGAGGGGCTTCGAAAAGCCCTTGGAAAACTGGAATTAAGAACGAATGGAACTTTTTCATGAACTTTTTGAAGCTCTCTCGTGTTTGAGAAAGTAGTTAAAATGCCAGTTCTGTCTAAAATTAGGGTGGGGGGAATTTTTACACATCGCGATGTAGCTTGGTGCTTCTCTGGGTGTCTCTCAGAATCTCCAGACCAATTAAAATTAATTACAGGAACCAGCTGATTAGCACATGAATTTCATGGAAGTTTATTCTTAAAAATGGAGATACCCTCAGGTGACTTGGCAGTTTTCATTGGTGTTTTAAGACGAGGAGTAGAAGTGAATTTGCGGCAAGAAGTGTCCACATCCCCCGGAAGCTGTGACAGTGGCGGGCAGTCACCCGGATGTCTCTGAAGGTGGGCACTGACCCTCCACACACTGGCATGGGGGGCGGCTCCTTGTTGGTGATAACTGGCAATAGCTTTGCGTTGAGACGCCCCTGGATGCCACGCCCGGCGTGAAGAAAGGCCAGTCGTCTTCGGTGGCCCCTCCTTGGGTTTGCAGAGACCGGGCTTCCCAGCTGATGCTATTCCGTGGGTGGTTTTGAACTTCCTCAGAAAATCCTACTTTTTTTTTTTTAAAGAAGTGCCACAGCTGGGTATCATGTTTGTGAATTTCCATGTATACTTGAGTATAAGCCAACCCGAATATCAGCCCAGGCACCTCACTTTACCACAAAAAACTGCATTAAAAATGTGCTGGAAAACTCGGCCTATACACGAGTCTGTACGGTAAACCCTATTCTGGGTGGCTGGGGAGAGTATCATTTTGCCTGCTATGTTATAACGAGTTGTTGTAATTCCCAAACAGTCTCCGGTGCTGGCCACAGTGCCACTGAGCTGGTGAATGCCATGTGTTGGCTGTGTTTGTGTTTCGCCTGGCAGAGTGTGCCCAGCACATTTTGTTAGGTTGGTGTGAGACCATTAGCAGTGGAGTTTGCCTGGAGCTATATCCGCACTGGGGCTTGTGCCTCTGCCTCTGGCCTCTCTCTATCTCTAGGATTCAGATGAAGGCTTTATGAGAACAGAGAGCTTGGTTTCTCTTCTTTTGTACCTGATACAGAACTGGGGTTTGTCAATAGTCCATTATTGACCAACTATGATAAAAGCAGACAGTGAAGTCCAAAATGTTGGCATCTAATTTTAGTAAGAACCATAGCAATATTACGGAGTTGTGAATTTCGTTCACTTGGAGATTGTCTCGGCACCACAGCCTGTTTGTGCTAGCATTTGGCACCATGGCAGACTGAGCCTTGAGTAATGAGGGTTCAAACACATCCATCCGTTCGCCTATCTGGCCAGCCAGCCCTCCAAGTACCCATCACCGATGGCGCCGAAGCCCCAGTTGTGTTTCTGGCATTGGCGTGTTCTAAGAGCGCTAGCACAGATTTCTACCAGTTGGGTTCTTGTTAGATGACCTCGCTCTGTTTTACAATCCTGGTTTCCAAAGGGAATGAAACGAAGTCATTTAAGGGAAGCCTATCTACTTAATCTTATAAAAAGAGTGTGCCCACAGCTGGGTGGTCCCCCATCTCCAGCTCAGGTGGGAAGGAACCAGGAGGAGCTGTACCCCTGGAGCATGTTAGCCCGTGAGGCACGGGGGTGCCCAGGTTCAGATTTCAGAGGCAGTGCGTTGGTTTTTTAGCACTTGCTTTGACCAACGGATTCGTAAGGAAACCGGACCCTGCCACTGAGTCGATGCTGACGTCTGTTGTGGTGCCGGCTAGTCTTCCCTGCCCCAGACTCGGCTGCAGTCCAGCTCATTGAGGGCTGTGGCCGTTCTTGCTGGTGCGCTCCTTTATCAGACGTGATGTTCTCGGCCAGGGCCGGAGCTCTCCTGATAACACGTCCAGCGTACGTGGGACCAAGTCTCACCATCTTCATTTCTAAGGAACATTCTGGCTGTCCTTCCTCCAATACCGATTTGTTTGTTCTTCTGCCCATCAGTGGTATTTTCAATAGATATAGGTTTCACCAGCATCGCAGTCGAGTATGTCAGTTCTTCTGCGGTGTTCTTTATTCATTGCTCAGCTTTCCCACGCATACGAGGCAATTGAAAAATACCATGGCTGGTGTCGGGCGTACCTTGGCCCTCAGAGTCATGTCTTTATTCTCTAACAGTTTGAAGAGATCTTGAACAACAGATTTGCCCAGCCCAAATTCTCGACTGCTACTTCCCTGAGTGTTCACTGTAGATCCCACTAGCATGAGATCCCTGACGACTTCCGCCCTCCCTCCCTCCCTCTCTCATGGTGCGACCTGATGGTGACACCTGATGGTGACGTTGTAAGGATTTAGGTTTTCTTCACATTGAGTTGTCATCTATACTGAAAGTCTGCAGTCTCGTTTTGTTCTCAAGAGCTCCTGGTTTGGGGGTTTAAGGGAAGAGAAAATGCAGAATTGTATGAGCCCCTAATAAAATGATTAAAAAAAAAAAAAGAGCTCCTGGTTTTCAGGGACCACGGCTGTGTGATTGATCTGCATATGACCCATTGTTAGTGACGATCTTGGTGCCTCTTTCTTGTTCACAAACCCCAGCTTTTCAGAATTAGCACTGAATTAGCATGGCACAAGAAAACACCACTGACACCCATCAGGCCAGATTTTACCCCACGTAGTGCTGCCTTCTTCTGTAGGAATCGCTGCCTGCTGTCCACACATAGATTCCACGTGAACACAGTGAAATGTTCTGGAATTCCCTTTCTTCAAAATGTTATCCACATAGTGGAAGGGCCTACATAGGGTTTCCAAGATGATAACATTTTTACCGGAGCTTTTGACTGGCGGGAAGTGGGTTTGAACTGCCAACCTGGTGGTGAGCAGCACAACGCTATGCCACCTTGCCACCAGGGCTCAATAGTTATGGGAAAAACCCACTGCCATGGAGTTGATTATAGCAATCCTCTGTAGAGTTTCCAAGGCGAAAAATCTTTACAGGAACAGGTGGCTTTATCTAATGACCTGATAAAGAGCTTCTTGTTTTTGAGAGGTTTTTTTTATTTTTTATTTCAAGTGCCCATACCCACCTGGCTGGATATTCGTAATTCAGTTAGTCCCCTCTTGGTGGACATTACATCACTCATCTTCTTGCACTGTTGCCCTAGGAGAGTGTTGGTCGACTTCCTGGGTCCAGCCTGCAGCGTTTGATAAGCTTCTGCTCTCCAGGCGGTGCTGGCTGGGCCCACGTCCCTCCCACGCCCAGGCCTCTTCTCTCTCCCAGGCTCTACAGAAAGGTCACCGCAAGACAGGGCCATGTGAGCTCTGCAGGGATCTGGGTGGTCCCGCCTCCTGTGAGTGACTCCGCAGGGCCCTGCTTTGCGGCAGATAGATGACCAGATCACCAGGCCCCAGGAAGGAGGCAGCCACGCGGGTCTCACTGCAGAGGAAAGAGCTGCAGCATGCATGGGCCGGCACACCCTTTGGCTTATTGGATACCCATTTGTGAGAGAACGTGTCCTTCTAATCCAGCAACAGACCTGTTCAGAGGAGGAGGCTTGGGCCCCTGCCCTGCACTCAGCGTCCTTGATTCTGCCATGAAGTCACAGGTGGCTTAAGCTGTTTTTCTGTCCCTGTGGATTGCCTTGTGCTGATCCACCCACAGACGATGCTGAGTAGCTGAGGGCTTCTGAGCTGGGTTGGGGGTCCCACTGCTCTGCAGTTTCCCTCCAATGAGGGCTCCTAGGGGCCGTGCTCACTTAGTGCTGGCAGAAACGACTGGGCAGGAGAGGGGTCTGTATTTTGCATCCATCCCTCCGACTTGCCAGGCCAAGGGTAGTGGTGAGCGGGGCTGCTGAGAGGTCTTTTAAGTGAAAATAGATCTTTAAGTGTGGAGGTCGCATTTGTAGGTTCCCAGAATTCAGCGGCATCAGTGACCATAAAGGGAGCCATTGCGCAGAAAGGCGTGTAGTGGTGTCGGCGCAGTGTGCCTGGCTGACTCCTCACCAGGCTGCAGCGCAGAAACGAGCGGAGGAGACTGTTGATGTGGCCCTCTGGGCCCAGACGCCGCTCTGCCACTCATGCCTCTGTCTCTGATGGGCCCGAGGCTGTCACGAAGGCGGCCATCGAGGAGAACATATTTATGGGCCTGGATCATCTTTATCAGTTCTCTTGCTGAAATGTTGTTTTGTTCTCGGAGGTGGAGGGGTGGAAGGTAGAATGGCCTCGTTTAAAAGCATGATGCTGACGATGAGCCTGAAGCCTCCCTCGTAAGGGAAGGGCGGGATCCACTCAGGGCTCTTAGCATCCCTCCGTGTATGTAGACATATTTCCTAGTTCATTTCTGAAGCACTTGGCATTTAATGGCAGATTGTATTAAGCAGCGCATCGGCGTGCATCCTAATCAGGGAGAAGGGAGTGAAGTAATCCAGAAGGCTGGCATGTGTTTGACAAGGACGCTTGCTTGGCGGGTGCTGCTGCCTCAGCTTACATCACACTGGAAAATAATTGCTAACGTCTCTTCTGGTAATCATTCCCCGTCCACGGACGTGAAGAGACTCCGGATTGGCTGCTCATGCTCGTCATGGGGTGAAATGCCTCTCTGGGGGAGCCTTCGGAATCCAAATCGCAGGGCTCCTGGATTCAGGCCACAGTCCCCCATACCTACCCTGGAATTGTCTTTTTTTTAAAACTTGGTCTTTTTATAGTACAAAGGAAAAAACCCAACTCACTGCCATCGAGTCAGTTCTGGCTCATAGCAACCCTGTAGCACAGAGTCCAACTCCCCCTGGGGTTTCTGAGACTGTCTCTCTCTTTACAGGAGTGGAAAGCCTTCCTTTGCTCCTGCAGGGCAGTTAATGGTTTTGAACTGCTGACCTCGTGGTTTGCAGTCCAGCGCATAGCCCACTATGCCACCAGCACTTCCATTTTACAGTCCAGACTGAGTGATTTGAAAATGGAAAGTTGACCGAGTCCATGGCTAATTTTCATTTTCCCTTTAACACTCACGCCTGTTTCCATGTTTGCCTTCTCTTGGGACCAGGTTTAGGCAAAGAGCTGGTGGAGGCCAGCCCCTGGGTCATTGTGCCTTGTCGACACCAGAAGGACACATTTGTGTTCCTGAGATTGCTGTCCCTGTCAGCAGTACTTACTGAACACGTACACTGTGCTCCCTTTCTGATGAGCACTGGAAACAGATGAATCAGAGAAACGGGCGTCTGCCTCAGGGTCTGTAGTCTAGTGGCCCTTCTCAGCCACTTAGCAGTAGACCAGCAGCGTTCTCCCCGTTGAGAGGGACACAAGGTCATGGGAGACATTTCCAATGACTTTGGTGAATTCCGGACAGGATGCAGTATGATACGATAAATGGATGAAGATCGAACACACATTCCAGTAGGTCTCATATGTGCTTTAGTATGAGCATGGGATAAGTAGTAACATAGGTGTGAACCTGTTGTGAATAACAGTCGTAAGTGACATTCCCATCCACTCTGGGTAAACCCCGGGGCACTTCCAGAGCCCTGGAGAGCTCTCACACTTGGTTACGGCAGTGCTGGGTGGACCCGTCAACATTACTTCAGATGCATCTTTCTATAGAAGGTGTCAGTGCTTTAGGATCTCTGGTGGTCCTGGGAGAGGGGATGGTGATGTTATAAAGTCAGGAAAAGGAGTGTACCTTTTGAGCCATAGCGAAGGAAGTGTGACAGTCATGGAAGAAGCAGGGCTTGGAGTCAGAGAAGCCTTGGAAAGGAGCTTCCACACCTCAGGCTGGCTCTTGGGAAGTATGGGTGATGCTGCCTAGACAATAGGGCAGTGTGCATTGGGCCCTTGGGAAGTATGGGTGCTGCTGCCTCAGACAATAGGGCAATGCGCATTGGGCCCTTGGGAAGTATGGGTGCTGCTGCCTCAGAC